>NC_141069.1:49357073-49414573 GCF_041138505.1 Cibotium barometz
TGGCTCTTCCATGGCGTGATAATCCCATGGATAGAACACAGTCCAGGTCATACACAGGTGGCACCAGTCTGGCTCCGTCCATACGACACCTTCCTGCTAACACACGGGTGGCACCAGTCTGGATCCCGTCCATGTCAACCAAAAATACTGGCCTCTTCACATGAGACACCGGCCTGGCCTCAAGTGAACGAGACACAAAAACTAGAGATGGCCGACCATCACCGGCCTGGCCTCAAGTGAACGAGACATAAAAACAGGAGATGGACCAAATGGTCGAACAATTGGTGACATCCCCCCGAACTTCTAAAGAGTTGTCCTCAACTGAAAAGCCTCAAGATATGCCTGCAACAACTGTGGATAGTCAACAAAATAGTCCTCATTTACCCATTTTGCATCAATAGGCAAATAATTTTTAAACTTCACAAGGTATCGCCTGGAAAGCTTTCATGCACGTAGCTTTCGCTCCTTGTGAAAAACAATCTGTTCTGGCTGGAGGATCTCCTCAAGCTCATCAATCTCGGGCGGATCTTCTGTGACAAGCTTGTCAGGATCTGGCCCCACATATTTCCGAAATAGACTCACATGAAAAGCATTGTGAATCTTCCAGTGACTAGGTAAAGCAAGCCTGTAGGACACTTCATTGATCTTTTGAATCACCTTGAAGGGTCCATAATAGCGAGGAGAAAGCTTAGGATATGATCCTTCTTGTCCTGGCCTCTTCCGAAGCCTAGCCTTCTCAAATTTCAGCAAAACCCAATCACCTTCTTTGACTTGCATATCTCTTCTATGCTCGTCAGCAGCCATTTTATGCTTATCTTGTGACCTTGCAATGGCTGTCCGCACCTGACCAAAGGCTATATCCAAGTCACAAACATATTCATCAGCTGCAAAAATCTCATCCTTTGTACGAAGGATGGGTGGTAATACCACTCTGCCATAAATAATCTCAAACGGAGCCTTTCCCGTGGAGGCATGGATCGTATTGTTGTAGGCAAACTCAACAAGTGGAAGATACTTCTCCCATACAATCTTTTGATCTGCCACATAACACTTCAATAAATCCAACACGGCTGAATTTGCAGCTTCACTTTGGCTATCCGTTTGGGGATGATAAGCTGATGAAAACTCAAGTTTAGTACCCATATTATCAAATAAAGCCCTCCAAAAGAGGATTGTAGTCCTGGGATCTCTATCCCCAACAATGGATTTAGGTATACCATGATGCTTGAAGATATTAGCCAGAAAAAGCTTTACCATATGATCAGCTTTAATGGTTTTCTTGACGGGCAAGAAATGGGCTTGCTTACTAAACCTGTCCACAATGGTCCAAATAGCATCATTCCCATGCTGGGATCTAGGCAAATCCATAATAAAATCCATAGTAATACTCTACCAAGGTTGCGAGGGAATAGGCAATGGCTGAAGCAAACCTGGAGGTTTTTGCCTGTCAAATTTCACCTTTTGGCAAGTAATACATGCACGTACATAAGCCTCAATGTCTTTACGCATGCTTGGCCAAAAGAAATATCTCTGAATCATGAGTGGGCATAATACCTCTATGACCAGCATAATTCCTCCATAATCTTTGGACGCAAATCCTTCACCACACATAGGCAATCATCCTTCATAAGATAACCCTCGTTGATGACATAAGAGGTGTGAATGACCAACCATCAAATCAGTCCATATATGGCAAAAATCAGCATCCAAATGATACAAATCTCTCATAGCAGATAAGTCCCCATGAGAGACCACTGAGACTGCAGCTACATAAGGCCTCCTGGATAATGCATCAGCCACCACATTTTTCTTTCCTGGAGTATGCACAATCTGAAAATGAAACATGGAAAGAAAGTTTGCCATTCTCATCTGCTTCTCTGAAAGCTTTGTTTGAGATAGAAAATATCTCAAGCTTTGATGATCTGTCTTGACTACAAATTCAACCCCAAGAAAATAATGTTTCCATATCTTTAAGGAGTGAATTACAACCAAGAGCTCTTTCTCATAGATATCCATATGAAGCTCAGCATCATGCAAACGACGGCTCTCGTATGCAACTGCATGCCCTTCTTGATTTAGGACAGCTCCTATACAATCACCACAAGCATCACATTCGACTACGAATGACTTGTGCAAGTCAGGAACAATCAATACGGGTCCACATATGATAGCATGCTTGAGCTGCAAGAAAGCATCCTGTTCTTTTGAAGTCCATTTGAAAGTGATTTTCTTCTTTGTGAGATCATGTAGAGGGATGGCTTATCATAGCAAAATGCCTTATGAAATGCCTATAATATGAACATAATCCCAGAAAACTACGTACTTGATGTACGTTTTGCAATTCTGGCCAATTCCGAATGGTCTCTATCTTTGCAGGATCCATAGTTACTCCAGTTTTGGATACAATATGACCCAGATAATGAATCTCTGAAAGGAAAAAGTCACTTTTCTTGGCATTAATGAAAAGTTTATGCTTCCGCAACTCTTCGAACACTGTGACCAGATGAGTTCTGTGTTCCTGCTCATTCTTGGAGAAAACCAAGATATCATCAAAGAATACTCCTGTGAATTTGCGATGGGATCGGAATATCCTATCCATCATACGATTAAACATGGCAGGAGCATTGGTGAGACCAAAAGGCATTACCAAAAATTCATATAATCCAAAGGCTGTCCTGAATGCAGTTTTATGGACATCTTGTGGAACCACTCGTATTTGGTGATAACCACTCTTCAAATCAAGTCGGCTGAAGCAAGCCGAACCATCAAGCTTATCCAAGATGTCATCAATATGCGGAATTGGGAATCTGTTCTTGATGGTAAGCTTGTTTAAAGCTCTATAGTCCACACACATGCGGAATGATCCATCCTTCTTTTGAACAAGAAGCACAGGAGAGCAATAAGGTGAGGAACTGGGCTGAACCAACCCTTTATCTAAAAGCTCATTTACCTGCTTCATGATCTCTTCTTGTTGTGGAGCACTCACTCGGTATGCGGGTTTGTTAGGGGGAGAATTACCTGGCACAAGATCTATGCGATGACCTTCGGGCCTTTGGGGAGGTAATTCACCTGGCAATGCATCAGCAAAACAATCGTTGAACAAATGAAGAAAATTCAGCCTATCATTAGTCATAGCATCCACATTTTGATGATTTGGCACAAGGCTATCACGAACAAAAACCAAGTACGCAGAAAGACTCTTTTTCATTGCTTTATTAATTTGGATGTGTGATACAAGTGGGATGGAATCCCCTTCTTTGCCAGCATCAATAAAATGCATGCGGCCTTTATGCATAAAAGAAATCATATTGGTCTTGTATTCTTTGCGGAGCTCAAGCCTAAGATGCCACGGCTTTGTACCTTTCTTTTCTTATGTGCCAGTATCTGCTCGAGAATAAGAACCTCATCAAGTTCCTCCGCTTTTGTCTGAGCCTCATTTGATACATCCTCAGGCACCCAAAACCTGCTTGCACTCCACCCAAGTGGTAAGCACAAGTCCCAAATGAACCATAGTAGACAACCACTGCTAAACATAGAAAGAAGCTGCCTTCCGAACCCATGAAGCCTCTGTGAAGATACCACTGATGACAAAGTGTCGAAAGCCAGAGTCTTCAACCCAAGTTTTGCACCATAACACTTCAACTGCTTCTTGTTCCTGGCCAACTACTTCCTGTCCTTGGTGTCTTTTCTCCTGAGCTTCATCTTTAGCTTTTGCTCTTCACCTCATATAGGCAAAGACATACAATCCTACACTGCCTCCTATACTTCCTTTTCACTTTCCACATGTTGTGTCACGTGCATCATAGATGCCATGGACATTGTCAGGGCTAAATCTAGAAGAGGCAGCCAGATAAAGAGTATGAACCAGTCAGAGATAACTAGAATTAGGATTTGGAGCACAAGGTGGAGTTTGTACTTGGAGCAGGGGCTTGGATTGGCCTTGGAAGTCATGGAAGCTGCTGTCGGCTGTACCAGAACTAAGCAAGAAGATGTCGGCTGAGATATAAGGAGACTGGCAGCTGAATCAAGACAAAGACGGCTAATAAGTCCTGTAGTAAGAGAGTTGGCTCGCTGAAGCTCCGCGCTCCCCCCCCTGCTCGTGCTTCTGTCTGCACTCCCCTCTCCCTGCCCGCCATCGCGTTTTCCCCCCTCCGCCTGCCCTCAAGTTTGCGCCGCCCCCCCCTTCGCCTGGCTTGCCTGCGCTGAAGCACCCCCCCCTCCACTGCTCTTCGCCGTCGCCCCCCCCTCCCGTAGCTCTTCGCCATCGCGCCCACCCCCCCTCCTCTTCGGCGCCTCGCCCCCCCCCCCCCCCCCGCCAGCTCTCGTTCCCCCTCTCTCGCCCTTTTCGTGCTGCTTCCGCCTCCCCCCCCCCCTTGGGATCCGTCTTCGCCACTTTGCCCCCCCCCCCCCCCCCCCCCCCTCCTCTTCTCTTTGTTTTTCGCCGCCCCCAGGGATTTTTTATTTTTTTCCCTTTTTACTTTTCGCCTTCCCCCACCCTCGTGTGCAGCTCGGTTCGTGCAGGTTCTCCGTCTCCGCTCCGCCTTCGACACAGCTTCAGACTCTGATGGAGGTTCCTGCCTCAGAGGGACTCATCCGCAGCCCCCTCGCCCGCCCCTGAGCACACCCCCATCAGGCTTTCTCTTTCCCCGGAAGAGGAAGCGAGCCTCGCCACCGCAGAGGTGGAACGCCTTCAGGCACATTCCACCATCTGCCGTATAGTCGGCACTCGCCCCAGCAGAGGGGAGATCCGGGATCTTCTCCAGGCCCGCCTTCTTGCAGATGTGGGCAAGATCCTGGACGTACAGCTTCTAGGCCGTGGACATTACCAGATCAAGTTCGAGACCGCCTAGAGCGTGGCCAAGGTCCTTGCCATGAGTCCCCTTGACATGAGGGGTGCTCGGGCTTTTTTCAGACCTTGGCAGCATGGCTTTGACCCAGCAGCGGCGGCTGAGCAAGGAGAGCGCCTTTTCCATGTTACAGTTTGCTTCCCTGGACTCCGCCGGGAGTATCTTCCGCTCCTCTCTAGGCTAGGAGCATTGGTGGGCTCGGTACTAGAGACTGGCCCCACAGCAGCTTCAGTGGTGGCCAGAGCAACTGGGCTACCTTCGGTCAGAGTGTTGGTGTCTGACATCTCCTCCCTTCCTAAGGTCATTCAGCTACCTAGGATAGGGGGGGGATGGATTGATCAGAGAGTGGAGTTCTCGGGGCTCCCGAACCAGTGCTTCATTTGCAGGCAGGTCGGTCATCTGGCCAAGGCCTGCCCTCGCAGGAGACCCCGACCCTCACCACAGCAGCAGGCCCCTGATGGCTCGCCCACAAATGCGGCTCGGCAGGCTGCCTCCGAGACACCTGCTCAGGCCACAGAGACCTCGGAGTGGCAGCCTGGACAGGGGCGCCGCCGAAGGAGACAGCCACAGCAGCACGCCCAGAGACCGCAGCAGCAGCAGCCACAGTCTCAGCCTCATTGGGTTCCCGTGAGGAACAGTTTTGCTCCCCTCCAGGAGGAGACCCTGTGGCGACGACTCAGGACCAGGAGATGCCAGCACCCCCTCCTTCACCCCCCACACCCCCGTCCCCTCCCACCGACTCGCTTCCACCTTCGCCTCCTCCCATCCCCGCTCCGGTTTCGGCAGCGGCTCCCTCTCCACCCCCCTCGCCCCCCCCTCCTCCCCCCCCGCCCGCCTCACCTTCCCGGGAGGCCCTGGCAATCCCCTGGCACTCACCTACAGTCCGGAGGGCGCTGAGCACCGACCTCGCTCGAGCACCACAGAGGAGACCTACCATGCCGATTCGGGCTTCACGGATATCATCTATCCGCAGTCGACTGAGTCACCTCGGCATTAGACAGCGCTCGGAGGCTTTTGATTACGCCTTCACACGGCTTTTTGGAGCAGAGGGCCCCCATGAGCCAGCACCTATCCGAGTTCATGTAGTGATACCTCCGGCCCGCGGGGAGGAGGCACTTGATTCAGCGATGGCCTTCTCGTTCCCTCTATGTGGCCCTTGTGACCGGGAGTGGACTCTAGAGCTCGCTCTTAGCACCTTGAAGACTCACGCAGTTGAGTTTTCTCATCATGTGAGCGATCTGGAGGTGACAGATGTGATAGGCCGACTATGGGAGTTGGCTCATTTTTTCATTGATCCCGGGAGTGTGGACGCCTCAGGGATTCGTCATTTGGTCGTTCGCATTGTGGCAGACTTAGCACGCGACCCTGGATATGTATGTATACACGAGGGTGCTCTGTCTGAGCGAGAGGCAGTCGCCATGGGACATAGCCATTGGCGCGTGATCCGGGATTCTTGCAGTACACCGGGTGGGCAGATTCGCAGCCGCTCGGATGGGGACTATTCTCCATCCAAGCCGCTTGCGAAGGCCCGCCGTACGGCTGAGACAGCATCCACCTCAACAGGTCATCCATGAGGATCATCTCATGGAATGTACAGGGCCTTGGCGGAGCACATTTTATACGCTATCGTGGTTGCTTGAGGCAGGAGCTTCAGAGATGCCTGGTTGGTGGCAGCATTGATATTTTGATGATGCAGGAGCACCACTTGGGTGAGAGCAGGATCCGGAGATATGGCTCGGTGATGCCTAGTAGATGGGACACCTTTTGGTCTGCAGGGTTTGGTCCTTTGGGTGGACAGGGAGGAGTATGCATGGTCATTGCAGATGTATGGCGGCAGGCCATTGTGGATCGAGGGATCATTGTGCCTGGTAGAGCACAGTGTGTCATTCTGAGGATGCATGCTAAGCTAGTGGGCGTGCTCAACGTCTATGCGCCCAATCATGCTAGTGCCAGAGCAGAGTTCTGGACCCAGGTTACGGATGCATTGCCAGAGGCCGCACATTGGTGTGTCGGGGGAGACTTCAACATGTTTGAGGACCCGGCCGATAGGGTGGGAGGCAGTCATGTTACAGTGCACGGCACGGAGCTTGCAGCTTGGGACTGGTTTTGCATGTCACTGAGGATCACTGATGCATGGCAGCATGGGGCCTTCTCCCGCTCTCAGGACAGTCTTAGTTTCTCTCGGTCGGATCGCCGGCAGGGAGGGACTAATCTATCACGGATTGATCGCTTTTATGTGGGCGACTGGTTAGGGGAGCGAGGGGGCTCCGTCAGCATTCTTGCTGGCACCTCATTTTCAGATCATGCGCCAGTTATTTTGACATTGGAGGAGAGGACACGGGAGCCCAGCTTGCAGTTGAGGATCCCAGAGAGGGTACTTGCAGATCCCAGTCTCGCTGAGGACATTGAGAGGATCTGGCATGATAGTCAGTGCTCTGACCAGGATGCAGCAGGCCAGTGTGCCCAGGGACTCATCGAGCTTAGCTCTTTTCTGCACGCTGCAGCTTTGACACGGCTGGGAGAGATTCGCAAGCGGGAGCATCGGCTGAGACGCAGCCTTGCTTCGCTACAGCGCCTTCAGGAGCAACAGCCTGCATGTGAGTGGGTGGCGTCACAGCTGAGCCAGGCACGCCAGGAGGTTAGAGAGGCAGAGGAGCAGAGACATGAGTTTTACTATCGTCGCCAGGCCTCTCAGTGGACGCAGCTTGGTGATAGAGTGACTGGGGAGTTTTTTGAGATCACTGGACCCTGCCATGCTCGAGCAGGAGTCCGTCAGCTTGGTAGACCGGATGGATCGGTAGCTACTGAGCCCGAGGAGATCAGAGCCATTGCCACTGCATTCTATAGAGACCTGCTTTCAGCGGAGCCAGCCACTGAGGATCGAGATGCTTGCAGACAGACTGTGTGGGCCCATGTGCAGAGGAGGGTCACAGATCGTATGCGTACAGTTCTTGGTGCGCCTCTTTCAGAGATTGAGCTTGCCGAGGCCTTGAGGGTCCTGCCGCGACATAGTTGCCCAGGGGAAGACGGACTGACGCCGGCCTTTCTTATGCGCTATTGGGACCTTTTGGGGCCAGGCCTCCGCAGGGGCTTTCAGTATGTTCTGGACACTGGGGTGATGCCACAGAGCTTTTAAGAGGGCTTGATCTTTCTCATCCCCAAGGGGGAGGGAGTATCAGATGATATTCGGCATTGGAGGTATATTACGATCCTCAATACTGTCTACAAGGTCTTAGCAAAGGCCTTGAGTTTGAGGATCCAGCCCTTCCTAGGGGAGTTGATTCATGCTACCCAGACAGGATTCGTCAAGGAGCGCAGTATCCTTGACAACATCTTTACTTTCTGGGAGGCGACGGCCCGAGCTAGATTTCTTGGCGAGGACTTGGTCGTGATGCTTCTCGATTTTGAGAAGGCATACGATAGAGTTGATTGGGGTTTCTTAGAGGGCACTATGCTTCGCCTGGGCTTTGAGCCAGAATGGATCAGAGGGGTGGCGGCTCTGTATTCCACAGCTCGTAGCCAGGTTTTGATTGCAGGAGGACGGGGGCCGAGTTTTGAGCTGACCAGATCAGTCCGTCAGGGGTGTCCCCTCGCCCCTTTTCTTTTTCTCTTCTTTGCGGAGGCTATGAGCATTCCTTTGACGGCAGAGGAGGTTGGTTTGAGAGGACTCCAGCTCCCAGTCCGGGGGGAGGACCTGCTCGATGCTGAGTTGGAAGACGACACGGGCTTATTTTTGCATGGCCAAGAGGCCAATCTTCTTCGGGCAGAGCAGTCGCTCCAGGTTTTTAGTGCAGCTTCGGGAGCATTGATCAATTGGCGCAAGACAGTGGCCTTTTGGATCAGTAGTGCTCCCACTCCAGCATGAAGCCCGGACCCCAGTTTCAGATGGATTCCTCCTGGCACAGCAGTGCGGTATTTGGGATGCCAGATTGGACTAGATTTGTCACCTGAGCAGCAGATTGCCCCGCTTCTTCTGAGCATTCAGAAGAAGCTTTTGTATTGGAGTACAGCTCGACTATCCTTGGCTGGGAGGGTGGTGGTGGCAAATCAGGTGCTGTTAGCGACCATGTGGTACATTACGTCTTGCTGGATCTTCTCGAGCTCTTGCATCAGCCAAGTACAGAGGCTGATCAGGAACTTTCTTTGGTCTGGGCGGGACGGTCAGTCAGCCCGGGCAAAGGTTGCATGGGGAGTTATTACACTTCCGTTGGCTCAGGGAGGCTTGGGCATTATAGATCCAGTCGATCAGAGTAGAGCCTTATTGGGGAGGCTTATTGTTCGGGGACTGCTTCCAAGCGCTGAGCCTTGGAAAGAGCCTTCTCTTGCAGCAGCGGCTGCAGGCTCGGGCTCCCCCAGCAGGGGGTACTTGGGCACCAGAGATTCGCTGGATCTTCATAGAGATGAGGAGGACAGGCCTCAGTAGAGGATGGGAGGACAGATTTGCTTTGAGCATCCTGAGAGCTTGGGAGCTACTGAGACCGGGGCTCTCTCAGCGACCTACTCCTTGTGTTGAGGAGCGGGCCAGACAGCCGCTCATCTGGAGCCCAGCGGTTCGTACAGAGTAGGGTCATATGCTGGGTTCTCGGCCTCGTCTAGCCTGGGGACCTTTAGCGGCAGGCCCAGCACGTAGTTTTGGAGACTGGCAGGCCTTCTGCAGTCTCCCAGAGGAGATCCAGGTGGAGAGGCTGAGTCACTTCAGAGGGGGGTTGATTATGAGGGATCATATTCAGGAGGCACTCACAGAGGAGTGGTTCACGCCTTTCGAGCCAGTGACCCCACGGTGGATGGGAGCCTTTACACAGTTGGAGATCCTGATTGCTGTCAAAGCTTGCACTGAGGATGGCAGATGCCTCTACTATGAGATTCAGGATGAGGGCAGACTTCAGAGAGTGGAGATGGAGTCGCCTTTGGTTGCAGAGTGCACCTTTCAGAGAATACGGGTTGTGGCCGCCGCTTCTCGGAAGTGGCATATTGACCCCGACCCTGCTGATGTGCTCCCAGATTGGCGCATATGGGCATATGCAACGTGCCCCTTGGCCCGGCTCCAGTGGGACCCTGGGGAGTACGAGTGGCATGATCCTTATGCATCCTTGAGGCCACAGAGATCACCTTTTTCCAGTATACTGTTCGGCTGGGGCGGCATATTTTGACGGCGAGGAGAATGGTCTCTCCAGCTGCAGCGGGGCATTGGCGGCTACAGGGACTCTCACAGGAGTTCCTCGAGGATTTTTGGGCTCGGCTCTGGGCTAGTCGACAGGCCCGCAGGATGTCGACTTCCAGTGGCTGGGTCGCCCACAGGGGCTCAGCAGTTGGCACCTGGCTTGTTTACAGCGGTCTTTCGGCAGCCTGCGTCCGATGCAGCCACCCTATGGAGACACAGAGACATTGTCTTTGGGATTGCCCTCAGGCGCAACAGATTTGGTTGCGGATGCTGCGTATTCTGGCTCCCCTCTCTCCACAGGGTATGTTTACGTGGGGTGCCGCTGCTTGGTCGACTTCGTCAGGGCCTGCTATGGGCAATGAGATGGAGCAGGACAGTCAGGCCATCAGATTCATTAGGGGCCAGCCTCGCCTGGTTCCGGCACCGGATTTCTCGTCCGCCAGCTGGACACAGGAGAGGGATTTACAATGGGAGCTCCTCAGTAGCCTCACCATCTGGTTCACCTGGAGGGCCCGGTGTTTCACGGCCTTTGAGGGGAGACTGGAGCCACCAGCAGAGACTGTACGGGGGATTTGGCAGGAGTTGATCCACACCGTGCGAGGACAATATGACCGCATCCGGGGCGACTCGGATGAGGCGATCTTGCGCCGCCAGGCTTTTCACACCACCTGGCGCAGAGGCCCCTTCTACACCTTACACACGGGATCCCCCCGTTGGCATTACAGGCCACCTGTTTGGCTCTTCCCCCCCCCTATTGTATGATTTAGCCCTCAGTCCTCTGTACTGATGCTTGTATTTTGCAGCACCTAGGGAGAGTCTCCCGGGCTGCCTTGCTGTATTCACTGCTCTGTTTCTCTTATGCGCAGAAGAGATCTTTTGTAGCCCTACGGGCGTTTTTATTTAACTAATGAAAGGATCTTTTCTCGGAAAAAAAAAGACAAAGGCGGCTGAAGCGCTTCATTTATTGGGGTCCATGCACAGTCGGCTGGCCGACTGCTGGTCGGCCAGTTCCCCAAGGAGTCCAAAAGCCTATAAATAGGCCCATGTGCTCATTGATAGAATCATTCATTCCCCTAGGGAATGGGTCATTAGGAGTCCCATAGGGGGACAAATTTTTGGTGTGTTACCACCTCTTATGTAAGGCAGCCCATGGCTGCAGATTTAGGTACCTTTTTGTACCATAGAATATACTGAATTTCCAGCACTTCTCTCTCTCTACTCTCTCTCTATATCTGCGTTTTGCATCAGATGGTTTCCAAGAGTATTTAGGGCTGAAAGAAGACTCCAAGAGCTTCTGCATGTTACATTGGTATCAGAGCATCAGGCTCAGCAAAGCTAAACACTGAATCAGTCCCATATGATGGTGTACAGGTCCAAGGTACAGGAAAGTACACGGATACGAAGCCCAAGGCAAGGAGCACAGAAGCGGGAGGAACTCCCACGAGGTTTGTTGGTGGTGTTCCACAGTGCCAGAGGGGATGGCAGTCCTGTGAGCCAGATAGGTTCTCGCGCAACGGTCCCAAGGGAGGTTTATCCTCCAATGGTGATGTGAGAGTGCCAGACTCATTTCTCAGGAATGAAGACCAAGACGGTGTTCAGAGTCACGGCAGGAATGGATTGTGGACTAGAGGAAAACAGATGCATAGATCTTCGTCAGCGATAGAGTGGTTTGGAGAACAGGCCGGATGTTCAAAGAAAAAGGGTTGCCAGGGATGGATGATGACAGAGGGACTTCGGGACAAGATTGGAATGATGACAGTCATCCAAGAGCAGGTTGGAATCCCGTCATCAAGTTTAGCAGAGGGGGATGTCATGTGCATCATAGATGCCATGGACATTGTCAGGGCTAAATCCAGAAGAGGCAGCCAGATAAAGAGTATGAACCAGTCAGAGATAACTAGAATTAGGATTTGGAGCACAAGGTGGAGTTTGTACTTGGAGCAGGGGCTTGGATTGGCCTTGAAAGTTGTCACATGCACTCTGCACTCAGTGCATGGGGACAAGATGGCTCATCATCAGAAGTGCAACAGTTGTACAGTTTTAGAACCCAATAGGATGATAATTGTCGTACGCCGTGACCCCATTGTACATCCTCAGTCCAGGATAGGTCAGCACGAGCTACGTAGGTCATTCCTCAACCTTAGTGGGTCAGTCAGTCAGTCAAGTCCCTTAACCCACTTGGAGAGAATCATTCATGCATGTAGAGTCAGTAGAAGCCTTAGGGTTTGCATCAGAAAGCACTCTGCATCCTGCATAATATGCATTCATATGCTTGTGCGTCATTTAGAACATCCCCGAAGCCTTAGGGAATTTACTGGGATTTATCTGGTATTTTTCCCATATTTAATAGTATTTATTTAGCATTATTTGCATTATTGGGCATTTATAAATATAAACTTTATTAAATGACCAACCTCCAGTTAGTATAAATAGGCTTGCATAGAGCCTATTTTCTCATTCAGTCTTCATTGTGCTAAGAGCTCTCCTCCTCCTTGCTTTCAGCCCAAGACTAATCCAGCCCTAGAGCCCATAAGCCTGTTCTCCAGCCCCTTGAGAAACCCTAGCTTCAGTCAGCCCTAGGCGCCTGCTATCAGCCTCCAATCAGCCTGTTTTCAGCACCAAAGCAGCCCTGATTCAGTCCTCTACAGTCTCCAATTCAGCAGTACATGCATGCGTTTCTGTCCAGCAGCCTCAGGACCTCAGCGTTTCTGTCCAGCAGCTTCAGAACACCTGCGTTTTGCAATTCAGCAGCCCTACAGGTCTGCGTTTCAGTTCCTCAGCACCCCTACACTTCAGCGTTTCTGTCCACAGCAGTTTCCAGCCCTGAAGATTCAGTCTACAGCAGTTTCCAGCCCTGAATCTACAGTTTGCATCAGTGTCCAGCCTTCTATGCATCATCCACACATGCAGCAGTCATCTGGTGAAGGTAACACAGCATTCATATGTGTTTTCAGCATTCTAACAGTGTGTAGAACAGTCCACCTTCTTCTTCTCTCAGCCTCAGGTGTGCAGCCCTTCCTCATGCCCTTGGGAAGAGTGCATAGGCTCGAGATCAAGTCATCGAGGTGTTTCTACAGCAGTGTACAGATCAGCCACTCTCCGATCCTCCGAGGTCTTGCGTTTGGCTTATCTACAATCCACAGTCATTCTCTCTAAAGAAATAAAGCAAATACTATCTCGTTATCGGGATAGGGGGCCCTTCAGTGGGTAATTCGGGACCCAATCTGGTGTACAGTTCTCATATCTCTCTCTCTCATCTCTTTAAAGTTTGAAGTATTGAAATGGATTGCTAAACTCACGAAACTCAGGATACAGAAGACGGTGTGAGCATTTGTGTGACAGGATCAACCAATACAAAGACTTCCGCTGCATATCACATTGGTATCAGATTCAGATAGTCCACACACACCGTATCCTAGCGTGGGGGCATCCTTGGATGGTTAGATTGCGTTCCGGCACGACCACTGACTTCAACATCATGTCTACAGGAGAGAGTACTCATCAGCCGGAAGACGTCTCCCCCGAAGGAGACCTTGTTCTTCCGCCTACAGCAGACACCATAGCTCTTCTAAGAGCTCAGAACCAGCTACTCATGGAGCGTCTCCAACTCTTGGAGGCAACAGCAGCACGTCCTTCTACACCTCCAGCAGCACCCGACTACATCTCCCTCTTCTTTCAAATGTAACAACAAAGGAGAGAGGACGAGGCCCGAAGGAGAAGAGAAAAAGAAGAAAGACGGGACTATGAGGAAGCCCAACGCAGGATCGACGAAGACCGGCGTCCGGCTGAACTCGCCGCTCGGGAACACCAACGTGAGCTTGATCGAGAACGTATGTTACTCGAACACCAACGGGAAAAGGAGGCCATACACTTGAGGTATCAGCAGCTCTCCTCAGTCTCCCCAGTCATAGGTGTCACCAGCCAGCATCCCGCAGCAGCATCAACCACCATCATTCGCAGTCAACCGAATTTCAGCAAGTATGATGGTAAGTGTGATCATTCTTCAGTTAATCAATTTATTCATCAGTTTAAAGCTCATTTTCCATTAGCTAAGATCACAGACCCACAAGACAAAGTCCACTTAGCGGCTCCCCATCTCACTGGTGAGGCAGTCACTTGGTGGCAGCATTGGTCTAGTATTCATACAGACCAGGCCACAGGTGTCACAGCCTTTGACTGGGACATCTTTGTCCATGACCTGAAGACCAGATTTCTCCCGCCCCAGTACATGACCGGTCTGAAAGACGAGTTCTATGGACTCAGACAGAACGGATCCCCAGTGCTTCAGTTTTCCGGTAAGGTTATTACTTTAGCACAGCAGTTAGGGTTATCTGAGCAGGCCAAGATGGAGCAATTCATTCGTGGATTGGACTCCAACATTCGGTTCACAGTTCGTAACTTTGAACCAAGTACCTATGACCGGGCTCTGACTCTCGCTCAGAATGAAGAAATGAAGCTCAACGGGGGCAAGCCCAAGCAGGCATCTCAGTCCAGTACCAAACCCCAGCAGCAGCAGCAATCAGCTGCACAGGATGCTAAGAAGGACAGCAGAAATAGCTCCAGTTCAGGGGGTAAGAAGGATAAAGAACCTAAGAAAACCCCTGATGAAAAGGCTAAAGCAGGCATTACTGGAGGTTATCTTCCTCCAGAGGAGCAAAGGAAGTACCAGTCAGAAAATAGATGTTTTTTCTGTCACATTATAGGGCATGGTAAGAAGGATTGCCACAAATGGCAAGCGGCACAAGCTACCAAAGCCCCTTCTGCCACAGTTGCCACAGCCTCCCCAGCTCCTCCAGCCCCGCCTACTACCTCAAATGCAGTTCAACTTTTACCTTCCATGCATCCTATGCCATCCGTGGTATTTGATGCTAAGCAGGAGGGTGAGAGCGATGCTGCTCAGAAGAGCCTTATCCGAGCTTATGGCTCTGCCCAGGGCCGACAGTTTGTAGTCCTTTTCGATATGGGCAGTTCTGACAACGCCATCTCTCCCCAGTTGGCTAATAAATTGAACTGCACATTAGTCCCATATCATCTGGATGTGGACGGGTTTACACCTGGTCTTCGCACCCACATTTCCCAGAAGGCACAGCAATTTGCCTTTGAAGTTCAGAAGGCCTCGTTTCAACGAGATTTCATCGTCTCCCCTCTGTTAGGGTGTGACATGATCTTAGGAATTCAGTGGTTCCGTTAGTATGAGCCTATTCCCGATTGGGGGCAGGACACTTTTACTATTTGTAAAGGTTTTCCTGAGCCTGTCATGATTCGTGGGGATAGAAGCATTCTTGGCATCCCATTGATTTCACTTCTCCAGGCCAGACGAGCTATCCGCAAGGGAGCAGAAGGAGCACTTCTTTATGTTCGTGCTCAAACAGTCCCTCCCTCATTAGTAGCATCCCTTACGATCTCCCGCCCAGTCTCCCACCCTCTCGCCTTGAGGACCATCACATTGATTTGGTCCCTGGATCAGATCCTCCTAGCAGGTTTCCCTATCGTCTTTCCAAGACTTTAGAGGGCGAGTTGGAAAAGCAGTTATCTGAGCTTCTCCGAGCCGGATTCATTCGGCCTTCTTCCTCCCCATTTGCTGCACCTATCCTATTTGTCCAAAAGAAGGACAAGTCTGCACACCTTTGTGTAGACTACAGGACATTAAACAAACTCACTATCAAGAATAAGTTTCCTATGCCCAGGATAGAGTACATTTTGGAGCGTTTAGACGGTGCTAGTTTTTCACTAAGATCAACCTCAAGAAAGGTTACCATCAGGTCCGCATTTTTTAAGCTGACATTCCAAAAACAGCTTTCAGGACAGAGCGTGGTCACTACGAGTTCGTAGTCATGCCTTTTGGGCTTACAAATGCACCAGCAACGTTCAATAAGATGATGTCTAGGATTTTCGCAGTCCACATTAGGAAGTGTGTTTTCATATTCCTTGATGACATACTAGTCTTCTCAGCCACTGCGGAGCAGCATGAGAAAGATGTGGAGAAAGTCTTGCAACTTTTGCGAGATAATCAGCTCTACATAAACGCCAAAAAGTCTATCTTTGGTGTTAAGGAAGTTCAGTGTTTGGGCTACATCATCGGTTCCGATGGGATTAGATTGGACCCATCAAAGGTTCAGGAGATCTTAGATTGGGACATTCCTAAGACCGCCCAAGAAATCCGTTCATTTGTAGGTCTTTGTCAGGCCTATAGCACACATGTCCATCAGTTTTCCAACCTTGCAGCACCTCTTACCGACTTGCTCAAGGGGGTGAAGACTCGCAAGCAGAAAGTCTCAGTTACAGGTAAGGCTCTTGATGCATTCCGTGCACTCCAGAAAGCTGCCTCAGAAGCACCTGTATTAAAGTTAGCATCATGGGACGAACCTTTCGAGGTCATCACCGATGCCAGCAATGTAGCCATAGGTGCAGTCCTCCAGCAGGACAATAGACCCGTGGCATGTTACAGCAGAAAGTTGGATGTCGCCAAAAAGAATTATTCGGTATATGACAAAGAGCTTTTGGGTGTGATCACAACGCTCAAACATTGGAAGCTTTTTCTTTATGGACAGGCTTTCACTGTGAAAACAGACCACCAAGCACTTAAGTGGCTTCAGACTATGCCAAGTGCCCAGTGGAGTGATCGACAGGCCAGGTGGAGTCAAATCTTCCAACAGTTTGAAGGTATGATTGAATACATCCCTGGTAAGCATAACCCAGTAGTAGCAGATGCTCTCAGTCAAAAGTCCAGCATCCAGGCAGCCCAAGAAGCTACCGTTCTCGAAATCACGGGGAAGGACTTGGATAGTATGAAAGACCAATATGTCAACTCCCCTGAGTTTGGTACTCAGTATAGTTTGGCCCTCACTTCTGAGCCTGGCCACTATTCAGTACAGAACGGTTGGTTGTTCTACAAGAACCGTCTCTGTGTTACTCGGGAAAAGCGTTCTGCTCTTCTCCACGATGCCCATGACTCCTTAGTCGGAGGACATAGGGGTATCAACAGTACCCTCGAGAAATTAGAACGATCCTTTTATTGGCCAAAGATGAGGCGTGATGTCTATGCACATGTACAAGCCTGTAAGATTTGTCAAAAAGTCAAGGTTCCCCATACAAAGAAGGCAGGTTTACTTCAACCTTTGCCTATCCCCGACGGACCTTTTATCGACATATCTATGGACTTTGTAGAGCCTCTACCAACATCCACTGGATCCCGTAACACTCAGTGTTTTACCATTGTGGATCGCTTTAGTAAGTTCTGCATGCAAGCATACGGCCACAGCCGAGGACGTAGCCCGTCTGTTTCTCAAGTATTGGTATCCAATTTGTGGTTTGCCTAGCACCATAACATCAGACAGAGATTCCAAGTTTACCTCGCATTTCTAGAGGGCATTATTTGAAAACTTTGGAACTAAGTTGCAGTTGTCTAGTGCATTCCATCCCCAGACAGATGGCCAGACAGAAATTTATAATCAGTTGGCCTTTGATGTCCTCAAGTCATATTGTCATGACCAGCAGTCCAAATGGGAGCACTATCTTCCGTTGGTCCAAGCTATCTTGAACGACACTCATTCATCCAGTGTCGGACGGACTCCATATGAAGCAGCCTTTGGTCGCCGTTTTTCTTCTCTTTTGACGAGAATGGTGTCTCCATCTTTAGAGGCTAATAAAACCACGGAAGCATTTTCCGAGATCATTGAGTCAGTCAAAGACCGCTTGACCCAAGCTCAGGAAGCATATAGCAGACAGGCAAATAAATCTAGACGAGATGTCCACTTCAAGGAAGGGGATTGGGTCTATTTGCGTATCATGAAGCAGAGATTGTAACAAGTGGGCAAACGTTGTCCCAAGCTTTCATTCCATAGTTTTGGCCCTTTTCCAATAGTTAAGAAGATAAGTGATGTCTCTATGAAGTTAAAGTTGCCTGCCAGTTGGACAATGCATGATGTTTTCCATGTTTCTTGGCTAAAACCATATGTTGGTCCAGAAGTGTTTGATGTTTCAGATGAACAGCAGCCAGACGTGGTAGACGAGGCAGAAGTGATTGAGCCTGAGCAGATCCTTCTTCATCGATAGAAGCATGGTTCCGGTCGACGGATTCGTCAGTTCTATACGAAATTCCGAGATCGAGCCACCCACGAAGCCGTATGGCTCGACGAGGAGTTCTTCCAGGAGTACCCCCAGTTATTGGCGGACTACTTGGAAGCCATGAACCTGCCGCCAAGCAAATCAGGAGGGAATGTCACATGCACTCTGCACTCAGTGCATGGTGACAAGATGGCTCATCATCAGAAGTGCAACAGTTGTACAGTTTTAGAACCCAATAGGATGATAATTGTCGTACGCCGTGACCCCATTGTACATCCTCAGTCCAGGATAGGTCAGGCACGAGCTACGTAGGTCATTCCTCAGCCTTAGTGGGTCAGTCAATCAGTCAAGTCCCTTAACCCACTTGGAGAGAATCATTCATGCATGTCGAGTCAGTAGAAGCCTTAGGGTTTGCATCAGAAAGCACTCTGCATCCTGCATAATATGCATTCATATGCTTGTGCATCATTTAGAACATCCCCGAAGCCTTAGGGAATTTACTGGGATTTATTTGGTATTTTTCCCATATTTAATAGTATTTATTTAGCATTATTTGCATTATTGGGCATTTATAAATATAAACTTTATTAAATGACCAACCTCCAGTTAGTATAAATAGGCTTGCATAGAGCCTATTTTCTCATTCAGTCTTCATTGTGCTAAGAGCTCTCCTCCTCCTTGCTTTCAACCCAAGACTAATCCAGCCCTAGAGCCCATAAGCTTGCTTCTCCAGCCCCTTGAGAAACCCTAGCTTCAGTCAGTCCTAGGCGCCTGCTATCAGCCTCCAATCAGCCTGTTTTCAGCACCAAAGCAGCCCTGATTCAGTCCTCTACAGTCTCCAATTCAGCAGTACATGCATGCGTTTCTGTCCAGCAGCCTCAGGACCTCAGCGTTTCTGTCCAGCAGCTTCAGAACACCTGCGTTTTGCAATTCAGCAGCCCTACAGGTCTGCGTTTCAGTTCCTCAGCACCCCTACACTTCAGCGTTTCTGTCCACAGCAGTTTCCAGCCCTGAAGATTCAGTCTACAGCAGTTGCCAGCCCTGAATCTGCAGTTTGCATCAGTGTCCAGCCTTCTATGCATCATCCACACATGCAGCAGTCATCTGGTGAAGGTAACACAGCATTCATATGTGTTTTCAGCATTCTAACAGTGTGTAGAACAGTCCGCCTTCTTCTTCTCTCAGCCTCAGGTGTGCAGCCCTTCCTCATGCCCTTGGGAAGAGTGCATAGGCTCGAGATCAAGTCATCGAGGTGTTTCTACAGCAGTGTACAGATCAGCCACTCTCCGATCCTCCGAGATCTTGCGTTTGGCTTATCTACAGTCCACAGTCATTCTCTCTAAAGAAATAAAGCAAATACTATCTCGTTATCGGGATAGGGGGCCCTTCAGTGGGTAATTCGGGACCCAATCTGGTGTACAGTTCTCATATCTCTCTCTCTCATCTCTTTAAAGTTTGAAGTATTGAAACGGATTGCTAAACTCACGAAACTCAGGATACAGAAGACGGTGTGAGCATTTGTGTGACAGGATCAACCAATACAAAGACTTCCGCTGCATATCACAGAAGTCATGGAAAGCTGCTGTCGGCTGTACCAGAACTAAGCAAGAAGATGTCGGCTGAGATATAAGGAGGCAGCCAGCTGAATCAAGACAAAGGCGGCTGAAGCGCTTCATTTATTGGGGTCCATACACGGTCGGCCAGTTCCCCAAGGAGTCCAAAAGCCTATAAATAGGCCCATGTGCTCATTGATAGAATCATTCATTCCCCTCGGGAATGGGTCATTAGGAGTCCCATAGGGGGACAGATTTCTGGTGTGTTACCACCTTTTATGTAAGGCAGGCCATGGCTGCAGATTTAGGTACCTTTTTGTACCATAGAGTATACTGAATTTCCAGCACTTCTCTCTCTCTCTACTCTCTCTCTATATCTGCGTTTTGCTTCAAATGGTTTCGAAGAGTGTTTAGGGCTGAAAGAAGACTCCCAGAGCTTCCGCGCGTTACATTGGTATCAGAGCATCAAGCTCAGCAAAGCTAAACACTGAATCAATCCCATATGATGGTGTACAGGTCCAAGGTACAGGAAAGTACAGGGATACGAAGCCCAAGGCAAGGAGGCAGGACGGGGTAGGGGCTTTATGTCTGGCTGAATCAAGACAAAGGCGGCTGAAGCGCTTCATTTATTGGGGTCCATGCACAGTCGGCTGGCCGACTGCTGGTCGGCCAGTTCCCCAAGGAGTCCAAAAGCCTATAAATAGGCCCATGTGCTCATTGATAGAATCATTCATTCCCCTAGGGAATGGGTCATTAGGAGTCCCATACGGGGACAGATTTCTGGTGTGTTACCACCTTTTATGTAAGGCAGCCCATGGCTGCAGATTTAGGTACCTTTTTGTACCATAGAATATACTGAATTTCCAGCACTTCTCTCTCTCTACTCTCTCTCTCTATATCTGCGTTTTGCATCAGATGGTTTCCAAGAGTGTTTAGGGCTGAAAGAAGACTCCCAGATGTTGAAGCTTTTGATGTGACTCTCATGAAACAACCACGGGCTCGCCTCCTTGAGAAAGTCGATGATATCCTGGCAATGGAACCATGAAACCAACCTTCAAAAATTGGATGGGCAGTGAAACAAACACTCACACACAAAACACTTCAACACCTTTGAGGACCTGGAAAAGGAAACAAACAGGGGGAGCTAGAGTGCTCCTGCAAAAAGTACATGGACACCGTGGCGTCCCTTGCGGTATTTCTTTACTTGATCAAATTTGAGTACAAAGTACAACTTGTAGAATCCTCCACCAATAGGATCCCTTATAGTTTCACCAGGACTTCCAAATGAGAACTCTCGTTATTAGAGCACAGCATACCATGGAGAAGGCACACTGTACAACACCTCCCTGCTTGAAAAGGTCTTCTCCATCTCTACCATGGATCCCTCAAACCCTTTCCCAATCAGCATTAGGGCTGTACCAAACCATATGTCCTTCCTTATAGTCAAAGCTTGCATGTAACCTCAAGAAGACTACAACCTGTTCACATGAATACAAAGACATGCCTTCTACATGAAACCAAAGACCTATATCCAATAAACCAAAGACCTATATCCCATAAACCATAGGCTTGTTTCCTTGATACCAAAGTCCTGTTTCCTCTCAAAAAACCAATGTCCTGTTTCCATGAGAAATCCACAGATACACCATCCAAGCACGGTGCCAGAACCAGGGTTATTTCCATAGCAATACCCTGTGCTTTTCCATAACCCAGAGAAAGAAAGATAGAGGACGTGTCAAGCAATCCCTGAATACACATAAGTTCAAGATGAAAGGAACACATCTCTTCCATGAACATCATCCCTGTGTATATGTAGGTTGGTCTCTGTATCCAAATCTCTTCAACGGGGCCTGTAATCCACGATGAGAGAGAGAAAGAGAAAAGCCTATCTCTAGTCTCCTTCAAAAGTATCTAGCAGCCTTCCAACACCATTGAGACTACCAAGGGACACCGTGTAGCCCAGTACGGCATGGCCTGCTTCCTCAAGTCTAACAGTCACACGCTGCACTCCACCCATGTTGCTGTCAGAATACGTAGCGGAGATGATGACCAAATCTGGGAACACGAGAGCAAAAACGCAGGCAGAAAAACAGCACAAGAGAGAGAGGGATGTAGGCATGTAACTCTGCTCTATATACACAAGAAGATCCCGAGAAATGATACAAAGAGTAGTGGGGAGCATGGGGCATATTTATATGCCCCATAGATGCAGTCGGCCTGTGCTAGAAGCCCTCCACGACTGCACAAGGCAGTCGGCCAGCAGTAGTAGCCTCCACGACTGAAGAATCAAGTCGGCCAGCCACTAGCACCTACACGACTGTGTAAAACAGGTCGGCCAGCCATGGGGTGCAGTCGGCCAGCCCCATGGGCTCCTGCCAACCATCTGGCATCCATCCACACTACGGAAAAATGGAAAAAAATAGGGGAAAAATGCGGGGAGTGAGGAAAAATGATAAAACACCTGATAAGGGCGGGCACACCCACAACAAAGGCCCTGGTGTATAAATCTAGACAGGAGATGACTTCTAACACCCCCTCTCAGCTCCTGGCTGTGTAACCAACCACTGGGAGCTGGGGTGCCGCCTGAGCAAATCCTGAGAGAGTGACTTCGTGAAGAGGTCCACCGTACTGTCCTCCGTCGAACAGAACTCTAGCAAGATGTCATCAGCAACGATCTGTTCACGAACAAAGTGCCTCTGGATGACCATGGGTTCCTCCAGTGGAAGCCCAAACCTGCTATGTAACCTCCTCCTGCTCCATAAAACTGCTCCTGGGCCATAAGTAGATCCCCTCGTGTCCGAATCTCCTCCCCAAACCGAGTCACTCCAACCGCGGAGTCGGACTCCATCCAACAATCCCCCTCCTGTGTACAAGAGTCCATGATCCTTCGCGTGCCGCAGAAACCACAAGAAACACAATCCTGCCTCCCAAAGAGACATCTGCAACCATGAGCTCAACCGCCTCATCAAGAAGCTCCCGTCCAATCTGGTGTCCATCAACTAGATCCATGAACCATACAGCTTCTGAGTCAAAGAGACATCACACTGCTCACAAGGATCAACACCTGTTACGGTGCACAAACAAGTCCTGGAAACCTGATGAAACCTGTCAACCACCCCCTCTGAATCCGGAACCACAAAGCCTGGAGAAACCACCTCCTTCTGCAAGTAAGCACCTGCCACCTGCCTGGCTTTCCGAAAGGTCCCCGTGAAAAGAACATCCTCATCTCCTGGAGGTTCTATGTCCCGAACACGACGAGACATCAGAGCATAAGTGACCTGTTCAGCTTCCTTTGACTGACGAACACAAGAACTACCAACATCAGTACTAGAGAGTTCCTGCCAACTGCTGCCATCTACTGGCAAGCTATCCACCATCTGGTCCCGGAAAGCCCGCACCTGCAGCGTATCCACACACAAGTGGCCATCACCAAACTGCAACTCATCACAAACCTGAGGACCTGGGAGAGAGAGTGCTGAAAGCCTGTAAACTCCATTCTCCACTCCACCTTCCCAAACCACTTGGCCTGTTGCTTTGTCTCGGAGAGCAACAAAATGCTCATCAAACTCCACCCGTACGCCAGTCTTTGTTGGGGTAAAGGCACTATGCCCACCCTTATAGTGTGTACAAGCCCAAAAGTTATAGTACATAGTACACTTAGTACTTTTAATGTACTAAGTGCACACTATGTACTAGTGCAATATACATGTGTGATAGGGGAGTCACACACTCATCCTGGTGAGTTGACTTATCCCCACAACTCTCTCTCTCTCTCTCTCTCTCTTGCTTCTCTGTGTATGTCTCCCACATGAATGAACTCTAACCCTAATTCATTCTCTCTCCCATTCAACTGGTATCAGAGCCGGTGCCCTTCGAATCTCTGTGCAGTAGCAATCGGCTTAGGAAGGTAGCCAGCAGTCGTGAAGAGCCTTTGTGCTCGGTCTAGGGCTGGGCGAGCACGTGGTCTAGGGCTGGGCGCAGCCTGTGTGTGAAGAGGCCAGAAGCGACCAGCAGGCAGCGCAGCAGGTAGTCTACGCTGCCCAACAGGCAGCAGCCACGCTGCATAGCTATCCGGCACAGCCACGCGCCTTCAGCTGCCAACCACGCGCCTTCAGCTGCCAGCCAGGCGCCTACAGCAGCCAGGCATCGAGCGTGGAGCGAACACAAGGTGGTGGGCGTTGAATCATTAGCGAAGGCGGCTAGGCGAAGTCGTCGACTGGCTTTCAAGCGAAGGCAGGCGAGCACGCGTAAGGCTGTAAGAGCGCTGGGTGTTAGACGGCGATTCAAATCGTATGCTTTTTCAACACCTGCCCAACTAGCGATTCAAGAAAGTCGCCTAGTCGACTTGCTCAAGCCCGACTGGCAAAGCAGCCATCCGTACATCAGCTACAGTTCCTCCAGCATCAGCTACAGCTACAGCTACAGCAGCTTCATCACCCCCCTTCTGCAACAACATCAGATTTTCTGCAACAGCATCAACACAACTGAAATTCAGCCTGCAAATCAGAGAAATTCAAAAATTAAGAGGTATTTGCCTTCAATTTTGGGAATTTCTTATCAATTCAATCAATTGAGCAGGTACAGGTGCCGAATTGCTCAATTTCTGAGCAAAATTGGCAAAATTGGGTGACATTGGTCACAATCAGGATCAATTTGCAGGAAATTGGATGTCAAAATTTGGGGCTTTTGATGTAATTGTGCAATTAAGCACTCATACATGCTGTATGATGTGAGAAATCGCACATTTGGGCAAAATTTGCAGCAAATTGCAGTGCAAATCAAGGGGCTTTTGTGCCGATTGGATTGATTTGCATGCAGGCAATCGCATTTGATGCTGTGGATAATGTGTTGATGCCTTACAAGCACTCAATGTGCCTGTAAATCAAGGGGCTTTCATGTATTGGATGTATATGTGGCCAGGGAGAAGCACCATGAAGACTTTGGATGCCTTCATGTGCGTCAATGTACCATGTATGATCAGCAATTGATCTTAAATCAAGGGGCTTTTCAAGTTCGTATGCTTGTTGAGCTTGGCAAAGCAGCAGGCAAGACATTTATGCCTTGAATCCTCAGAAATCAGCTTGCAGTCACGGGGCTTTTGCCCAATTTTTGTTCGGGACTGTTGTATGCAGTGTTTGGGACTGTAAAAGTCTGATTTTCACTCATTTGGACAGCCAGGAGAGCATTTATTGCTATTGTACTTGCTGGTACAGATTTGGCACAGCTTTGTGCAAGTTTTGGCATGGCTGTACACTGTTTTGAGTGACCAAAAGGCTCAATTTCAGCTGCTGTACTTGCCGGTACAGGTTTGGTACATTATTGGTGAGCACTTAGTACTGCTGTACAGTACTTTGAAAGGGCAACAAAGCACATTTAAGGTGCTGTCCTAAATCTGCAGCAACCAGATTTTGGTGATTTCATCACATACAGTGGGAGAAAAGTTGCATTTGTGCTTCCGCAGTGGGAGATAAAGCTTGGGAGAACAACTGTGAGCACTTTGTGTGCTTTTGGTGCAGTGTTTGCACATTTTGCAGGGAGTCAGGCATTGACAAGTTGCATATTGCTATGGCAACCACAGGTGAAAGCTCTTCATTGCTTCACATCAAGAAGCGTGAAGGCTCACATAACTATGATATTTGGCAAACCCAGTGCTACAATGTGTTGCTCCAGAAGAAGCAGCACAAGCCTATCAAAGAAAGGGGTGTAAAGCCCGCTTCTCTTACTGCTGAAGAGTGGGAAGATATGGATGAGCTGGCAAGATCTACTATCATGTTGTCTGTGTCAGACTCATTACTTTTCAGCATTCGTGAAGAGAAGACAGCTTGGGGAATGTGGCAGAGATTGCAGGACTTGTATGCCCAACAAAGTGCCTCAAGCAAAGTGTATTGGTTGAAGAAACTCAATAGGTCTTCAGATGAAGGAAGGGGCGTCTATGACACCCCATCTAAATGAGTTTAATGGTATTGTCAGCTAGGTCATTAATCAAAAGTTGGCAATGGACGATGAGTTCAAAGCTACTTTTCTGTTATGCACTTTGCCAGAGAGTTGGGACACATTCAGGACAGCCACTAGCAATTCGCATGCTATGCTGTCAATCTGCAGATGTTGAGGGTGCTCTTCTTCAAGAAGAGATGAATACGAAAAACAACTCTGTTGAAAAGTCCAATGCAATGAATGCACGTCGGAGATCCCAACAAAGGGGGAAAAGCCAAGAACGGGGAAGGAGCAAGTCTCGCTCCAAAAAGGATTTGGAATGCCATTATTGTGGCAAGAAGGGACACATTAAAAAGCAATGCTACAAATGGAAAAATGATCAAAAGGAAAAGGGAAAAGGCAAAGATAAAGACAAAGATGAAGCCAAAGATGTAAAGCCAAAGGGCAAAAGTGGAGTCAAGATTGAAGAAATCAATGTGTCACATGCAGGTGGCAGTGAGGATGAGGTCCTATTTACGTCTTCACTTGATGCCCATTCACTTCTTACGGGTGGTCATGGTATGCACTCATGGATCATTGATTCAGGTGCCTCCTTTCATGTCACAGGTTGCAGAGACTTGTTTGTCAGGTATACTGCTGGCAATGAAGGAGTGGTTTATTTGGGTGATAACCATGCATGCAAGATTCTTGGCAGAGGTGATGTGAGGCTTGTGTTTTCAGATGGCTCACAGCTTATGCTCCATGATGTCAGGCATGTGCCTGAGATCAAGAAGAATCTGCTTTCTACTGGACAGCTTGATGATGCTGATTATGTTACCACATTTGGTCGTGGAAAGTGGAAGATTAGTAAGGGCTCACTGGTTGTTGCCAGAGGCTCTAAGGTGGACACTCTTTACTTTATGCATGCAGGTGTTTGTCACCATGCTAATGTAAATGCAACCGAGCTGCCGGAAATCTCTATGTGGCATAGCCGGTTGGGATACATGAGTGTCAAGGGAATGGAGCAGTTGTCTCGTTTGGGTTACTTGCCTTCTCTAAAGTTTTCAAGTTTTCAGTTTTGTGAGCATTGTATATATGGCAGGCAACTCCAGTCCCCCCACAAGAAAGCTCTTGGACAGAAAGATGCTCAGTTAGAGCTTGTGCATACAGATGTATGTGAGATGCCTCAGCTTTCTTTGGGAGGGGCAAAATACTTTGTGTCTTTTATTTGATGATGCCACACGCAAGGTGTGGGTTTATCCTCTTCGTTTGAAGAGTGATACATTCTCAATGTTTCAGAAGTTTGTTGCTCTTGTTGAGAATCAAACTGGCAAAACACTGAAGGCTTTGCGTTCCGACAATGGTGGAGAGTATATGTCCAAACAGTTTCAGGACTTTTGTGATGCTAAAGGCATCAAGAGGGAGCTCTCTACTCCTTATGATCCTCCACAAAACGGGACAGCAGAGAGGATGAACAGGACCATTCAGGAGAAGGTCCGTTCTATGTTGTCACATGCTGCATTACCTCATGGTTTTTGGGCTGAAGCTGTTATGACAGCCGTTCACCTTATAAACAGGTCACCTAACACGAGGCTTGGTGGGAAAGTGCCAGAAGAAGTATGGACAGGGAAGCCTCCGTCATACAAGCACTTGAGAGTGTTTGGTTGCGTTGCGTACGTGCACATACGCAGGGAAATGCGCACCAAACTTGATTCTAAGTCTCACAAATGCATATTCCTAGGATATGGTGACAGAGGTGAAATGGGGTATTCTCTCTCTCTTGCTTCTCTGTGTATGTCTCCCACATGAATGAACTCTAACCCTAATTCATTCTCTCTCCCATTCAACCCCTTATAGTGTGTACAAGCCCATAAGTTATAGTACATAGTACACTTAGTACTTTTAATGTACTAAGTGCACTATGTGTACTAGTGCAATATACATGTGTGATAGGGGAGTCACACACTCATCTTGGTGAGTTAACTTATCCCCACAACTCTCTCTCTCTCTCTCTTGCTTCTCTGTGTATGTCTCCCACATGAATGAACTCTAACCCTAATTCATTCTCTCTCCCATTCAGTCTTGCAAACCTGATGTACTGACAACATATGAAAACCAAGTGCCGGAACATACAACACCTAGGAGGAATGCTTCCCCCCTCTGCCATCGGGAACTATCTCCATCCTGCCCTCACTGTGACCTGGGATAGTGGACGTATCACCAGTAAGAATATGACCAGAAAGCCTGCAGAGATCCTGTAAACCGGAACGGGAAGGAGTCATGTGCCTGGAAGCACCACTATCGAGAATCCACTCCCGAGTATCCGTTGCGGAGAGTCCTCCAATCTCCTCCCTGCCTGAAGAAAATGAAGCATCAGTGTCCATCACCTCCAGGTGCACAAAAGCCGGAGTCTTCATGATTGCTGCTGAGGAGTCTTCACCCTTCTCGGTCTTCCGCTTGAGACACTACCTCCAGTAGTGGCCTTTCTCGCCACAATCATTACAGGTCCTCTCTGCCTTCAGCTTCTCGCGGTCAGCGTCGGACTTCTTCTCAAAAGACTTCTCCGATGAAGCCTTCCCTTTGCCCGAGTTACGGCCTTTCGACCGTTGGCCAGTAAAGGCCTCAAAACCTCCACCCTGAGGAGGGTTCGTGAATCGTTCCTCTTGGTCCAGGACCATGGGCACAAGCTCCTCCCACGTGATGGTGCTGAACCTGCCACTGGTAATCAACGACGAGTAAAATGCTGAGTACGAAGAGGGCAAATGTGATAGCAACGTTATGGCCATGTCCTCTGACGATATCTCCTTCCCAGCCTGAAGAACTTCCTGCTGAAGAGCCTGCAGCTTGTTAATATGCTCCCGCATCGTCAACGACTTTGCAGGGCTCATAACCCGCATCTGTACTTCCAAGGAAATCCTCTTCATGGGCGATACCCTGTTGTAAAGTGAGGCCAAATGCTGCCATATACCTCTGGCCAGCGTCATATGCTTTACATGATTGATTACCTGTGGTGTGCAGTTGAGGAAAATAAACGAACGGACCCTGGCGTTGACATGATCCCACATCTGTGTCTGGGCCTCCCGGTCCTTTCGGATCGACGGTAACTCCCCTTCCTCTACTTCCGGCCGTGGAATACCAACAACGACGAAATCGGCGAGGTCGTAAGACTCCAGAACGGATTCCATCATCACCTTCCATATGCCGTAGTTGCTCCCGTCCAACTGACGGTCCACCGGGAACGTGGGGAGTGTCGGGATCTTCACATGTCTCTCGGCCATCTCAAACAGATCTTCCATTGAGGGGATGCACTCTGAAAAGGGTGGGTGGGTAGGAACAAAGAAGGAATAAAACTTGCAAGTGGCTGTTCAGCAAATCAGCCCGCCTTCCTCTTGCTTCTCCTCTTCCCAATCAGCCCAAAACAGTCCACCAATCAGCCACAAAACAGTCCCCCTCTTGCTCACACAAATCCCAAGACCTATCTAGAGCCTAGGGCTCTGATACCATGTCAAAATACGCAGCGGAGATGATGACCAAATCTGGGAACACGAGCAAAAACGCAGGCAGAAAAACAGCACAAGAGAGAGAGAGAGATGTAGGCATGTAACTCTGCTCTATATACACAAGAAGATCCCGAGAAATGATACAAAGAGTAGTGGGAGCATGGGGCATATTTATATGCCCCATAGATGCAGTCGGCCTGTGCTAGAAGCCCTCCACGACTGCACAAGGCAGTCGGCCAGCAGTAGTAGCCTCCACGACTGAAGAATCAAGTCGGCCAGCCACCAGCACCTACACGACTGTGTAAAACAGGTCGGCCAGCCATGGGGTGCAGTCGGCCAGCCCCATGGGCTCCTACCAACCATCTGGCATCCATCCACACTACGGAAAAATGGGAAAAAATAGGGGAAAAATGCGGGGAGTGAGGAAAAATGATAAAACACCTGATAAGGGCGGGCACACCCACAACAAAGGCCCTGGTGTATAAATCTAGACAGGAGATGACTTCTAACAGTTGCAAGAGTACAGCCGGCTGCCAAGAAGCCAGGCGCGCTTGGTGCCCACACCGCCTGTTAGAAGACGCCTTCATAAATTTGAAACAGCAGCACTTCCATACAACAGCAGCTGGGACATCAACAGTAGGCCTGCGCAGCCGTACAGCCCACACAGGGCCGGCATGATAGCCGAGAAGCAGCAGCGCCTCCTCTAACAGCCCACACGTGTGCGAGCGCCCACCGGCACACACACACATGCGAACAGCCTGCTACTCTGCGCCGCCTTGCACCAAAGAGAAAAAGAAAGCATGCATGAACCTGCTCAGCCCACGTGTGCACTTCTTATCCTGCAGCCGCCGGCTTGCTGTCCTCCAGTCTTGCACAACCTGCTCAGCCCACATGTCTACATGTTTCGCCTCGATACGACTCCTACAGCCAGCCCACGAGGAGAAGCGTCACACGCCACACCACACGATACTCCACCACCCTCCGCTTTATATAGAGATGCGATTCAGTTCGCTTTCTCCAAAAAGCCAAAAGTAAATAAAAACGCATCCTTCCAAATATAATTATTATTTTGTCATCAAAGGTTTTTAAACCTTAAAAACTTTAAATCCTTTTGTCCCTTTCTTTAAAACCTTTTGTCCCCTTCACACTTGGGCTAGCCACACATGGGTTTCTTTTCTTGATTCCAAGCTGATGCCTTTCACACTGTCCTGCCTGTGCCCGTGCCCGTGCCCACCTGCTTATTGTCCAGAGAAAAACACAGGGTTGTAACACTGCCAAGTCACAGGAGGACCAAGTTATCACTTTACTAAACAAGTTGCCGCCTAGCTTCTTTACTTTTGTCACACAAACCATTAGTTTAGAACCTATGCCTAACCTATATGAGTGTGAGTGCCAACTCTTGCACTTCGCTTGGTTGCATGACCAATTTCATCCCAAGAAGTCATCATGTTCCTCCACTCAAGAGGGGGCCCTTGTGTCCAATACCACCTCTACTCAAAAAGGAGGACAAGGGAACGGGAACAGCAACAATACTGATTCTAAAAACCCTGCCTCAACACCCATTCCCCATTGGACAAATATTCCCAAAAACAATAGATTTTGCACTTATTACCAACTGCCTAGACATTTTGATAATGAGTGTGATTTTAAAGCCAAGGAAAATAGAGGCAACACCTCCAACCCCACTACCTCCACCTGCCAAAACAACCAAGGTCGTAGCAATTCCCCAAATTGGAGATCAAGAGGGGGTAGTAATCCAACACCTACTCTGCCGGGCTCCCTACCAAGGACCCTGCAAAACAGGGCAATGGATCGACTTGGCCGCATTCCTCTCAGTGGCGATCCACTAGTCAGGTTGCTCAAGCCCCACCCTCCCAGTCAGTTTCTTTCACCACCCCTGAAGAGATTTCTAACTGGTCTTCCCTTACACCTCATCCCGGCCCCTCAGCCAATATCGCTAAAGTCACATTTAAGGTTGGACTCTAGCCACTCCTCCAGAAAGAAGAAACAAAGGCCTAAACGAGGCCATCCGGGAGGGAAAGCCTCTACCTTCATTCAGATCTGTCAATTACCTGACAATCCTTCTATGCCTATCATTGAGGCCCATCCAACTCTTCCCTGTGGTCATCCAGTCACTTGGGTAGTTGACAGTGGAGCTACTCACCATATGGCACGCAATGCTGACATTTTCATCTCAACGTCCCGTTCAGGGAGAAGTTCGATGTGGCAACAACACAATGATGCCCATATAACCCATTGACACCGCTTCTATCATCTTCGTCGACAGCTCCTTGCTGCTGCTGGATTGCTCGCCTACATCAGGGCAAATCATCTGCATTTTCCATCTCCGGCTGCAGCTGTTGGTACAGGCCGCCTGTGACAAGTGGAACCTACTCTCTGCTACTGCTGAACTTGTCGCCTACATAAGGGGTGATCATCAGCGTTTTCCCTCTCCGGTTGCTGCTGTTGGTACAGGCCGCATACATCTGCATTTCACTTCAGCATACTTCTGTGTTTTACTTCAACAGTCATCAAGACATCAGCGCTTACATCTATGCTTACATCAACACTTACATCATAGCTCACATTAGCCTTAAATCAGGCATATATCGCTGCTTACATCAAGCTTACTTCGGGACCGTTATCTGTGTTTTTGGGACAGCAGCCTTCTTTGCTCGTTCGGAGTCTCACATAGAGCTCCTGTACTAGACTTTATCATTTATATACATATCACCATTGCATGCTGTGTGATTTGCTCTGATCTCTCATATATTTGGTCCTTTGGTGTCTTGACATACTCCCCTTCCTCTAAGAGCTCACTCTTGAGCTCAGTAAAAACTGAGGGTAGTCCCTCTAAAGGGCAATCAATGTCTCCCATGTAGCGTCCTCCTCAACACGATCCTTCCACTTGATCTTGTATTTTGTGAGTAGCGTATGTCGCAATCGTCTTTCACGAAATCCAAGAATCTTTTCTAGTTCGTGTGTCACAAATGTCTTATCCTCGACATCTATGATTTCTTGAGGAGTAACTAGCTGATCTACTCCACCCAGTACTTCCTTAAGTCTACTGACATGAAATACGACATGAACTTTCACATGAGAAGGCAAGTCCAATTCATATGCAACTGAACCAATCCGGCATGTAACCTGAAAGGGTCCACGGTATCTAGGGGATAATTTCGAAGATCAACCTACCCGCAAAGTCTCGGAATCTTACGGAACTCGCAAATACACCATCAGAGAACTCTCTCGGTGAACGATGTCTATTAGAATAAAATCGGTCTTTGTCTTGAGCGCTTCTAGTAGATTCCTTCGCAACTTGTAACATTTCTTGCACTTCAACCACCTTGCAAGAGTAATTCCTTGGCTGTCATGTATGTGGTTTATTGGCTGGCCAATTGGTTGTGCGTGCCTTGATGTTGGCTGACTAGCTGTGAGTGCCCCCAACACACCACCCCATGTCACCGTTTTGGCCCCTTCGCTAGTCTTGACAAGTGTTTGACACTGAGCGGAACTAAGGTGTGAACGGGGATTTTTCCACAGAAGAAAGCTGGAGCATTTGCTGGCAAAGTTTGGCCTGAAAGATGGCTATGCAACATGAGCACTATGGGATTTTATGGAACTTGGTGACAGGCGATGAGACGGAGCCAAGGATTCCCCAAATGAATGCAACACCTGCCCAACTTACATGACATCGAAATTGGACAGAGAGAGCCTTCAAAGTGTTGCATTACTTCTCGATATGTGTTACAAACAACATGTTATGCCATATACAAAACACAGAAAATCCCAAGGATGCATGGGATACTTTGGTAATGTTGTATAATACAACATCACCAAAGAAGATGCAATTGAAGCAGAAGATTCATGGTGTGACTCGAAGCAATAGAAGTGTACATGATTATGTGCAAGAGATCAAAGAATGTGCTGATGCACTAGCATCTATTGGTGCTCCTATGGATGATGATGACTTGGTAGCCATTACATTGAATGGCTTGGGTAAAGAGTACAAGGCATTTGAAATCTCTATAAGGGTTAGAGGTGGAGACTCCCCAAATTTTGATGAGTTGATTTCATTGCTTATTGTGGAAGAGATGAAACTTGGAATAGGTGCCTCATCTAGCACAAATGAAAATTCAAGGGATCAAGCATTCTATTCACAGAGAGGTGCTAGAGGAAGGGGGAGATTCAGTCCAAGAGGACGTGCAGGTGGCCGTGGTTGGCAGGATCAATCACCACAGTCTCAACAGCATTTTCAGCCATCATTCGGTGCTAGAGTGGCTTATCATGTTTATAAGTTGGTGTGTTCACACATCATTAAAGACGGGCTGGACATATTATTGTTTTGGGCATGGACAGGTGAACAAAAGGAGGCGCCTAGCTTAAACTTGGGCAACAAGCTAGGAAAAACACAAAAGTTGATATTTTAGGGCTAAAACTTGGAGTACAAGCCAAGAAAAGCATAAAATTGATATTTTGGCCAAGTTCACTTATTTTGGAGAAAAAGAGAAAAGCACTTCAATAATAGAACTCGACTTTATTAAAGCAGGAATTTGGGCTGTTTTGAGTAAGGGTGCATCCCTTTGGAGCTTTCTCTCTCTCTCTCTCTCTCTCTCTCTCTCTCTCTCTCTCTCTCTCTCTTTGGCCGACTGTAGTCTTCTCTCTCCTCCCATGTACAAGAGCTGGCCGTCTACTGTGCTATGTTGTCTCTGTTGATCTGGCAGGTGGCCGACAGCAGTATGGAGTTTTCTCTCTCTCTTTCTCGTAGCCAGTTGTTGTAGAGGCTGGATTGGCCGTATAGCAGCCCGCCCTTTTCTCTCTATATGTTGGTTATATAGATGGTACAACAACCGTACAGAAGGCGGCACAGGTTCACATGTGTGAAAATCAAGGGTTGTTTTTTTTATGGAGCTGTTTTTGGGACACTTTGAGACTTTCTTCTGGGGCTCATTCATGGACTGTTTATGACTGATTTTTGGGATTGTTTTGAGACAGGTTATCAATGGCCTTTGGTGCTGAGTTTTGTCTTGACTCGGGATAGATATCCGGGCAAGAGATTTGTTTTGATGCTTTGTGGAAAGATCCGGTGTTGTTCATACCCTCTCTCTCAATAAAGAAGTTACTATGGGGGGCCGGCCATTCCAGCTCAGTGCAGTGTTTTTTATATTGTATATGGTTCTTGCGCTATGTTTTCCATGCTTTGTTTGGTATTTGAAGTGTTGGTCTATTATTCTTCTGGGGTCTCCTACTTGTGACATTGGTATCAGAGCAAAGGCTTTCTTGGAAGCAAGAGGCTTTCTTCCAACAATGAGAGAGAGAAAAGATCTGAAGTGGGGACTACACTGACCAACAGTTTTGCTATTGAGCTTGTGGAAGCAGTCATGAGCAGCAGACAGCTTGGTATAAGGATTTATGGATTCACAGATTTTATCCTCGGAATTTGGATTTGGTTTTATGTGCCCAAGTTCAACACTTCTTTCATATGGATTATGGTGGATTATAAATCAAGCTGACAAGCAAGCTATATGGAGCTACCACTCAAGATATCTTATGATATGCTGACCTATTATTTCTTTTGGCTTCATGAGGAACTTGGCAAAGGGAAGCTAAGTATACTTTGAGTTTTATCAAGTTATGCTTTTTGCCAAAATTTGGAATTTTATACATGTTGAACTCCCTTGGAGAGTGTTTCTCATGTCTATCTTGAGATGTGTTTCAGGAAAGCTATTTTTCTGAAAGGCGTTTTCCTTGGAAACCATTGTGATTCTAGAAAAGGCTTCTCTATGGTTTTGATGAATGGTTTATGGTTTTGGTCTTGTGTACCGGAGGCTTCTAGCAGTAGTATGGGATGCTAGAATTGTCGCCTACATAAGGATCTCATATGGAGAGTATTCTAGTGGTATGGGACACTAGAATATGTTGCATATGCGGTTACAAAACTATGAATTATTTATCAGCAACATGGACTAACTGATTCTAGACTTTGAGTATCCTATGGTCATAGTGGATTTATTGAATATCTTATGGATCGAGGATTTTTCTATGGATTTCTTTGGCGGCCGAAATGCTTGTAAAACTATTTGCCAATGACATGTTTATGGAGAACTAGGATCTCTATGCCTGTGATTTATTCTTATCTTATATTATACTGCACTCATGGAAGAGTTGGTGACTCTAGTGAGTGAGTATCTGAACTCATGGAAGAGTTGGTGACTTTGTCCAATGAGAGGAGCTGGTGACTCCATCTAGTGAGAGGAGTTGGTGACTCTGATCTCTCACTATCTAAACTCATGGGATCATGGAAGAGTTGCTGACTTTGTCCAGTGAGTATTTCATGAACTCATGGAAGGGTTCGCGACCTTAGTGAGCAATTTCGGATTGGTGACCCTGTGAACTCATGCAAGAGTTGGTGACTCTAGTGAGCTCATATCTGGACTCATGGAAGGGTTGCTGACCCTTGTAAGTGAAGCCTCGTGGAAGGGAAAACCTTGGCGAGTATGTATGGTTTCATGGAAGAGTCGTTGCCCTGGTGAACTATATGGACATGTGAAGCATGTTTGGCTTGGGCATGCGTATGGATCATAGGGGTGGTGTCCTTATGCAGTCCAACGGCATGGCAAGATGTTTTGTGGGTATGTATGCTGCTCCTTTATTTTTGCAAGTACTTAAAGCCACTTATGGATTTATGGATATTTGGGACACAGTTGGCTCTTGTGCCTGTGTCTACTTATTATTTGGCTTATGGATTCATGGATATTTGGGACATAGTTGGCTCTTGTGTGTCTGTGTCTGGTTATTATCAAAGTTGTTGACTCAATATATGGATACAGTTTGTTTCTTGATATGGTTGGCTCTTGTTCCCGTATCTGACTTTGGATCGTGGATCTGGATTTATGGCTGAAATATCATGGATTGGTAGTGCATCAGCTATTCTTGAAGGATATCTCGGTGGTATCAAGTTTATACAGTTGCGGACAACTGCTTTATAACACGGAGGGATGTCACCATTTTGGTCCCTTCACTAGTCTTGACCAGTGTTTCAGACACTGAGCGGAACCAAGGTGTGAACGGGGATTTTTCCACAAAAGAAAGCTGAAGCATTTGCTGGCAAAGTTTGGCCTAAAAGATGGCTATGCAGCATGAGCACTACGGGATTTTTATCATTAAAGTGGCTTATCATGTTTATAAGTTGGTGTGTTCACACATCATTAAAGACGGGCCTAGCTTAAACTTGGGCAACAAGTTGGGAAAAACACAGAAGTTGATATTTTAGGGCTAGAACTTGGAGTACAAGCCAAGAAAAGCATAAAATTGATATTTTTGGCCAAGTTCACTTATTTTGGGCAAAAAGAGAAAAGCACTTCGATAATAGAACTACTCGACTTTATTAAAGCAAGGATTTGGGCTGTTTTGAGGGCGCATCCCTCTGGAGCTTTTTCTCTCTCTTACTGGCCGACTACAGGCTTTTCTCTCCTCCATGAGCGACCCTATGAGTCATGGAAGCCCCCATGCCCCCATACCCAAGAGCCTTATGGGGTGGCCCATATGGTTGCCGCCTAGCCCACTACCTCACATACCAAAGGTACGCTTGCAACAAGGAATCTGGCTCCTAAGATGTCCAAGGAAAAACTCGGTACACCTCTACAAGATTCCAAAGAATGACTACGGATTGGCATTGCTCCATGTGTAGGACATTGCACACCCGACCATGACTATGCACGGGACTTGTACACCTTACCATGACTCTCTAGTGGACTCTTGTCCTGGACAAGGGCTCACAAAGGGCCAGTAACCACTCTAAGATACTACACGTGTTGTGCAGATATGCCAACTTGGCATCCAAGTGCGGGATGGATGTGACGTCTCTTTCTGCTTAACTTGATGGAAGCTGCATAGCCTCCAAATAGTCCGTCAATAATCTTCAAAGAAGTTCTTGTCAAGCCAAACTGCTTCATGTGTTCCTCGATCTTGAAACTTCGTGAGACTTATTGCGGCTAGAGCCGTGCTTGAAGCGGTGCAAAGGATTTATTTTGGAACTATTACTTCGGCTTCATTGACGATATCAGGTGTAACATGGCTACTATGTGAAAGCGTGCTTAATGATGATTAACACAAAGCAATAAAGATTAACGCTAATCACATGCTCATGACATAGAGAAGAAGAGAGAAGGAGAAGAGAGACTCTTTACCTAATCTACTCCTACTGTATATTACTGACTGAATGAGTAATTACAATGATTGTCATAGATCCAATGTAGATCTAGACTATGAATGCTATGAATGAACTTATGCTTACTGTCCTCCACTGTGCGCTAATGGCTAATCGAAACTGTTAGACTACATGTCCTTGGTCTTGGCTCTGCAATCTCTGTCTTTGAATGATTATGAATGACCCATGACTTGCCTTTATAAATTATATAGTAAAGTGATAGCAAGTTGTGATCAGGTCGGTTTTCACTTTTCAGGCCATAAAATGTTGCATGTGCGGAAGCCTTGCTGAACTGATCCACAACCCTCAGCATACTTAAGTACATTGATGCTAATAAACTTAGATTAACACACACAGGAGAGAGAAGAAGAGAGAGATTAGGTGTCAGGTTTTCTTTATTCATATGGTACAAAAAGGTGGCTTATGCTTGTACATGGCTGAGGCTTGTGGTTGGCCCATAAGGGTTGACCTATAGCACTTCTACATATGCTTTACTTAGGCTAGAACTGAATGATGATTATGAACTGAATAATGACTTGTGGAATGCTGAATTATGATGCCTTTTCTTATATATCTTGCTGAGGGTGCAGTCGGCCAGAAGACAGCTTGTCGGCCTGTTTTGACTGGACAAATTACCAACTATACTTGCTTATAATGCTGCGCTTGGCTCTGTTTGGTGCCCAAACCTGCTGCTGGCCATGCTGTGGTCTTAACCAGCCAACAGACTGTTGGTTGTCAGCCGACAGCCTCTTGTGACTTCCCATGAGATGCTAATGCTGCCTATGCTGATGATGTGCTGCCTATGCTGAGACCAAGGTGATGGTCGTGAATCTTGATGCTGATGATGAAGATGATGGTAATCCTGGTAAGGATGATGCTTCTGATGCTACTGCTTGTGCTGATGCTAACACTATATGCTGTCCTAATTGCTACACTAACCAAGGATTAAGAGTGTTCCTGCACAGAGTTAGCCATGGCATGGGCATGCACGTGACATAAAAAGTCATCAAAAGTGTCATAAGATGTGTTCATATTGTGCCCAAAATATGTCCCAACCGTTGGTGCATGTCTTGGGCATCTCTGGGCACCTATAGGGCCACCAAATTGGCTCCAAACTGCCCATATACGACCTCTAACTTTGCCCTTAAGGCTATTGTAAGGAATAATCATGTCTACGTGGCACTAGATTAAGGTGTGCATGTGACATTCCCTCTTGCTAAACTTGGAGCTAGGATGTACATGATGCGCCTTTGCTCCATACTGTCGTTTTGACTGCGGACTAGATCTCCCATATGGTGTCTCCACCACTATCTCCTGGGGAACTGTGGGCAATGGAAGTTTCCCCTTTTCCTTTGGAAGTGCTATTGGCATGGTAGACTCCATGAACACCTCAGCAACTGAAGTACTTATCTTCTCCTCGTCAATGGATTCAAAGATAATTGTGGGAACCTCACGAACTGTTACCTCCTCAATGGCTACGATGATCTTAGGAACTCGCATGGAATCTGGAATTGTTTGTGGCTCTGCATGTGAGTGCAAAAGGCCGAAAGGAGCAGATGAAGAGAGATCAGAGCAAAACAACACAGTATGAAATGTGAGTGAATATATATATGATCGTGAGTGAATAATGTACAAGAGCCCTCTGAAGTGAGGTGACTTTGAGTAGAAGACCAGTGCAGAAGTAAAGACGATGTCGGAGCTGAGGCATGGTCGATGACGAAGGCTCGCGTTGATGTGAGTAAAGGCACTCCGCGAGGTGGTCAGTGTCAAAGGCTCGCGACCAACCACCCTCCCTCCCCCCCCTTCAACACCCTATCCACCCCACCCCTCCTCACTAGCCCATCTCTAGTAGTAGTGGGTAGCAGAAGGTAAAGTGATGATGATGATGCAAACTCTAGTGAGACAAGGGTATTGCGGTACCTCAATGGTAATGAAGAGCAGAGAGGGCTGCCATCCCGAATGGTGCAAGCTCTGGTGACAAGGGTGAGGGCAATCGGACGAAAGGACCAGATGTACGAGAGATCAGAGCAAAACCACACAGCATGAAATATGTGAGCGAGTCTATATATAATGGTGAGTGAACATATGTACAACAGCCCTCTGATGTGAGGTGACTCTGAGTAGAAAGACTAGTGTAGAAGCAAAGATGATGTCGGAGCTAAAGCACGGTCGGTGACGAAGGCTCGCCCGATGTGAGGCAAAGCACTCCAAGAGGTGGTCGGTGTCGAAGACTCGCGTCGGTACTCCAAGGACAAGATGTATGAGAGATTAGAGCAAAACCACACAGCATGAAATATGTGAGTGAGTCTATATCTTGAGAAGGAGCTTTATGCCGTCATTTACGCTCTCAAGGTTTAGAGGCATTATTTATATGGCTCCAAGTTTGTGGTATTGACTGATAATCAGTCAATCAAGTCAATCAAGCGCGTGTGATGCGGATGATTTGAGAGGATGAAAAGCTAGATGGGCAGAGTTAATGCAAGATTTTGATTTTGAAATACACTATCTAAAGGGGTCCATGAATAGTGTAGCAGATACGCTTAGTCGGATCAAAGAGGTGAATACTTTGTCATTCATCAAGATATCCATTGACTTATTTTAGTCATTGAGATGGCTTTGTAGGACTGATAGTTATTTTGGTCCATATTGGTAGAGGATCCACAACGGGAGCTCATTGATTGACCAAGACTCCGCGACTGAGTAGCCTACCATTCAGGCTGCAGGAGACCAGTGGATGATTTGGAATGGTTTACTATTCCGTAATGACAAAATTTGTGTGCCACAGGTTCCAGACATTAGATCCAAGATTCTTAAGGAGTATCACGATGCCCCTTTTGTTGGACACCCCGAGGTACACAGGACATTAGCTTTAGTGAGACCCACTTTGTATTGGCCAAAGATGAAAGGGTATGTAGAAGATTATGTCCTTAAGTGTTAGATTTGTCAAGCAAATAAAGCTGAATGCTTTAGACAGGCTGGGATGTTGCATCCTTTGTAAATCCCAGGTAATAAGTGGGAGTATTTCCATGGATTTTATTACCGGATTGCCAAGAACACGTCAAGGCCACGATTCTATTTGGGTTGTGGTGGACCGCTTAACAAAGATGGCTAGATTTTACCTACACGAAAGACTGTTATTACAGCTAAGCAATTAGTAAGGCAGTTTATCGAGCAATTGTTTAGTACGATTTACCGCAGGGGACAGTCAATGATACGGACTCTAAATTTATAAGTTACTTCTGGAGGCTTGTTTTTGAGAAGTTGGAAACAACTTTGAATCTGAGTTCCTCAGATCATCCTCAATCTGATGGCTAGACTGAAAGGGTGAATCAAACTTTGGAGGATATGCTTCGTGCATATGTCTCCAAAATAGAGAGTGTCATGTGCATGGTCCAAACGTTGATCCAGAATAGGCAGCCAGATAAAGAGTATTAGAACCAGGATGATGGAGCACAGAGCACTTTTGGCAGTGTAGACTGGAGCAGGGGCTTGGAGAGCAAGAGGAAAAGCCTGTCAGCTGTACCAAAGGGGAGTCAATTGTACCAAAGGTGTGTCGGCTGAACCAAGTTGGAGGCGGCTACAGGCGCATCATTATAAAAGGCATTTATGACCAATCGGCTGGCCGACCAGCAGTCGGCCAGCACTCCTATGGTCCAAAGGGCCTATAAATAGGTCCTAGTGCTCCTTGTTGTAATCATTCATTCCACTAGGGAGTGGATCAAGTTCAAGGACAGATTTTGGTGTGTTACCACCTTTTATGAAGACAGCCTAGGGCTGTAGTAGAAGTACCTTTTTGTACCATATCAATATACTGAATTTCCAGCACTTCTCTCTCTCTCTCTACTCTCTCTCTATATCTGCGTTTTGCATCAGATGGTTTCCAGGTGTTTAGGGCTGAAAGAAGACCCCCAGAGCTTCCGCGTGTTACATTGGTATCAGAGCATCAGGCTCAGCAAAGCTCCCAGATGATGGTGTACAGGTCCAAGGTACAGGAAAGTACACGGATTCAAAGCCCAAGGCAAGGAACACAGATCGGGAAGAGCCCCCAGGAGGTTTGTTAGTGGTGTTCCACAAAGCCAAAGGGGATGGCAGTCCTCTGAGCCAAATAGGTTCACGGGCAACGGTCCCAAGGGAGGTTTATCCTCCAAGGGTGATGTGAGAGTGCTTGACTCATTTCTCAAGAATGAAGACCAAGACAGTGTTCAGAGTCGGGGCAGGAATGGATTGTGGACTAGACGAAACCGATGCATAGATCTTCATCAGAGACAGAGTGGTTTGGAGAACAGGCCGGGTTTTCAGAGAAAAAGGGTTGCCAGGGATGGATGATGACAGAGGGACTTCGAGAAAGGATTGGGATGATGACAGTCATCCAAGAGCAGGTTGGATTCCTGTCATCAAGTTTAGCAGAGGGGGATGTCATGTGCATGGTCAATGCCATGGACAATCTTCAGACGCTGATCCAAAATAGGCAGCCAGATAAAGAGTATTAGAACCAGGATGATGGAGCACAAAGCACTTTTGGCAGTGTAGACTGGAGCAGGGGCTTGGAGAGCAAGAGGAAAAGCCTGTCGGCTGTACCAAAGGGGAGTCAACTTTACCAGAGGTGTGTCGGCTGAACCAAGTTGGAGGCGGCTGCAGGCGCATCATTATAAAAGGCATTTATGACCAGTCGGCTGGCCGACCAGCAGTCGGCCAGCACTCCTATGGTCCAAAGGGCCTATAAATAGGTCCTAGTGCTCCTTGTTGTAATCATTCATTCCACTAGGGAGTGGATCAAGTTCAAGGACAGATTTTGGTGTGTTACCACCTTTTATGAAGACCGCCTAGGGCTGTAGTAGAAGTATCTTTTTGTACCATATCAATATACTAAATTTCCAGCACTTCTCTCTCTCTCTACTCTCTCTCTATATCTGCGTTTTGCATCAGATGGTTTCCAGGAGTGTTTAGGGCTGAAAGAAGACCCCCAAAGCTTCCGCGTGTTACAGAGAGCTCATGGGAGGCTTATCTTCCTATGTTAGAATTTGCATACAACAGCTTTTATGCTTATGTACGGATTTCAACCCAGATCACATGTTACCGTGGGATTTTCAGGACTTCAACATGATGCAACGCGTGGTACCCTTAACTAAGAACATCTCCGTAGATGATCACTTCAGTCCAAGCATTTTTATCCAAGTCAGTCTTTTTCTACACATTCAATAAAGCAAATACACCATCCTTGGTGGGGGGCCTTCAGAGGGTGTTTGGGACCCAATCCTCTCTCTCTCCAACTCTCTCTCTCTCTCTCTCTCTCTCTCAACAAAGCCACTGAGTTATGCAAAGCTCAACACCCCAAACCCCATGGCCTCACCCACGGCCATGCCACCACAGGAGGATTCGGGCCATCGTCTCCCATCATCGCAAGACGACCTCGCGCCAGCTCAGTTTTATCACCTTGAGCACCAAGTCACAATGGCCCATGAGGGATGTATTAGGGTGATATGAGAGCTCTCTGCTCATGTACCTAGATCAGATTTTATAGTTCTAGATTTTTGTTATCTTTGTTTATTACTATTTTGTACCCAAGATGATGTACCTCATGGATATGATGTAACTTTTTGGTCTCATAGGTCATTTTGGCCTTTTGAAGACGTTAATACAACTCTCTCTCTCTCTCTCTCTCTCTCTCTCTCTCTCTCTCATTACATTGTGCTATCATCAAGAACCAAGGATTGAAAGGTTATTATCAAAGTATACTCTTGGTCTGTAAGCTTCCGCATGTTACACTCAGCATCTGGGCGAACCCATGATACCTCAAAGCCTGGTGGAAGTCCTAGAGGTGCTGAATAGGTGCACAAAGGAGGTGGTTTTTGGTCCAGACAGGAAAACGCAGCCAAGTAGTTCTTCAACGTTAGGTATCCTGGTGGTGCTAGAACGAGGGCAGCCATGGGGTATTCAGCCCCCAAGTGAAATGTAACATGCGGAGGAATTGCTTGTATGAGTGTTGGTCATGTCCACCCGGCCACTCCCGGCTAGTTCACGTGTGAACCCAGCTTACTCACGGGCACTTTTTCCCTGTGGCTGGACACAGGTTTTTTCCGCGTGTGAACACACTCTTGTGTGTTGGGCACTTAGCCCTAGGCTTTTTAGTACTCATTTGTACTTTCATTTTATTCATTATTGAGTACATCTTTTCCAGCACTCACGTTTCTCTGTGCTTGAGCTTGTGTGTGTGTGTGTGTGTGTGTGTGTGTGTGTGTGTGTGTGTGCAGGCTAGCTGCCCTCCTACCCAACATTGGTATCAGAGCCTGGTTAGGGTTAGGGTTACACCCTGCTACCCCTCCTACCCAACATTGGAATCAGAGCCTGGTTAGGGTTAGGGTTAGGGTTACACCCAACATTAGGGTTAGGGTTCCTGCTGCCTACTGTATTGAGCACTAAACACTTGTGCGTCGCCCCGACCTGTTGTACCAGTGCCTAACCAGCTGTTGTGCGTCGTCGAACAGCTACTGTGCGTTGTCAAACAGCTCCTGTGTGCCACCTGTTTCCCGTTCGCAATAGTCGAGTTAAAAGACTTACTAAAAAAGCCTTTTAATAAGGCTTTTCGTAAGGTTTTAAAAACCTTATTAAAATTGACGACTTCGAAGTTGCCGCCGCCAACTGTACCTTCCGTTGCCGCCAGCCGTCGAGCACCCCTTTGAAGCGCCGACTGTACCTGCCCTACTGTGCGTTGTCGACCTACCTATGCGCTGTTGGTCTGAATCGCTGTTGCAGTTGCTGTGAGTGCTGCTGTTGCCATTCGCACCTTTGCTGCGGGCTAATCTACTTCAATAGCCTTTTTCAGAGTGCTTTACAGGTAGTCTACCCCGACATTTGGGCATTTTCTCCAACAAAAAACACAACATTGAGCAGATTTGCATGAGCCAAATTTGGGGCTTTTCAAAATTAAGCTCACATTTGTGTCATTGCTCCTGCCTGGCATCGATTTCCATGAGATTTGCGCATCCACCGTGGGGCCACTAGCTCGAGAGGCGTGAACCACTCCTCTGTGAGTGCCTCTTGAATGTCATCCCTCATAATCAACCCCCCTCTGAAGTGACTCAGCCTCTCCACCTGGATCTCCTCTAGGAGACTGCAGAAGGCCTGCCAGTCTCCAAAACTACGTGCTGGGCCTGCCGCCAAAGGTCCCCAGGCTAGACGAGGCCGAGAACCCAACATATGACCCTGCTCTGTGCGAACCGCTGGGCTCCAAATGAGCGGCTGTCTGGACCGCTCCTCAACACAAGAAGGAGGTCTCTGAGAGAGCCCCGGTCTCAACAGCTCCCAAGCTCTCAGGATGCTCAAGGCAAATCTGTCCTCCCATCCTCTACTGAGGCCTGTCCGCCTCATCTCTATGAAGATCCATCGTATCTCTGGTGCCCAAGTGCCCCCTGCTCGAGGAGCCTGAGCCTGCAGCCGCTGCAAAAGAAGCTCTTTCCAAGGCTCAGCGCCTGGAAGCAACCCCCGAACAATAAGCTTCCCCAATAAGGCTCTACTCTGATCGACTGGATCTATAATGCCCAAGCCTCCCTGGGCCAGCGGAAGTGTAATAACTGCCCAAGCAACCTTTGCCCGGACTGGCTGACCATCCCGCCCAGACCAAAGAAAGTTCCTGATCATCCTCTGTACCTGGCTGATGCAAGAGCTCGAGAAGATCCAGCAAGACGTAATGTACCAGATGGTCGCTAAAAGCACCTGATTTGCCACCACCACCCTCCCAGCCAAGGATAGCCGAGCTGTACTCCAATACAAAAGCTTCTTCCGAATGCTCAGAAGAAGCGAGGCAATCTGCTGCTCAGGTGACAAATCTAGTCCAATCTGGCATCCCAAATATCGCACTGCTGTGCCAGGAGGAATCCATCTAAACCCTGGGTCTGGGCTCCATGCCGGAGTGGGAGCGCTACTGATCCAAAAGGCCACTGTCTTGCGCCAATTGATCAATGCTCCCGAAGCTGCACTAAAAACCTGGAGCGACTGCTCTGCCCGAAGAAGATTGGCCTCCTGGCCATGCCAAAATAAGCCCGTGTCATCAATAAACTCAGCATCGAGCAGGTCCTCCCCCCGAACTGGGAGCTGGAGTCCTCGCAAACCAACCTCCTCTGCTGTCAGATACATGCTCATAGCCTCAGCAAAGAAGAGAAAAAGAAATACCAGATTTTGGTGATTTCATCACATACAGTGGGAGAAAAGTTGCGTTTGTGCTTCCGCAGTGGGAGATAAAGCTTGGGAGAACAACTGTGAGCACTTTGTGTGCTTTTGGTCCAGTGTTTGCACACTTTGCAGGGAGTCGAGCATTGACAGGTTGCATATTGCTATGGCAACCACAGGTGAGAGCTCTTCATTGCTTCACATCAAGAAGCTTGAAGGCTCACATAACTATGATATTTGGCAAACCCAGTGCTATAATGTGTTGCTCCAGAAGAAGCAGCACAAGCCTATCAAAGAAAGGGGTGTGATGCCCGCTTCTCTTACTGCTGAAGAGTGGGAAGATATGGATGAGCTGGCAAGATCTACAATCATGTTGTCTGTGTCAGACTCTTTACTTTTCAGCATTCGTGAAGAGAAGACAGCTTGGGGAATGTGGCAGAGATTGCAGGACTTGTATGCCCAGCAAAGTGCCTCAAGCAAAGTGCATTGGTTGAAGAAACTCATAGGTCTTCAGATGAAGGAAGGGGCTTCTATGACAGCCCATCTAAATGAGTTTAATGGTATTGTCAGCCAAGTTATAAATCAAAAGTTGGCAATGGACGATGAGTTCAAAGCCACTTTTCTCTTATGCACTTTGCCAGAGAGTTGGGACACATTCAGGACAGCCACTAGCAATTCGAATGCTATGCTGTCATATGCAGATGTTGAGGGTGCTCTTCTTCAAGAAGAGATGAACAGGAAGAACAACTCTGTTGGAAAGTCCAATGCAATGAATGCACGTGGGAGATCCCAGCAAAGGGGAAAAAGCCAAGAACGGGGAAGTAGCAAGTCTCGCTCCAAAAAGGATATGGAATGCCATTATTGTGGCAAGAAGGGACACATTAAAAAGCAATGCTACAAATGGAAAAATGATCAAAAGGAAAAGGGAAAAGGCAAAGATAAAGACAAAGATGAAGCCAAAGATGTAAAGCCAAAGGGCAAAAGTGGAGTCAAGATCGAAGAAATCAATGTGTCACATGCAGGTGACAGTGAGGATGAGGTCCTATTTACGTCTTCACTTGATGCCCATTCACTTCTTACAGGTGGTCATGGTATGCACTCATGGATCATTGATTCAGGTGCCTCCTTTCATGTCACAGGTTGCAGAGACTTGTTTGTCAGGTATACTGCTGGCAATGAAGGAGTGGTTTATTTGGGTGATAACCATGCATGCAAGATTCTTGGCAGAGGCGATGTGAGGCTTGTGTTTTCAGATGGCTCACAGCTTATGCTCCATGATGTCAGGCATGTGCCTGAGATCAAGAAGAACCTGCTTTCTACTGGACAGCTTGATGATGCTGATTATGTTACCACATTTGGTCGTGGAAAGTGGAAGATTTGTAAGGGCTCACTCGTTGTTGCCAGAGGCTCTAAGGTGGACACTCTTTATTTCATGCATGCAGGTGTTTGTCACCATGCTAATGTAAATGCAACCGAGCTGCCGGAAATTTCTATGTGGCATAGCCGGTTGGGACACATGAGTGTCAAGGGAATGGAGCAATTGTCTCGTTTGGGTTACTTGCCTTCTCTAAAGTTTTCAAGTTTTCAGTTTTGTGAGCATTGTATATATGGTAGGCAACTACAGTGCCCCCACAAGAAAGCTCTTGGACAGAAAGATGCTCAGTTAGAGCTTGTGCATACAGATGTATGTGAGATGCCTCAGCTTTCTTTGGGAGGGGCAAAATATTGTGTGTCTTTTATTGATGATGCCACACGCAAGGTGTGGGTTTATCCTCTTCGTTTGAAGAGTGATACATTCGCAGTGTTTCAGAAGTTTGTTGCTCATGTTGAGAATCAAACTGGCAAAACACTGAAGGCTTTGCGTTCCGACAATGGTGGAGAGTATATGTCCAAACAGTTTCAGGACTTTTGTGATGCTAAAGGCATCAAGAGGGAGCTCTCTACTCCTTATGATCCTCCACAAAACGGGACAGCAGAGAGGATGAACAGGACCATTCAGGAGAAGGTCCGTTCTATGTTGTCACATGCTGCATTACCTCATGGTTTTTGGGCTGAAGCTGTTATGATAGCCGTTCACCTTATAAACAGGTCACCGAATACGAGGCTTGGTGGGAAAGTGCCAGAGGAAGTATGGACAGGGAAGCCTCCGTCATACAAGCACTTGAGAGTGTTTGGTTGCGTTGCGTACGTGCACATACGCAGGGAAATGCGCACCAAACTTGATCCTAAGTCTCACAAATGCATATTCCTAGGATATGGTGACAAAGGTGAAATGGGGTATAGAATTTGGGATCCCGTAAATAGAAAGATTATACGCAGCAATGATGTCATTTTTGATGAAACATGCATGTATAAGGAGCCTGCAAGGCAACAGGAGCCTGGCAGAGTCATCTTTGATGATGATGGACATCATGGACAACAACCAAGGGCTGTAAATCAGCCATTACAGCAGCAAAACCAGCCCTTAAATGGTGCTGAAAATGGTCCAAATGGACAGCAAGAGATGGCAGAAGATATCCCTATGGATATACCACAGTTAGAGGAGATACGGGCATGATTTTTCAGCCTTATGGCATGGAACAGGAGCCACCAATGGGTGATATGCAGGCTGGACAGCAACCTGCAAATGATGGTCATTGGGTACAGAGGTCCACAAGACCCTCCAGAGCCCCTGACAGGTTTGTTCCAGGGGTTGACTACTTGATGCTTACTGACTGTGGGGAGCCCTCATGTTATAAGGAGGCTTTACAAAGGGCAGACAAGGCTCTTTGGGAGCGTGCCATGAAGTCAAAGATGGATTCTCTGCACAAAAAATGGAACATGGAAGTTGGTGCATTTGCCTGCAGGCAAGAAGGTTTTGCCATGCAAGTGGGTATACAGGCTCAAAGTTGCACCTGATGCAAAGCCGAGATACAAAGCCAGGTTAGTGGCTAAGGGCTTCAAGCAGGAATATGGTGTGGACTTTGAGAAGATCTTCTCTCCAGTGGTCAAAATGACCACACTTAGAGCTGTGTTAGCTTTGGTTGCGCATGATGATCTGGACTTGATTCAGATGGATGTGAAGACTGCTTTTCTTCACGGTGATCTCCATGAGGAGATATATATGCAACAGCCAGAGGGTTATGCAGTAAGTGGAAAGGAGAAGCTTGTATGCAAGCTGAAAAAGAGTCTTTATGGGCTCAAACAGGCACCAAGGGAATGGTATCATAAATTTGATACATTCATGAAATCACAGGATTTCAGGAGAAGTGACATAGATCACTGCTTGTATACCAAGAAAGCTTTGGATGGCAGTCTATTGATCCTCATCTTGTATGTTGATGATATGTTGATTGCCGGGAAATCTCGTAAAGAGATGGATGCCTTGCAGAAGAGGCTGCATCAAACCTTTGATATGAAGGATTTGGGTGATGCAAATCACATTTTGGGTATGCGGATACTTCGGGACAGAAATCAGCATGTGTTGTATTTGTCTCAGAAGGAATACATTGGCAAAGTTTTGCAGAGGTTCAATATGGACGGGGGGAAGAAGACTAGTACTCCTTTGCCTCCATATGTGAAACTCAGTGCTATGGACAGCCCACAGTCAAATAGTGACAGGTCTAATTGGCTGCCTAAAATAAGGAACTTTTCTACATTGAGCCCATTTTGGCAACATTCAACTCATTTACCTTTGATTTTGCCTGGATTTGAGCACTTGCAGCTCTTACAAGTGTCACCTAATCGTGTTTTTCACGGCACATGTATACATTTGTGGTTTGTTGTAGTATATGTATGCCATTGTGGACACTTTGACAGATTTGATTACTAACTTTATAGATTTGGTGTCAATGTTGATCATTGAAGAGAAAAATTTGGGTGAAGATTGTTTAACAATCCTAAAATGGGATTGATCATGGTGATAAATATAGATTAAGCAACATAATTAAGGTGGATTAAACCACACTAAGAACTCCATAAGTGAGAGAGAGAGAGAGAGATTGCACACTCAACACTCAATTCTATTGCATATCACCAATGAACCATACAATGATATAGACTTTCTAGCCTTATCCCACTTTACATGTCATCATCCATGTGGCACTCCCTTTTCCACTTCTTTTGTTCAACACTCACACACCATTTAATATGTAACGCGCGGAAGCTCTGGGTAGTCTTCTTTCAGCCCTAAACACTCTTGAAAACCTTCTGATGCAAAACGCACCATCTGATGCAAAAACGCAGGTAGAGAGAGAGTAGAGAGAGAGAGAGAGAGAGAAGTGCTGGAATTTCAGTATATACTATGGTACAAAAAGGTACATATCTGTACAGCCATGGGCTGCCTTCATAAAAAGGTTCCTAACCCTAAATTATGTCCCCTATTGGACCTCTAAGTGACCCACACCCCTAGTGGATGGAATGCTTAATACAAAGAGCAAGGGGGCTATTTATAGCCCCTTGGAGTGCATGAGAAACTGGCCGACTGCTGGTCGGTCAGTTCATAAGTCATTAATTCCATTTAAATGCTGCCGACTGAATCTCTTGATGCGCCTTCAGACAGCACCCCTCTGTCCTGCAGCCGACAGCCCACTGGTGTTGCTGATGTTATCCTCCATCCAGCCGACATCCCTTCTGATCCATGCTTTGCTCCAAGTCCTGCTCCATGTCCATCTTCTACTGGCTCATAGTCTTTATCTGCTTGCCTCTTCTGGATCTAGCCCTGGAAATGTCCATGGCATCTGTGATGCACATGACATCCCCCTCTGCTAAACTTGATGACGGGAATCCAACCTGCTCTTGGATGACTGTCATCATCCCAATCCTGTTCCGAAGTCCCTCTGTCATCATCCATCCCTGGCAAACCTTTTTTCTCTGAAAATCCGTTCTGTTCTCCAACCCACTCTGTCTCTGATGAAGATCTATGCATCTGGTCTTCCTCTAGTCCACAATCCATTCCTGCCCTGGCTCTGAACACCGTCTTGGTCTTCGTTCCTGGAACTGAGTCTGGCACTCTCACATCACCCTTGGAGGATCAACCTCCCTTGGGACCGTTCCCTTAGAACCCATCTGGCTCACGGAACTGCCATCCCCATCTGGCACTGTGGAACACCACCAACAAACCTCCTGGGAGTTCTTCCCGATCTGTGTTCCCGCCTTGGGCTTCGAATCCGTGTACTTTCCTGTACCTTGGACCTGTACACCATCATCTGGGACTGATTCAGCGTTTAGCTTTGCTGAGCCTGATGCTCTGATACCAATGTAACGCGCGGAAGCTCTGGGTAGTCTTCTTTCAGCCCTAAACACTCTTGAAAACCTTCTGATGCAAAACGCACCATCTGATGCAAAAACGCAGGTAGAGAGAGAGTAGAGAGAGAGAGAGAGAGAGAGAAGTGCTGGAATTTCAGTATATACTATGGTACAAAAAGGTACATATCTGTACAGCCATGGGCTGCCTTCATAAAAAGGTTCCTAACCCTAAATTCTGTCCCCTATGGGACCTCTAAGTGACCCACACCCCTAGAGGGTGGAATGCTTAATACAAAGAGCAAGGGGGCTATTTATAGCCCCTTGGAGTGCATGAGAAACTGGCCGACTGCTGGTCGGCCAGTTCATAAGTCATTAATTCCATTTAAATGCTGCCGACTGAATCTCTTGATGCGCCTTCAGACAGCACCCCTCTGTCCTGCAGCCGACAGCCCACTGGTGTTGCTGATGTCATCCTCCATCCAGCCGACGTCCCTTCTGATCCATGCTTTGCTCCAAGTCCTGCTCCATGTCCATCTTCTACTGGCTCATAGTCTTTATCTGCTTGCCTCTTCTGGATCTAGCCCTGGAAATGTCCATGGCATCTGTGATGCACATGACATAATATTACATTTGGCATTCTTATCTTACCACAATATCTTGCACCTCTAGGGTGCTTTCCCACATACACACATCACCGCGATTACATCTGGCCTTTTATAGTCTTCTTGAACCATGGATGAGCTGGGCGACTGCTGTCGGACCAACCGATTGGGCACCCTTTTTCATAAATACTGGTCGGCGCAGCAAGCCCCTAAATCCTCTTCTTCTGGTAGCCGCCTTGCCTCTCTGGTACAGCCGACAACCCTGTATGCAGCCGACAGCACCATCCAACAGCCGACAGCATACCATGCCTTCCATGCCCTTGCTCCAAGTCCAAACTAGTCACTTCTGTATCTTGTGCTCCAACTCTGGTTCTTATGCTCTTTTTCTGGTTGCCTCTTCTGGATGAGCTTCTAAGAATGTCCATCGAATTTTCATGCACACGACACTTCAAGGGGCTATATAAGGGCACTAGAGCTCATTGTTAGATTCATTCACTCCCCCTTTGGGTGTGGGTCTAGACTAGGACTAGAATAGGTATTTTACTACCTTTTCAAGGCAGCTGCCCCATACTCCAGTATGGCAGGCATACAGTGCCCAGCACCCCTAGATCCATGCGCCTAGTGCCAACCCAAGTATGGGTACATGCACAGCATTTATTAGTGTTTTTTCTATATTTTATCAATCGTGGAGCACTTTTATGACAGCCGACTACTGTCCAGAAGGGGTATAAATACCCAGCCCACAAATCATTCTCTTCATCTCATCATTCATCAAGTGCTGAAGCAGAAGCAAGGGCCAGGACTATCATGTGCACAGTGTGTATCTACCGTGTGCTACACGCACACGAGACTAGCTTCGAGGTTAGGAAGCTTGGAGCTAGGCAAGCTGATTGACGAGCTGAGTTAGGGGTAGACTAACGGGCGGGCACCCACTGAGTCTCGCGTGACTTTGTGAGAGCTCTATGGTCAGGAGCCTGGATCTAGTGCAGACGTGCACCTGCTTCATGCAGCCGAGGCTGGCAGCAGTCTGGAGGCCCGCGAGGGTAGCTTCGTGGCAGTATGGGACGTCACGGGGTAGAGATTGGTCGGTACGTCCATCTATTTAGCTCAGCTCATGGCTCGGTGGGGACAACCTTGACACCCACGGCTGTCAAGGTTGGGAGGTGAGTCAGGCCTGCACCCCCTTCACGTTTCTTTGGTTTGTTTGCAGGTTTCGAGTCTTGTACCAGGAGCGTTCCACGGGGAGATCCTATGGGGATTTGACAAGGACAACCTAGATCAAGCTAACGCAGAAGGGGTGAAGGATTGAAGGTCAAGGGCAGAGATTCATCTCAGCCAAGAAGGTTCAATAAGTCTTTTATTTTAGTATTTTCCATCATTCTAATAAAAGCAAATACACCGTTCGTGGTGGGGGCCCCACAGAGGGTATTCGGGACCCAATATTGTGTCCTCTTCTCCCCCTCTCTCTCTCTCTCTCTCTATTTTTCTACACATCTTAATTCAGATTTGTGCGTTAATTTCGTCGCGACAAGTGTGCTGTTTTCTGAGCATTGAAGTTACCGATCTTCCCCCAAGCTTCCGCATGTAACATTGGTATCAGAGCATCAGGCTCAGCAAGGCTAAACACTGATTCAATCCCATATGAAGGTGTACATGTCCAAGGTACAGGAAAGTGCACAAGTACGAAGCCCAAGGCAAGATACACAAGACCGGGAAGAGCTCCCAGGAGGTTGGTTGGTGGTGTTCCACAAAGCCCAAAGGGGATGGCAGTCCTGTGAGCCAGGAAAGGCTCTCGAGCAATGATTGCAAGGGAGGATGATCCTCCAAGGGGTGGAGTGAGAGTGCCAGACTCATTTCTCGAATGAAGACCCAGACGGTGTTCAGAGATAGGGCAGGAACGGATTGGGGACTGGATGGAACAGATGCATAGATTTTATTCAAAGTTTGAGTGGTTTTGGAGACCGGGCCGAGTTTTCAATGAAAAGGGTTGCGAGAGATGGATGGGATGACAGAGGGACTCCAGGAACAAAATGGGATGATGACAGTCATCCAAGAACAGGTTGGAATCCCGTCATCAAGTTTAGCAGAGGGGGGATGTCATGTGCAAGTTTTGCCATGGACATTCTCTGGAGCTAATCTTGAAGGGGCAGCCAGAAAAAGAGACTAGAACTAGGGATTTTAAAGCATGAAGTGCAGATTTGGCAAGCGTTGGACTAGGAGAAGGACAAGGATGACCTGTCAGCTACAAGGACGACCTCTCGGTTATTGCAAGATGTGCTGTCGGCTGCAAGATGGGCAGGTCGTGAAGTGATTTTGCATTAAATGTCCAGTCAACCAGCTCTCTAGTCACTTCAAGGGGCTATATAAGGGCACTAGAGCTCATTGTTAGATTCATTCACTCCCCCTTTGGGTGTGGGTCTAGACTAGGACTAGAATAGGTATTTTACTACCTTTTCAAGGCAGCCCATGGCTGTAAGGATTATGTACCTTTTTGTACCATATGAAATGCTGGATTTCCAGCCATCTCTCTCTCTCTCTCTCTCTCTCTCTCTCTCTCTCTCTCTCTCTCTCTCTCTCTCTCTCTCTCTCTCTCTCTCTCTCTCTTGTGTCTGCGTCTTTGCACCAGCATGTTCTAAGTGGTGTTTAGGACTGAAAGAAGACTCAAAAAGCTTCCGCATGTAACATCAAGCCCATGCGTTGATTGCTCTCTCGTGCCACAGGCACATCGTTCTGCACATTCGTTCCTGCACCGCCGCAAAGGGTGCTTGGGATACCTTGGCGGCGTTGAATTCAGGTCGCAGGGCAAGCTTGACACTGACCGCATGCTTGAAGGTGACTCTATCGATCAGTATTTTTTACATGTGAAAGACCTTCGAGAGCAGCTCATTAACATTGATGAGGTCTGGCCAGATGGCTATCTTGTTCAAATAGTTTTGTGTAATTTGCCCGACTCTTACCAAACATTTGGCACCACTTTGTAGTTGTTGGCTGGCAATGCACCTAATGCAGTCACTTTTGACAACCTTGTGACTCTCTTGCTCAGTGAAGAGCAATCCCGTTCCAACAGGAACAACATGATGTCTGCTAAGTCAACAATAGCTGCTCCCTTTCGTGGGAATCAATATGGATCTAAACCTAGCCCATCGGATCCTCCCAAGACAGAGGACAAGCCTAAAAAGAAAAAGCAGTGTAATTATTGCAGGAAAACAGGGCACACCATAGAGGAATGCAGGAAGCGTATTGAGAGTGAAAAAAAGAAGCTGGCATCTTCTTCCACACGTGCAGATCAGGCCAATTTGGCTACACATGTATTAGCCTTGGCCATTACATCTTCATCACTTGCAGAGATGTCTTCTGATGCTGTTGCTTTTGATGACTATGCTCTATAGTCAGTACTTCTTGGTATGCATTGTCTGGCAGATGCATTTCAGGGAGGGTTTTACTTGCCCACATGCAGTTGGTGATGCCTCATGGTCACTTATGCTTGTTGACCCTTAGGCTTGTCTATGCTAGACGCTTTCTCTTATGTGATGTCTATTGGAGATGCCTTTTATGTTGTTTTCCCTTGCAGCGGGATTGTTTCTCTAGTGTTGACATTGTCACTTTCTCACATGTGATGTTTACTGGGAGTGCCTTCTACACACTTGGCCAGCGTTGGCTTGCCCTCATGGTTGTGACATGTCACATGTATATTACTTATTGTGGGATTATGCATCTTTACACTTGCCATACATGCCACTGATCATGGCATCGCCGAGAGTTTACCCATCCTCTCATAGCATTGGCTGATGCCCGCCCCGAGCCCCCACTTTTTCTCCCGATTTTCAGCTTTCCCTATTGCTGAATTTTTTTCTTTTATCAACCATACAGACTGATTCATCCTCATCGGGCCCTCCATTGATGAGTTTCTCTTTTACAACTTACACTGCATGTCTCACAGGCATGACTTCTAGATCCTGTTGCCTTTACACATGCATATATCTGCTACATCTTCTTATGCTTATCACTGGTGCAGTTATAGAGCTATGATTTGCTCTCTTGTTGTCATTGATGTGGATTACATGCAGTTCAGCTTGGCATTTGGATGCTTGCCTTCACGGGGGGTATCATGCGATGCCTCTTGATCTGATGCAGTTGATGTCCACATGATCTTTGCATGCATTTCAGGTGATGCGTTTATGTACTACTACCATTAGCACTATGACATTGGAGTTTCTCATTTTCCCCATCTTGCTTTTCCCAGTGGCACTGGAGTTCATCTTTGCCATCATGATCTCTCATGATCACTCTTATTGTGGAGCATAGTGCAGGGCAGCATTCACAGCTTTATCACCCTGCTACCCGTTCACACCCTTCACTTGAGGGGGTTTTGTTGGTCATGTCCACCCGACCACTCCCGGCTAGTTCAGGTGTGAACCTAGCTTACTCACGGGCACTTTTTCCCTGTGGGTGGACACACGTTTTTTCCCCGTGTGAACACACTGTTGTGTGTTGGGCACTTAGCCCTAGGCTTTTTAGTACTCATTTGTACTTTCATTTTATTCATTATTGAGTACATCTTTTCTAGCACTCTCACGTTTCTTTGTGCTTGAGCGCGTGCGTGTGTGTGTGTGTGCAACCTAGCTGCCCTCCTATCCAACATTAAGAACTATGCAAAAACGCAAAGATGAACAGAGAAAAGAGAGAGATATGTTGCTGAAACAGTGTTTTCCGAATGTATGTATCAAGATGTACATAGATCCTATCCCACAAAGCCTGGGATCAGATGACTACAATATGAACTTCTCTAGCCTATTTATAGGCTCATGGAACTGCCCCTACCTATACCCGACTGATGTTAGCTAGGTTCTTGAATAGCAAAACGACCCAAAATGCCATATATAGACTGGTTTTTGTCTAAAAAGGCCCATAAATCCTAGCTACAATAGAGGGTCAAGTATGTCCACATATGTGCACGTGACAGTTTGCACATATGGCCTTAGGAAGAAGAGGCCAAGGCTTGTACATATGAAATATTCCTTGGCGATAAAATATTCCAAGGGTCGGTCAACCCATTCTGGCCCAAGTGCAGTGTCGCTTCCACATATCTCTTTCTTTTACAGTTTGTGGTTCAAGTTTTTATTGTGAATGTGGTTGTGGCCATCCATAAGTGTTTTTTTTTCAAAGAAGTAAATATATTGAAAGCAGAAACCATCTACATATGAGGAGATATCCTCCAAAAGGAAATGTGCAATATCAACTGCCCATAGCTAGCCATACTCCAAACATATATACAAACAGCCCATTACAGGCACCAACTGTCAAGTTACAGCTTTACTCAGGCCATATTTTAAATGTGTAAACCCCCTGCTCCAGTTACAGAAATCTACTCTCTCTATCACACTAACCCCACTCTTGAGTCTTGTCCATATCCAATTTCAGCGCTATTCTTTCACAATAAGTTAACATGTTGAAGGTTTAAATAGAACCAACTCTGACCCTTTCAAAGCGCCATTACAACTGCTTTTAAAAAATTTACAAATAAGATGAATACAAATCCCTTACCTATTTCAACTCCAAGGCCCTGAAGGCCTGAGATCAACACATTCACACCAAAGAGACGACGCATGGTTTCTCTGCCATAAACAGCCAGCTGACGACTGTGCAAATCCTCATCAATGTCCATTTCAGATGGCTTGCCGTTAGATGTCATGGCCACTTGATGGTCCTCCTTGCCTTCGGCCTTGACGTCCTCAGGCTGCAGTCTCTTCAAGGAACTGCTCAACTCTCCCCCAGCAACTCGCTTTCTGGGAAGCATATAGTGGAAAGGGCTGCAAAGAGCCAGCCAGTATTATGATCACACGATGCAGGCCATGATATGTTATGATGTGTTCAAGCACAGTGACAACATTTAGTCATGGCCATTACCATGCTTGTTACATGAGGCAATTAAACATGATGACCGCATTTCATGGCCATGACGCTATGATACTCAGAGTTTGGCTACAACTGATCATGGCCATACATGATCGGCACAAAGCTAAAAAGCTACTTAATGAAACATTCAAAGTTCTTTGCTGATTTGAGAACAAAAATGACAGAAAACAAACCCAGAGATTGCAGAGATGATGAACCCGAGCAACGGACACGTTCTCGGAGAACTAAAGAAAGGGGCCAGGTTAACCTAAATGTGCAAAAAATAGCTTAAACGGCATGAGAATACAAACAGGCGGTTGATCAGATCGGCCTTTGATCAGAAATCTTTACAACAAGAAGG
>NC_141069.1:49434573-49437073 GCF_041138505.1 Cibotium barometz
ACATAGAATTCCATATCTCTGTCTCTCTCTGTGTGTTTCTCTCTGTGTGTGTGTGTCTCTCTCTCTCTCTCTCTCTCTCTCTCTCTCTCTCTCCTCTCTCTCTCTCTCTTCTCTCTCTCTCTCTCTCTCCCTCCGAACCTGCTCGCTTGCCCCTGCTCGCCGCCTGCTCTCTCTCTCTCTCTCTCTCTCTCTCTCTCTCTCTCTCTCTCTCTCTCTCTCTCTCTCTTCGAACACCTGCTTGTTCGCCCCTGCTCGCCGCCTGCTGTCCCTCTCTCTTCGAACCTGTGTCGCCTCCCTCTCCCGCCTCTGCTGCCCCGCCTGTTGACTCTCTCTCTCTCTCTCTCTCTCTCTCTCTCTCTCTCTCTCTCTCTCTCTCTCTTCGAATTTGTGTCGCCTCCCACCTGCTGCCCCTCTATCTTCGAACCTCTGTCACCTCCCGCCTGCTGCCCTCTCTCCCTCTCTCTCTCTCTCTCTTTTCTAACCTCTGTCGCCTCCCGCCCACTGCTGCCCTCTCTCCCGCCTGCTGCCCTCTATCTCTCTTCGAACCTCTGTCGCCTCCCTCTCCCGCCTGCTGCCCCGCCTACTGACTCTCTCTCTCTCTCTCTCTCTCTCTCTCTCTCTCTCTCTCTCTCACTTCGCTTCCTTTGCTTCGCCTCCTTCACTCTCTCGTGTAGCCGCCTCTGGCCTCTCACTCTGTGGGAAGCGCTGCAGACACGCACAGAGCTCTTCCTATGGCCAAGGGGGGTTAATTAATTTTTAACCCAAAACCAGCCTTTTTCAGCCTAAGACAAAATGCAAAGGATCGACATTGAAGACCTGATCAAGGCAGCCATCCAACAACACAAGAAAGAGACGGACAATGCAATTAATATGGTCAACCAGAGCCTTCTTGACAAAGTCAAGAAACTTGAAGCGCGGATAGCAGCCCAAGATACAAAGATCGCAAATCTCAAGATAGAGATAGAAGAAGCACGTGCTCCAACATAAGCTCAAGGAAGGTGAAATTCAGCCCGTCATGATGGAGGAGCTGAACACCATCAAGGCCCAAGTGAGAACACTTCAAGAGGGAGAAGAAAAGAAGGCCCGAGAGACCTCCTCGTGGGTGGAGGTGCTCAATGAAGACGCAAAAGCAAGTAGATGAAACGGAGAAATGGATAGATGTCAAGAAAGGTAAGAACAAGGAGGCCGAAAGCACATCTACCTCGAAGATTGTCAACCTAACCATTGAGGAGGAACAAAGAAGAAAGACAAGGGAACTTCATGTGCGGATCACGGGGCTTAAGGACAGTGACAATGTAGAGGAGGAAGCTAAAGATTTATACACGCATGGGCATTTCGAGGCCTACACACACAGGGGCTTGGAGAGTGGGCAACAAAGACAAGAATGGAGGAGAGAGCTCTCATTTTACGCTTTCCCACCTTGGAGGCCAAGAAGGATTTCTTGGCCAAGCACTCCGCCCTTAAGAAAACGGGCATCTTTTTAGGAGATGACCTCACCTTGGCACAGCTAGCACATATGAGGGAGTGCATGCCGGAGATTAGGGCAGCCAGAGAAAAAGGGAAGCTAGCATTTTACAGAGGAGGCAGAGTGGTGATACTAGAGAGACGCACCACCTAACGGTGCGAGACCTATGGGACCAGTCTGAGACTTGTAGTATGGAACTACAACGGAGCATTGAGATTGGATGTGGGGGCCTTTGAGGACAGCTTCAGAGATAGGGACATCATCTTCTACTCGGAGACACATCACGCCCCAGGCAGCACATTACCGAGAGTGGCGGGATACAGATGGGAGACGACTTGTAGATAGGAGGCCCATTTGAAGCATGGTGGTCACGGATCTGGAGGAGTTACAGTTCTTTTTAGAGAGGAGCTTCAGCCACTCATCCATGTTATGCACTGTGATGAGAGCGCGAGGTACATGTGGGTCAGAGTGAGGGCAGATGAGGGTAGACCCCTATACATTGCTATATGTTACTCTCCACCCAGCACATCTCATTATGCAGTGCCCAAGGGGCAATCTCCATATATGATTCTAGATGAGGACATATGGGAGTTTTCCAGGGAGGGAGATGTTATCATACTTGGGGACTTCAATGCTCGAACGGCTCAGTACCAGACCTCCTTCTTTGACACTTCGGAGGAGATGTTGAGAGAGAGATAGATATGGAGGAGATGTGTTTGACTCGGAGATCACAGGATGAGGTGGAGCGTACTGAGTATGGGAGATACCTCTTGGAGAGGGGGACTGCACATGGGCTGGCCATTTTAAATGGCCTAGAGAGGTATCCACTTTTGCCAGTGGCTTTACTTGCTTTCCACATAGACATGGGGCCAGCACATGTGCATTTATGTAATAAATAAAGACATATTTTTTATTAATATTAAAATTTATATTACATGGGGATGCATGATGAGGTGTGTTCACTCTTAAATAAGTGTATCTTATATACAATGTCTTTTGTCTTCTCTTTTACATACATATGTGTGTGATTGTGTG
>NC_141069.1:50054573-50219573 GCF_041138505.1 Cibotium barometz
ATGCAGCATTTAGTTCAGCTAAATGCTCAGTTTAATTTGTTTTTTCATTATTTCTAGATGTATTATATGGTGAGTCTCCCCTTTTGTGACTTCGTTATTAATATAGACAATGGTTTCATAATAAAAATTGTCACTATGTCCTTGTGTCATTTAGAATGATGGGGAAAATATTGATATATAGGGAAGAAGAAACACTTGATATGCAACTCTCTGTAAACATCAGAGTTTTAAGTAGAGTCCTTCAGCACTCTACCTCAGTCATACTCCACATGTTATAATGAAAATGGCACCATAATATTCATTTAATAGATAGAAGCACACACTTATCTTAAAATCCAGCACGAGTGCTTTTACAAATAAGATAATAAAGGAGTGTTCCCTAAACCCTCAACCCTTAGAAGTACACCTTCTCTAGGATCTTGGTGTGCACTTAACACATGATATAGAGTTTTATGTACTTAACCTTGTGATTGATTTGTGTCATTAGACATTTTATTGTAACCACTACATCAATATGTACAATATTAGTTGGTGCATCTTTGAGTAGAACATAACTACTAGTACCTGAAAGAAATTTTTGGTAATATACACCATACAACACTTCATCTCATCGATGTTGCAAACATTTCCCCAACCATCTTCCAACCGCTCTGGTTGCTTGCATAAGATTATGTAGTAGTCCTCGTTGTCTTCATTTAATGATGCACTGAACACTACAAAATCATCTTCCAACTCCACCATATCTGTTAACTTCTCATTCTCCATGGAGTATAAGATGTCATCTTTGTCAATGAGAGCAACATTCCGCACTTTGGTGGGTTCTAGCTTATTTAGACTCCATGACCCCATAGTATGATCCAATGTGGTACACTGGCATCCATATGTGAAAGGTATAGAAGCATGAGAGGCTTCTAAAAGGTACCTAGGTTGGATCTTTCTTCTTAATGAAACCAAGTACATGCAATGAATTGTACGTGTAATCCCTTGACTATCTAGCTTGCCCACTTATTTGATCGATCCACGTCACCCACCTTCACCTCAACAAACCTCCATTGCTTCATCCCATCATCACCCGTTTTCCAATTCAACCATTCCATAATGTTGTGTGCCATCGGCATCAAGCTGCTATGTGGTGAGTGCATGCTTATTAATGATAGCACCTGCACCATCATATTCTCCCTTTTGCCATGAACGCTCCCAAAAAACTTCCAGCAAATGTGAAGACTAGTTATAGAGTAGTACCTTCCAAAGCCAAAAATGAATAGATAAGAGATATAGAAAGTATTATCAATTAAGAAGTGTGTATTGTGTTCAACTTACAGTAAACTATGTACTATGTATTGTGCAGTCTATTGTCCTCTTTGTATTGTGTATTGTGTATTGTGTATTGTGTATTGTGCATTGTGTACTATGACTATGAAATATAAATATATATCAATGACTCTACTATGAACTCTATGCTAAAATTGTACCATGTATGTGTTATTCTTTGAAAGGAAAGCACTCACTACTAACAAAATCTAAAGGTAAAGTATAATAGCAAAAGAGATTCTTAAGAGAAGGGGAATAGTGAATAAAAAGTGTTACCTCCCAGTGAAGTAAAAAGAGCGAGCTCCCTTAAATTGAGATGTAGCACCATCTAACCAAACCCAGTACCATTTAAACTTCAAGCCTTTAGACTCTAACCCTAAGTGGCACTACAAAAAACAATGTTGCATAAATAACATCTCATGTATTTTGTCATCATAGATGTAGAAAATAGCTTGGTTTTTTAGTCCCCTTTTTCCTTCCAATAACATATGTGGACTAGAATGGTGCATTGGTCACTATGCCAGTGCATTGACTGGATCTCATTTTAGACCTTGAAGATGTAGTTTTTTGCAAAATCTACAACCAACAAGACCACATCATCAAGAAATTTTTTGATGCAATCTTTGAATTGTGTATGCTGTCAAAAATTACAAAAGTTGTGTATAATAAATTTTTTGAGGTGCTGCCAATAACTACAAAAGTTGTGCATGATGAATGTTTTGAGGTGAAAAATTTCATGATAATATTGGATAGAGCCATCTCCTTGTAAACAAACCAGATCCTCTTCACTCATTATTACACCTCTTCTATTTTGTTTAGTGACATACTCATATGCTTTCCACCTTATAACTGCACCCCCAACATTATTAGGGTGACATGGGAAAAACAGACATTTGGGATAGCTCCCACATTTACCTAGCAAGCATTTTAGCTTGTGCCACTCAACCTCCTTTTCCTTTGGACAAATTGTAGATGTCCACAACTCCCTCACTAGCTGGTAGGTACTACAATTTGCTTCTCTTGTAGGTTAGCACACCTTGCATACGCAGTCGCATGTGGCTCCATGTAGGGAGACTGCATCAGCCTTATGGATTTTACTATAGAACAAAAAAAATCCATGCACACATGGTACACACAATAATAAGTGTTCCTCTCCTTGAGATTCCTGAGATGAAGTATGGCTTCAAGATTTGGAAGGCGCAAAACCCAATGATGCAGCTTGGATGTTCTTCTTTGAAGTTTAAAAAAACTCCTCCTATAACTATACACATACAAATGAAAATTAAACCCATGAATGTGAACACAATAGAAATTACCACTTAAGAAATGTGTACCGTGTACAATCTGCTGTGTACTATGTACTATGCAAAGTACTATGTGTATTGGTCCCACTACCTACTTAAATAATACCATGGAAAAAGAGTATGACAATATAATGTGTAGATGCAATATAAAATAAAATGTCAAAGTACTATGACATGTGTACCCAAGAGTAGTTGTGTACTTAGGTAGTTGACATGCGGATTCCTAAAAGTACTAAGTAGATATTTACTACCATGAAGTAGTGTGTACTAAAATAGTACTATGGGGGTACTAGTATGAAAGTAAAGTAGTATGTAATGTGTACACATTACTATGTACTAAAATAGGACCATTAGAAAACAAGATGGCAAAGTACTATGACATGTGGACTTAGGACTAGTGGTAGTACTATGTACTTGAAAGTACCTTGGCTGTATTTCAAGTGAATAAGCCTAGCACACCTGGACTCTATACCAAGTTTCCTTCTTACTTGATAGTCCGTACTTGCCGCGACCTCCAAAGGTTACTATTTTTCCCTAGAAATATGGCATTAAAGTACTGTGTGAGTTCTCTTTTGTACTATGTACTAAAATAGTAGTATTGCAAAGTGCAAAAAGCTAGTATATTTGTGAACCTTATATCATAGGAGTTTTGTGTATTGAAAGAGTATTAGGGGAAAGTACTATTCTAAAGTAATAGCAAAGTGCTACGGAAAACTAGTATATTTGTGAACCTTATAGCATAGGAGTTTTGTGTATTGAAAGAGTATCAAGGGAAAGTACTATTGCAAACTAATAGCAAAGGCATTTTGTGTACTGAAAGAGCATTAAGGGAAAGGAGTATAATATGTACTATGTACTAAACTAGTCCTATGACATAGTACTATGGTGGCTAGGTCATATACAAGTGAACAAATCCATAGTAGAATACCATGGTAGTACTTCTTATTAAGATAGCACCAAGCGAAAGTAATATGGCAATGATGCATAATAAACAATTGTGTCCACACTATACTATGTAATATAATAGTGTTAAGACAAAGTACTATGGGAAAACAAGATGGCAAAGCACTATGACATCTGGACCTAGGAGTAGTGGGGGTACTAGTATGGCAAAGTACTATGATATGTGGATCAAGGAGTAGTGGCAATACTATGTACTTAGATAGTACTTTGGTTGTATTTTCTCCTCCAAAAATAGTAATATGGTTAAATGGTATGGTAAGGGATTCCCAAGATTAGTGAGAGTACTAGGTAAAGGCATACTACATGTACTATTTTGCCCTAGAAATGTGGCATTAAAGTACTATGTAGATTCTTGTTTGTACTACCAATAGTAGTGAGAGTACTAAGTAAATACATACTATGTGAGGGTATTATTTTACCCTAGAAATATGGCATTAAAGTACTTTGTAGATTCTCATTTGTACTATATACTAAAATAGTACTTTGTAACATACTATGGAAAACTAGTACATTTGTGAACCCTATAGCATAGGATTTTTGTGTACTAAAATAGTATTAGGGGAAAGTATTGAGAGAAAGGAGTATGACATATAAAGTATTGTCTACTATGTACTAAACTAGTCCTATGATGGGCTAAGTAGTATGTAAGTGGACCAATCCACACTATACTATGTACTAAACCAGTCCTATGATTTCATAGTATTAAAATAGTATCATGGCAATCCTTATGGAGGTAGTACCAAGGAAAAGTAATATGGCAATGATGCATAGTAAAATATTGTGCCCACACTGTATTATGTATAATAATATTGTTAAGACAAATTACTATGGGAAAACAAGATGGCAAAGTACTATGACATGTGGACCTAGGAGAAGTTGGGGTATTAGTATGGAAAAGTACTATAACATGTGGACCTAGGAGTAGTGGCAATACTTTGTACTTAGATAGTACCTTGGCTGTATTTTCTCCTCAAATAGTACTATGGTAAAATGGTATGACAAAGGATTTCCAAGAGTAGTGGGATTATTGAGTAAATACATACTACATGAGGGTACTATTTTTCCCTAGAAATATGGCATTAAAGTATTTTGTAGATTCTGTTTTGTACTATGTATTGAAATATTATTATCACAAAGTACTATTAAAAACTAGTATATTTACGAACCCTATAGCATAGGAGTTTTGTGTACTAAAATATCATCAAGAAAAAGTACTAACAGAGAGGAGTATGATATATAATGCCTTGTTTTCTATGTACACTATACTATGTACTAAAATAGTCCTCTGACACAGTACTGTGGCTAAGTAGTATGCCAATGAACCAATCCATAGTAGGATTTCATAGTATTAAAATAATACCATAGCAATACTAGTTGAGATACTCTCGAGTTTGAGCCTCTCATATTTTATCATATTTGAAGCCTATTTCCCATGGCTCAAACTAGATTTTGTGTGTTGTGGGCGATTGCCTTCAAATAGATATTGTATGAAAGAGCCTCAAGTAGTAGTTTTAGCTTCTAAAGATGTCATGATTTTCACACAAAATAGACTACAAGAGGCTCAAATTTGACTTTGAGCATCAAAGATAATTTCATCAAACATAATAGATTTAAGAGGTCCAAGAACATCATATAATTACAATTATCATGCAACTATAGTGTACCCACGTCATCTCTTTAACAATATCTTTATAGTCATGTTCATTCTTCATCATCATTCTCAAAAAATAGAGCATTTAATAAGGATTTAAAAAAATGGCACTTGAATAAGTGCCAAAATTCCTAAATTGGTATTAATTATTATTTTAATTTATTATTATAGGGAAAAGAGAGAGGAGAGGGTGGGAGTGGCAGAGAAATTTGATTCTCCCCATCATTTTTAGACATCATACGAAATGATGCATGGAGGTGTCTAAATTTATTTTTAAGGTAGAGTGAAAAAGCCTAAAATATAAAAACACTCTATTCTCATAGTTAAAAAGTAGTGGGGAATATTTTTTGGTAAGCTTCCTATGGTGAGCTTTTTTCCTATTTTTGTGAGTTTTTCTGAAGCCAATCTCTTATTTGTACTAAATATATGAGCATATTTACTTTTTTTATGAGCTTTGTTGAAGCCAATCACTCTTTTGTATAATAAGGCATATTAATGTAAAGGTAAAGACAATCACTCTTTTTTACAACAAGACTTAATTCACCTGAACATTAGAGTAAGCTACCTCCTCTCTCTCTTAGATTTTGGTTAGGGAACCATGTTTATATGTTTTTCAATGGTAACTTGACTTCTTATGTGTGTGAAGGACATGTGATTGAGCTTCTAGCTAGTGATGTCTTGCTTAAGCCTCTTCCTCGTATGCAAAGATACCAAGTGTTTGAATCCCCATAAACATAAGATTAGCACTTAGAATCGTGCATTAAATCTCACCTTTCCAAAATAGCTTTTGTGATACACCTAGAGCCAAATCTGATAGTAGCTGGTGGCATTTTTTCAAAACATTGATAATACAAGCGTGTTTGTTATCCTCAAAAAACCACCGTGTATGCTGGGAATCACTCCAATTTGAAAGGATTAAGCCGCGTTTTTCTCGAAATAGCTACGTTTTGCTGATCACCTATTGCCAGTTGCTCTATGTGAGAATCCTATCGATTGGGATGGCTGGAGGGTGAGCTGGGGAGAGGCTCCAATTGGTGGTTTGCTCAATGGTTGAGTCTTTAAGGAGAAATCAAGAGTCGAATGGAAGGGGATACAGAATGAGATAACCTACTAGCCAAACATGGTTTTTTTTAAAAGTGATAAAAATGGGTAATTACTCACTAATCAAGATTAGGATATATGATGATAAGCACGGATTAAGCATGAATCATTGAAAAGCATGGCTCTGATACCATGTTGGCAATCACAGGATCAACCATGAAGCTATGGAGGATGAAATCTCTCCATGGTTATGGAGTGTGAAGAAGAGAGAAGAGAAAGCTTGAGCACACAAGAGAGAGCAAGTAGGACACAACACAAGGTGATTGTATTATGAATGATATGAGATGAAGTACAGAGTACAATACCCTTTTATAGGCAGATTCTGACACCGCAGACGCGTCCGGAACGGCCCAAAACCCCAAAAACGGCACGGGAAACGCTAGAATCGGACATCCGGAGGCCCGAAAACGGCCAAAAAAGGCCCCAAAAGTGGATTTGCTGAAAAACGCGATTTGGTACCTTCTTCCCGGGGGAAGAAGGTACCAAATCGCGTTTTTCAGCAAATCCACGGGGGAAGAAGGTACCAAATCGCGTTTTTCAGCAAATCCACTTTTGGGGCCTTTTTTGGCCGTTTCCGAGCCTCCGGATGTCCGATTCCAGCGTTTCCCGTGACGTTTTTGGGGTTTTGGGCCGTTCCAAACGCGTTTGCGGTGTCAGAATCACCAAATTGTGCACAAAAAAGTGTTGCTCTTATATGAACATTGAATGTAAAGCATGTGAAAGAATATATTTATTCCTTTTCACACTGACATTTCTGACACAAGTATGCATATTTTCTTGCTTTTGTAGAGAGAAAGCAATGAGAATTGAAACCTTAGCTATACAATCTGAAAAACTAATTATTCTGAGAATCCTATCTGTTAGAAGAAATTGGTTGCAAAGGCTAGCCTGCAGTTCTCACACTCCTTTGTAGTAGCTAGTAGATTCTCATAGCAATCACTGACTCTACTTATTACACATTTCTTGCATTTGTGTCTCTCTCTCTCTCTCTCCCCTTTTTGCTTTGGTGAGGATTGTGTTACATCCATCCACAATCATTAAGCATGTGATCTTGAAGTGTTGCACGTACTTTTATGCATCACCTTGACCTACGTATTTTGCATGTCTCATGATGGTTAGTGACTTGGGGATATTCCTAGTCGTTAAGACTTCTTTTGCTAATTTAGCACCGGCAATGAAAGGCTATCATCCTCTTAAAATGTTGCACTCAAGGATTGACTTCGTGAGTTATGGCATGGTGGTCAAGCTTTAATTCGCTTTCTAAAGTATTTGCTAGTGGCTCCAAGCTTAGACTATATTTTGTGTGGATATGACTGCCATACAAAACCTTAGCTTCATGCAATCTATTCCTCCTACTTAAGCAACCTTAGTCACACAAAGGAGTACCATAATTTGTGGGGTATTCTCTAACATTAATTTCACAAGCACAATGATATTGAACACCCCTATAGCCTATTTTTTCTCCTCTAGTAAATTTTACTCACTCAAAAAACATGTCTTTAGTAAGTGCATCACAATATATTAGTCATACAAAGCCCTTGTAGATAAAAAATCCAAATCAAAACTAGTACATGGCAAATGACATCAAGCTAATGTCTCACACAGCACTTTGAAGTCAAACTCTTAATATAAGTTATTGTCATCTTGTCTTCTTCTATCCATTGCCTTGGCTCCTTGCCAAGGACACTCAAATATTGATGATATATTAAAACCATAAACTTGTTTTCATACAAGCAATCATGCAAGCACGTGGATGACAGCATAAAGCTGGTTCTACATCATTAGTAAATAACAGCACAATTACTTCCCTTACCTAGGTGATAGTAGATCTAGGACTTCAGTATATGCATGATTTCAATTGGAATATCATTTGATATCATAGTCCATGACTGTAGATCTAAGACTTCAGTATATACATGATTTCAATTAGAATATCATTTGTTATCATAGTCCATGACTTAACTCTTAACTGCGATATTTCCACTTCATTCCTTTGTCCTCCAAATTTACCAATCTACAAACTTTGTAAGAAAGCCACAACAATGAATGGCATTACTCCGTCAAGATTTGGTACTTTTCACACACCAACCTATTTGTAAGCCTTGGGAACTCATCATCCCATCAATGGCATTAATGACAGCTTGTTTTTTTCCAAAACTTAAATGTATGTAACACCACAAAAAAAGAATTCAGATATCTTTGAATTCACCAGTCCAATCATGGCATACAAATCTACTCTGGTAAACTTGCATAGCATCTCATCTTGGCAAATTAATGATGCTTTTTGATGCTCTTCCAATTTCTTATTGTAAAAAAGTACACCTACCATAAACCTCCCAAACTATGATTCTATTGCCAAAGCGCATAGCCAAAAACTCTTAATGGCCAATAGCTTCACGTGTTCAAATGACATGATGCCAAATCCTCAGGTCCACCTTAAAGAAATACTACACCCTACAATGACTAATGAAGTCCTAGTCAAAGAGCCAAGTGTACCTCTGCACGTAAGCAGAGGTTGGCATCTCTCTTCTCTGGAAAGGATAAGCACTTTAAAGTGATGTGCTCAATCAAGATGCCTTTGATGAAACTGTTGTCACATTGCCTACACGTAGTTTGACTACCAAGAAAAAGCTCACCACTGTCAGGTGATCAACAAAACGCAATTCATTGTGAAACAAGTCTTATAGTGTACAGTCCATGACATGAATACCCACAACCAACAAGATATTTCACCTCCTACCAACAATGTCACAAGGCATGCACACACAAGTGAGACCACAAGATAACTCTTAAGACACTTGAATTATTAATTGAAGGCTTCAAGCTACAACTTTACCCTTCAATGACAGACTGGCTCACCACTGTCAGGTGATCAACAAAACGCAATTCATTGTGAAACAAGTCTTATAGTGTACAGTCCATGACATGAATACCTTTGCCACACCCCCAACCAACAAGATATTTCACCTCCTACCAACAATGTCACAAGGCATGCACACACAAGTGAGACCACAAGATAACTCTTAAGACACTTGAATTATTAATTGAAGGCTTCAAGCTACAACTTTACCCTTCAATGACAGACTTAAAAGGTTATTGAGAGAAAACCCTAGGGTTATAACTTGGGGTAGCTAGGATTGATGGTTGCTTGTAGTTGCCTTGAACAGTATTTAAGCAGGGATCAACCAGTGTTGCTCTGGGCTGTGGAGAAGAGGCAATTCAACAAGACAAGGATGCTTTCAAAAAATCTGGGGAACTGTGCATTGGAACGCTTACCTGTGGCAACGTGGCAGAGAGGGTAAGATGTAGCAGCAGAGTCACACGGCAGCCGCCCTGCTGTTGGGGAAGGGATCGAAGTCCCCCACAACGAACCCACCAAAAAAAAAAAAAAAACCCACATACACATACAAACAAACAGCCAAGACATAAACTAAAAGCAAGGAAAATATAAATGTATACATACCAGTGGGAAGTTCGGCTTGACTCCCAAACCAAACATGGGCAAATCTTGTCTTCAAAAGAGACATCAAAAATAAGATTCTTGCAGGCATGCATTTCTTGGCGCTTGCACAAGACACATGAATGCTTCCATGTTGATACCATATGCACATCAAAAAATCCTATCAATCATGCAGTAAAGAATCCCTTACATACAGTATTCCGTCTCTTCAAATTGGTGTAGAATGCCTGCACATCTTCTAAAAAATGTGATACTGCCAACACCAATGCCGCTTAACCATGAGGAAGTGTGCTCAGGCCCAAAACTATCCATCAACATCAAACTGGCTGTCACTACTTTCACCAGCACCTCTCCTGATGCCACACTGAACCATACCATTACCATGCGTCTGCAAGTTTTGCAGAAATTGAGAGAAAAACGGGTTGACAGAGCTACCTTGTCCTGGAAGTTCATTCCCTTGACCAGCCAACTGCAACAGAGCCCCACTCAACATAGCTATTGAATTCTGCTGGCACTGAGCAATCTGCAGCTGTATCTGCATCATGGTGGCTTGGTGCTGCATGGCTTGGGTCTCCATTTTCTCTCTCCACTCCATCTTGTCACGATCCATCTTCTCGTCCCTTGCCCTGTCCTGCTCTCTTTCAATCTCTCTCCTCTGCTGTTCCATCAAATCGTGTTTCAGCTCCCGTTCCTGTAGCTCAGCATCCCACCTCTTGGCCTCCCTCAGTTCCATCTCCCTTTTCTCTCTTTCCCACTCTTGCTTCTGCTTCATTCTCTCTGCTTCGATAAAGGCCTGCCTCTTTTCCCTCTCTTTCTCATTTTCCATGTCTCTCTCCTCCCTTCTGGCTTCCCTCTCTCGAAGCTCCGCAAACTGGCCCGCAATGAAAGCCAGAATCTGTGACTCACTTGAATTGCTCTCCAGTCCTGTGCCCGGCCTCCCCCATTGCCTTCTCCGTTTCCGCCTACTGTACTCCATGGTGTCGTCATCATCATCTTCATAGTCCTCACCCCCATCCTTTATGCCATGTTCATCACCATCACCATCATACTCAAAGCCCAAACCAGTAGTCAGATCACCAGGCTCCCCATCCAAGACAACATGATCCACCACTGCAGCAGCCGAGTCTTTCACAGATCCTAGAAGCAAACCCCCATTCTGATTCACCATTCCCACACCATTATCAATGAAATCTTTTGAAAGCGAGTGGACACCGCTGCTGCCAGTGGGCTGAAAGGGCGTCGTTGGGGGATGGGTTGGAAGATGCTGCTGTTGTGGGGCCAGGTGTGGGCGGGGGCGATGGTGTCGGTGGGGCAGAATCCTAGGGTTAGGAGATGGATGTGTGAAGAAGTCACTCACATCAAGCTCTTGGTCACCGAAAACTTCTTTGTATTTGAGAAAGTTAGACCAATGGGAGAGGCCATCTTCCCATTCAAAATCTTCATGCTCACCAGAGTCGATGGAGGCGACAATTTTTCTGATTTTCTGTTTGACGCCGAGATACTGGTGGCGCATGTTCTGGACCTTGGTGGAGGCGTCCTTCCAGGTCCACTGCCAAGGATAGGCCACGGGGTTCTGGGCGTGGAAGAGGGAGTTCACGTGGGCGGCGATGGGCTCGAACTTGCGCTCCCTCGACTTCATCTTGGACAGAAACCCTGACTGCATCAGCTCCCCATACTTGGAGATTAGGGTTTCCTCCTCCTCTTCTGTCCACTTCTTGCGTCGTAGAGGCATCGAGGGCATATGGGAAGCAATACCCACCATCCACCAAACACGACCCAACTCAGTTGCAGAAATGCTTCCTTCTCATCAAAGCCTTGCCATTATTCTCAGTGGAAACACTTGCTTCGAAAACACACAGGGAATGCAGGGACACCGTGAAAAGACCAGTAAGGCTGATGCACACTGTATAATACGCTCATACATGCATAAGGGATCCATGCCCTCTCCGAAGTGGAGTTGTTTTATTTTTTTTTTCAATAAAGGCATTTTTATTATTGAAGAAAATCTAGACAAGTTACAAAAGTCGGGCTGACATCAAATAGCGGGGTCAAGGCCATTCTCAGGCCAAGACTTCTCTCACTATCCTAGGCAATCAACAAAGAGCAATGCCCTCTCCGAAGTGGAGTTGTTGGGTTCAAATCTAGTCAGTCTCTTAAAGTGGAGGTGTTGGCATGTAATTTCAATACCCACTTTATTAAAATACTAGAATGCTTGGCTACTTTTATTCTCTTGATTGCTTGCACGTGTGCATTGTCAACGTACTTTAAAAGAACCTGTGTCCTTACTTTCACGTATAAACATCTTGAAGCACTTGAATAAAGATGGACACTGCAACCCTTTATGCAGCATATCTTCTTCGTATACGGGTCTTTCTCAAGTTTATATGAATAGCTTATAGAGCTCAAACGAGCACGAACATCAAGCCTATGACTATATTTGACATGAGGAATCAATGAACATTGACAAAGATCTCAGAGTACATCGCAAGGTAGATAATTCCAAATTCATTACCAGATTTGAATCTAAGTTACACATCATTCATCAACAAGTCATAGGATTTTCATGCTCGTTTGTGTGAGTGAAGTTTTTTTAAAAAAACCATACATAAAGTATGGCGGGGAGTTAACAAAGTCCTCCTCGAAATTTAATAAACATAGGAGAACGCGCCCTTCCCCTGTTTCCCAAATAGCACTTTCGATATCGAAAGTGGACCAAAACACCTTCAATGTTGAAGGCGGCCATTAGTCCTACGTATTAATTCATGATACAAAACTCATTTTCAAATGTGGTAATGAATTTGTAATTTTTTAATTTGTGAGGTACTTTTGAATCCCCATCGACGAACATAAGAACAAGCTTCAAGCTCATCGATTGCGGATGTTAGTCTAGCATTGCTTCCAAGTATACTATCAAATTCATGTTCATTTGAGCATTTCAAATATGCTTTACACTACACGAAATATGCTACCCAAGCACTCACACAAAACATGGCAAAAGAATTAAAAAAAAACAATCTTGTTTTGCAAGCTTCAAAGCATGGAGTGCACCTAGTTTTGATGATAATGTGTGTGTGTGTGTGTGTGATGTTCTTAAATCTATTCTCTAGTCCATGGATTAGACTAACTAGGTGTTACATAAGATTCTCATTTAAGCCCACTACCCTCTACGCTATTACCACTAGCATAAAAGGGCCTAGAATGAGGGATGCAATTTGCAAACTTTATATTTTTTTAATGAAAAAAACCACACTAACCAGTATTTGCAGTGTGATGGAAGTAGCTGTAGGAGCGCTAGTCCAGCAAGCTTGCAGGACTCAAAGCAACCCCGGACATAGGGTGGACCCCTCATCTAGGAGACCCTCTTCACAACAACACCATAAGCCAGGCATCACTCCTGCGTGAGCTCGGCGGTCATAACACAAACTAAAAGAGAGAGAACATGAACACACACACACACACATACAGTTAGAAATTAGTTATGATCACTTCCAAACTGCATCAATTTCTCCCACATGCTTTACCAGTGTAATGGCTAGGTGATACAACGATGATTCCTCGCTCCTTTGATCTGTCATGTAATGGCCTTTGCTAATTTGAGTAGTGTCCCGCTTGCATCAATTCAGTTGTTTTTAGCGTGCTACTTGTATCAATTCAATTGTTTATAGCGTGCTTAGGTAGCCACGTGGACTGCTCTGGATGCTTGCTCTCCTTCAAGCATCTTAGGCTACCCAAGGTAAAGAGAGACAGAGAGAGGGATCACATAAGTATGATACCATGGCAGCCTTGTCGAGCAGCAGAGTGAAGTAGTTGGCATCGACAGCTTTGAAGATGAGGGAGGCAGAGGCTAAGGCGGCAACAGTCTGTGTAGCCACTTCCGTGCCAGGGTTGGAGGCGTTGATCTGCGAGCCAGTGTGGGGGGTGTTCATGCTCTCGGGCCTCTCCCAGCATTCGTGGTCCGCCAACCTATGTATGTGTAGACATTAGTTAAATTATGATATCACAATTGACCCAACCCCCACATCACGAGAATATGGATGACCCACCTACACCCACAGTCGCATGCGCACTGTGTTGGCCTTGAGGAAGTAGTCTGTTCCCCACCGAATGAACTCCCCTGCAACATCCGCGAGGGCACTTGCATTCTCCAAGCCCCCCCACAAAAGGATCGTTATAGTTGTGAAGGCCATGGGAAACCCGAACTTAACATTGTCATGCGCATCGTAGTACCATCCCATCAGGTTCACCTACATCAAGTATAATTCCAAATTAGGTGATTCTGTTGTTAATTTGTACATAATTATGTAGTACCATGACCATATAATAGCTGCATTTAATGAAGAGTAACATGCTGCACCTAGCACGGAGATGCCTTTATGCTTACGTTGTAATCTCTGCCCCATCAAGGAGAGCTGAGTTCGTTACTCTCTGATTGGGTGGAAGCTCCCCTGAGTGTTGGCACTCCAAAAAAAGGATGGATTTAGAGAGGGTGTCGTCGTAGTTGAGAGAGGTACTGGTTGCGGCACAACAACACACGGAGGAAACAACATATAAGCTAGCATCAACGAGGTGATCTAAAGTGGCAGTGCTGATGATAATGGCCATAGTGTCTTAGTGCCAGGTGGTTCTCTCTAACCAACACAAGCGATTATAGCATAGAAAGGGCTTGGCTATCAATGTTTACTATAGGTGATGGGATTCTGCAAAGCGCGGCATGCGTGCTGCGTAGAAAAGCTGTGGCCGGTGGATACGGTAAGAGTTGAAAGAGGTAATTATAATGAGTTGTGGAAAGTTCAAGGCCGGCCTCTGTATATATCGAAAGGAGTTGGGCCTCTCGGAGCACGAGGGGGTGATGGTTGAGGAGGAGTAGAAAAGAAAGCCGCTATTGTTTGTACAAACCGTTGCGTCAGAAGTGGTGGTGGAAACCAGGGGGAAAGACGTTATGAAGTCATCCAACCGCTGGCAAACTAATAATAAACAAAGCAAAAGTGAAAAGCGTGTGTGAACAATTCAGTTGTTTTTAGCGTGCTTAGGTGGGCTACTCTGGATTCTTACTTTGCTGCAAGCATCTTAGGCTACCCAAGGTAAAAACTACTCGAATCAAGTAGATATGTGTCCCTTATGAGACACACCAAAAGGTTCTGGAAATCTTTTGTAAGCTAAAGGCTTGATGGGTAGGGAACCGTGAGCAAACAAACACCAAAAGCTTACATGACTTATTTTTTCAAGCAAATCCCTTTTACGTGAAGTTTTTTCCTAAAAAAATGGGTTTCGTGAACTCTCCTACACCTTGTGAAATTGCTTAATCCAAATGCTTGATTTCTAACAAGGAAGATTGTTGCTCAATATATAACTTTACAAATAGCTTGGAGTCTAAACAAGAACATTAGAGGATGATTAAGGTTTGGATTTTCTACCAATGGCTTGAAAACAAGTCATCCATTTTTTGTTCTTGTATAGGTTAATTTCTTAAGCTACTATCAAGTTAGTGTGGTAGGGGGTTGTTCTTTTAGTGCCCCCCATGCTTGTGAAAACTATTTTAAGAATGTGAATATATAAAGGTAGTGAGTGGTATGGGTGTTCCCCCATACTTGTGAAAACTATATTAACAATGTGAATATATAAAGAACATGTGTGCATAGGTCAGGCATGTTAGGATTATAAGGTAGAACACATCATTGTAAAGTCTTACAATCCTCATCATGGAATAAATTGAGTGGTGCTAAGATTCTGAACAAGGTGCATATGATAAATCTAGAGTTATCTATTTCTAGGAGTGTTTTTCTGAAGCAGGATGCAAGTAGTGCATGTAAAGGATGAGAAAAATGTGAAAAAAAAGACCCTTTTCCTCCCCTTGAATAATTATAATATTGTTCACAAACTAAGTGATTAGTGTGCAATTAGTTTTAGGTGTAACTGAATCTTTTAATAGTTTGCTCCCTCAATTCACAATAATTGGGTATCGAGCAGGCTAGAATAGGTTTAATAATTAGTTTAGGTGTAGCTGAATCTTTTAGTAATTTTCTTCCCCAATTCATAGTAATTGCTAACCTAATCTAGACTACTTGATACCCAATTCATAGTAATTGGGTATCAAGTAGTCTAGATTAGGTTAGCAAAGGTTTAGCTTTAGGTTTGATTATTTGATTAGCAAAACTCAAGTGTCATTAATTAGAGCTTTTTGTCCATCAATTTAGGCTTTTAAAAGTCCACAATTCTACTCATTTGTGGATTGTGGGCACATCATGGAATGTGGTGATGTGGCACTCATCCGAGGATTATGGTGGTGTGGCACTCATCCGAAGAAATAAACGGCATCAAATCTCTAAAGGTCGCCTTTAAAATGTGGTGCAAGCAGCATAGGTGATAAGGTTGTGTTTTTTATCTTTAAAAGTAACCCTATGATTATTGACAAGGTTATTATAAGACTGTTAAGCCTACTAATGAGTAGCAAGGCATTGAATTTTTCAAAAGTTTTGTAACTACATGCTTTACAAACCACTATTCCGTTGCACTAGTCCTCGAGGCAAGACTGCCGTAACCAGGAATCTACAGCTATGTGGCCACCTCCTTTGTTGCATGTCACCTGAGAGGCTTCGTTTCTCCTTGTGTGGTAAGCATGGAGGCACCCCATCTGATATAACATTGGAGCATGCAACCGAACACTTGGTGTGAGCACATGATGAAGATCTGGTAGGTAAAGATATGCATGCATGCATTGAAACGCCACAAAAAACTCCCTAGTGCCTTCACTAGCACCCGCTCTTTTTAAGAGAGAAAACCCTATGTATGGGTCACATTCGTATAATCCTCACACTTTGTCCTTTGGCCCTATGGATGCTAATACCGTGCACAATCTTCATGAGTCGGTGGCTACAGATCTCAAGGCCACTAAGGAGAGAACTAAGTACACCCCCTTGCTTTTGTTAGCGAGAAAGCCCTCAAAGCACATGTTTCCCTATCAATGGAAAGAGTATGCTTGGAGTTCAAGTGTGCAACAGACTACATAGCATACTTGTATTTTATAGGACACTTTGTAATCAAATATGACTTCAAAAGATTGTTTTCAGTAGCGTTTCAATGCAAAGCCTCTCTAGTTGTGTCCATTCATTATGAGAAAATGCCTTATATACAATTGGCCCTTATTCGCACTTGGGGGCCCAAAACTTACTTAACTAAGGCCTTGGGTGGCCAATATCTCATGATGTACAACTTTATATAGTGCCTTTGCATGACACTTATTAAAAACCTCAAATGGAGGAGCATATTTGTTAATCCAAAATGGGATTAACATCCCCCCTACTTGATGTAGGTTCTGTCCTCAGAATCTGTTACTACCGAGGTCGAAAGACCTGGCCTCGCTGAACTCATGATGATCGAAGTTCCGGTGTGACTGAAGCTTTTTAAGGGTTCTTCTAAATGCAGCGTGTGATCTCTAGAACCCAGTGTCAACCATATCCTCGAATGTGACATGCATGTATGCTGGTAGACACCTTAGGTGATGATAATATAACACCATGCCTCTATCATTAGGTCCTTGATTCATGTTGAATTGTAACTGATCAGCACCATATCCATCATATCTTTATGTGGGTTAAATCTATAAGGACCACAATCAGTTTCAAGAATCAAACACTGGCCACAATTGTCAGGTCCGGAATACGGCGCCATGCATGTATCCAATTCAGCATTTGCTTTCTTTGCTCTCCTATATCTGTAAATGTTGCTAGCAAGAATATAGGGAAGTTGTAGCAGACACGTGAATCTCTTTGCTTTGCCTCTTGAAACTCCAATGGTGTCCACCTTCTCTTCAGTGGCATGTACAAAGGGTCTACACTCTGTGTTGGTGGTGCACACATATATTGATGGCTATATTTTAGAATTGCAAGGTACTCTTTCTATTAATCCAACTGTATACCAAAATCTTCCAGTTTGGGGTTGACATCATCTGTGACAATCGTTGTATAACCCCCTCTTGTGTGGACTGGATTAGCCTTTCTCCACCTGCGAAAGTAGTAAAACTGATCATAAATGTAACAATTCTAATTTCCAGTAGATCTGCCAAGTGTGGGTTTGCCAGCTTTGTATGTCGTGCTACATTGGACCATAATGTGCCTTCTCCAGCCAAAGGCAACAGCTCTTCTAATTCTGGTCTTGGTGCTCAGAGAGGGTACAGTACATACGATTGCTTCATTGGTGTGACATCTGAATAGGCTTTGGGTAGAATCCACCCAGTAGGTTAAAAGGGTGTTATTTGCATTAACACCTTAAACATAAGCTTTGGTTTGAGTAGAGGATTCTCGAATCTTATTAAACGTTCATACTCTGCACAGCAGACAAGGACTCAAGAATAGAATCATCAATAAATGGCTCAAGTGAATCTTCTGGTATAGTGTGACTAACCACTTGAATTGGCCGTGGTGGAGACAAGTCAAGTGCTGGCAACTCCTTGGGGGGGCTAGAGTGTTAGTGGGAAATTCTAAGGGTTGAGAAAGAAGTCGAGAAAATATACAATCAGCCTGAGATTTGTCAATTGGTGGAGCGCTTGGATATGGATTAAGTAATTTACTGGCAACATTTAAATATACGGGGTAAGTAGGATTAAGTAATTTACTGGCAACATTTAAATATACGGGGTAAGTAGGATTAGGTGATGAACTTGATGCTTCCTCTTGACCCTCTCCTGAACTAAGGGGTGGGTGGCTGGGTTTGTGGAGCTTCATAAATTCTTGTAGCTCAGTGATATCCTCCTGAGATATATTAGGATACTCAATATGTGTTTTATCAAAATTATAAAGTACAGTGGTGGTTAACATGGCTTCTAGATGTTTGTGTATATTTTGATATAGTTTGAGAATACCAAAAGGATGATATAGCATATACTCACACAGATTTAAATGTTGGTGAGTATTATATACCTCTAACCACCCATGGCTTATGATCCATTGATAACTGCGGGCTACAAGCTTGTAGTTGGCCGGTGTTTCAGGAATATCATCTAGAACAAACAGGTCTAAGTTATCGATGCTGTTGTCCAGGATGTCGGAGTTTTGTAGCACCCAATACTAACTACGAAGGTTGAGCACAATGGGGTGCAAAGGATAGAAGAAAATATCTTCAGGATCAGTCAGTACTAAGTCCCCCCAAAAAATTCCCATGATGATGGTAGGATCAGCATCACGTTCTGTATTTTCTTTAATAAGTGTTAGTTCTCCTAGGCTCAGGTCATCAGACACGTTGATATCATATTGAAGTAAAGAGAGGGTTAGTGTAGACAAAAAGAGAGTCATAGTTTGAGGAGGGTCCCGAGGAGTTACTAGCAACAAACCTATCTCCAAGGCTCACTCAAGGAGTAGTCACATCTCTTCCATTGGTTCTTGTCATTGGTTGCATTCTTGGATGGCCTAGCGCTCCAACTCTTGTATGCACGAGTCCTTGGTGGTGAGAAGGTCAGAAATAGTGGTTTCTCTTACCATCCTTCTGGCATTCAGCTCTTCAAAATGCCTTGTTGCTGCGTCTTGTGCTTGTCTGGCTGCAGCCTCTGTAATCTTGTGAAGTACTTACGTGACCAAGTTTTGACTTGCTTGGAGCTGTTGTGTTATTTGCATCATTGCTTTTTGGTGTGTAGCCAACATTTTCTGCAACTTCCATAATGTTGCATTTCGGTCATAAAGCATATGGGTTGTAAGGAGATGGCACCACCATACACGTTGCTCTTATTCCCAAAGGGAAGCACTTGTTGCTACCTCGAGCTACCCATGTCTCATATGAGATCAAGTTAAATCCTAAGTCACTATATCATGGAGGGTGATCAAATGTACCCTATATACTTACCAGCCCCGATACCATGAGCTAGGGACATGAATCGGACAACTAAAATAACACCCATAAAGTGCTACGATTGTGGCGGACCTCACCGAGTGGCTAAGTGTCCCAACAGGAAGGTTATGGCGAGTGCCTCTGTAGGTGTTCCCTCCCCAGCCCTATTGTGTGTAGGGTGCGGTATTGATCACCTTTATAAAGACTGTTCATTGAGACCTAGATCAAGTGGAAAGGCTCATGAAGCTAATCCCAGAACCAGCCTTAACCTACTGAGTATTAGAGATGGTTTTATTAGAGCATTCCCTCAACGCGGTGACCACGCTACAAAATAGGCAAAGGGCTACTGCACATGCTACAACAACAGAGGCATCAACCTCACAAAATCAAGGTCAAGCAAGAGCCCCTGAACAAGCATGAGCAACTCAGCGCTCACAAAAGAAAGTCACCAAGGTTAGGAAGGGAGAAATCCTAGTGTTATCAAAAGCAATTCAGACTCCAGCACAACAACTCATCTGTTGACTTCTTCCTTCAAAGAAGAAGAACTGTTACGGGCTGCCGCCCGAGCCAGGGAACCCATGGACACCCCCTGCCAGTTACTGCAAAAGCTCACTGAGTACCCTAATCCTATTGAGGAAAAGGAGAGACTCCTGACAACCCAAGAGTTAGTCTGTGAGTGCCAAGCTTAGTTGGAAGCTGATCCTCCTACTACCTACCTTGAACCATGCCCGTTGGTCTCAAACAACCAGAGACTTGCAGATGATGCTACTCAGGTATATCCTTGCGAGCTTCTAGTCCGCCGACCATTGCTGCAAGCATTAACAGAAGAAGAAGCTACCCCCTAGCAGGGAGACAGGGTGGTTGAATATCTTAGAAACTTGGGAGATGAACATTATAAGGGAACAAATGTAGAAATCCCTGTTCCCATTCCATACACTTCAAAAAGCTTAAGACAAAGTAGACCCAACCTTCCTCAAGGAACAGCCTCTGTTCCAACAAGAGACATTGCAGGTCTCTCTTCTTTCTTCTCGTCTCTAGTCCAAATCCCTATCAGAACCCTGCTTCTCGTCTCTAGACTCTGAGAACTGGATGCATATCCTTGCCACCCTAGATATCTTACCTCGACGCACTTGTACGAGGTTTGCCATGGAAAATAGGTAAGAGCTTACATCATTATACATGCTTAGTTCAGCGTACCTGCCTAATGTAGCCACCCAAGGTCTTGAACAGGCCATTAGAGCAAAGCCATCAAGGAGTGCACGCTCCCATAGAACTCACATGTGTGAGGGATTCCCTAGGCCAAAGCAATACATCTTTCGAGATGACTCTCAGAAACCCATTAGTTGAAATATGTTGACGTTGTGGAAGCACATGAGCATTTCAATGAAATGTGGCAAAAAGAGTTTGCAAACAACTCTCTTTTGGTCCACACTACTGTTATGGGCTACCACACCTCCAAGAGGGAACTCTACACATTCACCTAATGGATGAGCAATAGATCATAACCATCTTAGGGTACTTACCAATGCTTTGATCTCGAGTCCCTTGAGGCCTCCAAGCGCGCTTGTCAAGCTCCACCTCCACACTGTCATCGTGGAGTCGCTCACACCATCACATAGGCCAATCACTCTCTCTCTCACTCTCTCACACACAAGCATAAGTACACAAGCATGAAAAGGGCACAATGCTAGAATGCTCTCACTCCTTCAATATCTCTTAAGTCACAAGGGGAGAGCTCTCAATAGCACAAAGGGGATTGTGTCTTTACATTATGAGAAAATGCCTTATATACATTTGGCCCTTATTTACACTTGGGCACCTAAAATGCCTTATATACATTTGGCCCTTATTCACACTTGGGCACCTAAAACTTACTTACTAGGCCTTGGGTGGCCAATATCTCATAATGTACAACCTTTATAGTGCCTTCTCATGACACTTATTAATGTCCTCAATTGAGGATCATGTTGTTAATCCAAAATGGGACTAACATCCCCCCCTTCTTCCTGATGTAGGTTCTGTCCTCAGAACCTGTTACCTAGGTCGGAAGACCTGGTCACTGAACTCATGTCGGTAGAAATTTCTCCTAGATTGGAGCTTCTGAAGTGTGCAGCAGAATGCTGAGTGTTCCAAAATCCAGTGTCCACCATGTCTTGGAATGTAACATGCATGTATGCTGGAAGACATCGTAGTCGGTGGTAGTACAGCATGATACCTCTGTCCGACGGCCCTTGATTCATGTCGAACTTCAGGTTCTCTACTTCAAAGCCATCGTAGGCTTCTTTGGGTTGATCTATCAGCACCACCAACAATTTCATAAAGCGGACACTTGCTACAATGGCGGGATCTGTTATTCTTCACCATGCCCTGATCCATGTTAGCATTTGCTGTCTTTGTTCTTGAATGTGGCCAAAAGTTGCTGGTATTAAGATAGGGAAGTTGTAACACACATGTGAGTCCCAGTTTTTGGCCTCTTGGAATTCCAGCGGTGTCCACCTTCTCTTGATGGGCATGTACAATGGATTGGCCCTCATTATTTGTGGCGCGCTCATGTATACTTGGTTGTATTCTGGAACTGACAGTACTCCTTCCTCTAGTCGGGTTGGATTTATTCCAAAATCCGTCAGTTGTGGGTTTTCTTCATTAGTGATGATAGTGGCGTAGCCACCTCTAGTGTGTACAGGATGTGTCCTTCTCCATCTCCTAAAATAGTAGCTGATCATGAATGTTACAATGCGAATTTTGAGCAAGTCAACTAAGGATTTACGAGCCTTGTGTGTTTTGCTACATTAACCCACAATGCACCCTTTCGAGCCAATGGAAGTAATTCTTCTAAGTCAGGGCGTGTGGCACGAAGAGGGTATGGTACATTATGCTGCCTTGTTGGTGTGTCTGCTGTGAGTATGCCTCTGGCATGATTTGGCGGGTGGGATCAAATGGAGTAATCTGCATGAGAACTTTGAACATCAGCTTTGGCTTTAAAAGAGGGTTGCCTGCGCGAATGAATCCCTCGTACTCGGCAACTGTCAAAGAATCCAAGAGATTATATTAAGTGAAAGGCTCAAGGTTATCTTGTGGAATGAGATTGCGTACCTCCTGAGGTTGCCGTGGTGGGGATGGGTGAGGTGTCGGTACCTCGTCGGGGGCGAGAGTGGTGTTAGTGGGAAAATCTATCTCGAGATGAGAGAAAGAGGAGAAAATACAGTCAGCTTGGGAGGAGTTAGTAGGTGGCGCGTTAGGATAGAAGTTAAGAAGCTTACAAGCTATATTAGAATATATAGGGGGTAAGTGGATTTTGAAAGTGAAGAAGAACTTTCTTCTTGACCTTGCAGTTGTTTGCGCATTAGATGTCCTTGAAGCTCTGGCTTCCGCCCACTTTGTGAAATAGTCCGTGGCCACGATTATGTACCAGGCTTGGGATGGATGTGCTGCAAGACTAATCAGTCCCACAAAATCTATCCCCCATTTCTCAAATGGTTGCCTTACGATGATGGGGGTTAGCGGCATCTTGTCCTTATGTTGTGGAATAGCGAAATGTTGACATTCCTTGCATCTTTTGGTGGTGGCGAACTCCATGGCGTCCCCGAATAACGTAAGCCACCCCATAGTCTTGCTTGAAGAACTTTTCGAGTTGTAATTTCTCCAGCAAAATGCCCGCCCTGCTATCCCTGAATGAGACTCTTCCAATATGGTTACGAATTCATCCTCTCTTACACACCGTCTGATCACATTGTCTTTTCCTAGCTTATATAGTTCTCTCGCAATCAATTGATAAGGTGCCGCAAGCTTGATAAGCCACCGCATCTTATCTTTGTTCAAAGGTATGTCCTGAAAAACCATAAGCTAGATACTTTGAGATTTCTTCGCTCCACCTAGGTACCATGTCCAACTTGAATAAACAAGCATCAGTAAGGTCATCAATCGAAACCAGTTTTGCTGGTTCCCCATTTGGAATTCTGGACAAGTGGTCGGCCAACACATGCTGTGTTCCCTTCCTTCACTATGACAGTAAAGTCAAATTCCAACAACAATAGTAGCCATCGGGTGATTCTCCCCATGGTGCAAGGTTTATTTACTAGGTATAGTAAGGCTTGATGGTCTAAAAAAAATATGAATTTGTTGGCTAGGAGATAATGTCGATATTTCTTGACGGCGTAGACCATGGCTAATCCTTCTCTCTCTGTGTGTGGTGGTGTGACACGAAGTTGGGGTTTGGACTTCGGTCACTTCTCAGAATCAAAACACACTTGTATGAAACCTCACAGCCTCCTCACCTCCCTTTCTCTCCCTAAGTTAAGATAAAGATATACACATCGAAGGTGAGATCATAATTCATAGAAGGAAAGATGAAAGGCTCCGGAGAAGCAAGAATTTCTGCCAGTCTTGCAACTCCAAACAAAAGGGCGATTCTTTGTTGGAAGAAAATCTTCCGACTCAGGATTATGTGAACGGAAACATCCGGGGAATATTGGTAAGGTTCATCCATTCGAATTGGGCGATTTGGATGGAACATATTAAAGAAAATGAATATGGCAATCACTTACAAGAGGATAAGACACATGGGGTTTGTCTTTTGATAAGGGATTAGGAGGAATTAATCATGATTAAGAAGAAAGAATGGCCAAAAAGCTATAAAAGTAGAGATACACAGAGAATTACAGTTTTAAATCCATAAAGGCTGTGCAAGAGAGGATTATATACATGCGTAGAGCTTGAAGAGAGCTTCGCGCCTATATAAAAACTTTCAAAAATGGGCAACTGAGCGAAAAGTTATGAGCATTTTACTGCAAGACTATAAAACTGCCAAAATTCTATAAAAACAGAGATACACAGAGAATTGCAGTTTTAAATCCATATAGGCTGTGCAAGATATGATTAGATGAGTGCGTAGAGCTTGAAGAGAGCTTCGCGCCCATATAAAACTTTCAAAAACGGACAACCGAGCGAAAAGTTATGAGCATTTTACTACAAGACTATAAAACTGCCAAAATTCGCCTAAAAATTAGCAACTTTGGGAGAAATTCTAATCATCAATGAAGTAAGGGATTAAGAAATTAGTTACATGAGTGGAAAGAGCATAGAAAGAGCTTCCTAGCCATATGATCAATTTTAGAAACCAATACCCGAGTGATGAGTAATTACCGGTTGAAATTTGGGTATTGGACCACAAAACTGCACTTCTCTCTCTTTGCATGAAACCTCAATTTTCACATAGCCTCTTGCCTTTCATCTCCTTCATGATTCAAGCTAGAGGGTAAGGGTTAACATTGCTCAGAGGACAATCGTAAAGATTTACCTATGGTCCCCAAAGTCTTTCCACATGCTCATTACCGCTAAAACCATTGGTACCTCCAAAGGAGGGCGGCAATAAGGCAAGGGCTACCTTGAGAAGTCACAAGCCCGCCAAGATAATAACTCCTTATCCCACTTATCATGAATCATCAAAGAGGTCCAAAATTGGGTTAAGCATGAGGAGCTAATGCTAAATGAGACATTCACATGTAAAGAGAGTGTTTGAATAAGGGTTTGAAAGATAAGAGAATGGCAATGACACAAAATGCTCAATTGAGGAGGCTCATTCCTTGATTTGAAAGGGAGAGGAGGGCTCCTTTTATAGGTGGAGAATCACCCTCTCTTCCATTGTTACAAATTACAACATAAAAATCTTCAACCCTTCAGTGACATAAGGATAGATGTCACCATCAATTGTCCTCTTAGGCTAAGTCTTCTATTGATTATTAAATTGAAGACTTTTTGACTTTGAGAGTGTGATAAGATAATAGCCAAGCCTAAGTGGCGTATAGGTGGAGATCCCACTTACACATGGCGGAATTCTCCTCTTCCATGTAGGCATTCTAGAAGAATCTTTCCCAATTATGCACCTCCACACACTCCTCCACATGCCTTCCACACTCCCCAACTTGTAGCCTTATGGTGAATACCATATTAATAATACAATAAAAATCCATGTGAGCATGAAGGCCCACTTTTATTTTCCACATCACTAGCCTATCTACCATACCAAAGTATTTATCAAGCATACTTGTGGCATTTACAATGTGTGCACCCTAAATCTAGTAAAACCATTATATTTGAAGATAGAATGCTGTTATCGGGGTAGCCGCCAAGCCGCCGCATCACCACGCCGTTATTTCATTGTGGGCGCCGCAATCTTCTTGGACAAGCTTCCACCTTATTACCATTGAGAAACCATCAAAATATGCACAAAATTAACAATGAAAGATATCAATTTTTCACGTCACATCTTTCCCCCCCCAGCAAATCCTCCAGGCTTGTCTGGGGGGTCTGCTAGCCATGGTGCTCAAGGGTAGAATATCTTTAGCCGGTACTCATTGGCACGTCCGGGAACCTCCTGGCCAGTTGCATCCTCTAGAAGATAGGTGTTATTTTTGAACTTTTTCTTTATCCTGAAGGGACCTTCCCATCGTCGAAGAAGCTTCTTATCTAGCCGTTTCTCCACACGGCCATCATACCTCATGACTAAGCTTCCTTGCTTGAGTTCTGGCTTCTTCTTCTTCTTTGTGAGAGTGTCATGCCTTGCCTTGCATCGTTGTTGTGCAGCCTCCAAATTTTGAAGTGCCTGAAGTCGCCTCTCATCCAAGATCTCCAGTTGTGCTAGGCGTTGGACATGTGTTTCTTCTTCATTATTCAAGCGTGCAAAAGATGTGCGAAGGCTTGTGATTTCCAATTCTATTGGCAAAATAGCCTCCATTCCATAAACTAACTGAAAAGGTGTGAAACCAAGAGAGAGTTTGTGAGTTGTCCTATAGGCCCATAGGACCTCTGGCAAGTGCACATCCCACTTTCTCTTCATAGTATCCACTAGCTTAGACAAAGATCCACAAAGCAGTCCATTAGTTTTTTCTACTAAACCATTACATTGAGGATAATAGGGAGTTGACATAGCATGCTTTATTTTTAATTTCTGCACCAAAGCTTCAATCAAGTCATTCCTGAAAGACCTCCCCCCATCTGTAAGGATTTCCAATGGACACCCAAATCGGGCACATATGTATTCCCTGAGAAAGGATGCCACAACTACTGCCTTATTATTGACCATGGCCTTTGCTTCTGCCCACCTTGTTGCATAATCTGTGGCCACCAATATGTAATACTTCCCATGTGAGGAACGAGGAAGTGGACCCACAAAATCTAATCCCCACCTTTCAAATGGACCATATGCTGGGATAGGGTTTAAGGGTCCGGGAACCAATTGCTTGTGCCCATATGCCTGGCATACTTCACAGCTTCTGCACCACTCATGGACATCTTTGCTGAGTTGAGGCCAATAATACCCTGTGTTAAGGATCCTCCAAGCTGTGCTAGCTGAGGCAAAGTGACCTGAACATTCATGACATAATTCCATAATCCTTTTAGACTCCTCTAGGCTCACTACCCTCCTAAGAATCTTATCCTTACCTTGCTTGTAAAGAACATCTCCTAGAATTGTGTAAGGATGAGCTTTCCTGGTAAGCCTTTGCTTCTATTGAGGATTCAATCCAGGAGGGAAGTATCCTGTATCTAAATAGTGTTGAACATCTTGGAGCTCAGGCCAACCGGTATCCATTAATGTAAGAGTAGCTACTTTGAAAGAAGCCAAGGTTTTAGTAGCCAATTCATCAGCCTTTTGATTATCCTTCTTGTTAACATGCACAAATTTACAAAACTCAAAAGCTTCTTTCAACTCCATTGCCCTTTTATACAATTCTTGGAGATTAGGACTCCTTGCCTTATACTCTTCTTTCATTTGTCGGATGACCAATTGTGAATCCCCTTTAACCTCTATCTCTTCAATTCCATCTTTTATGCAATTTTCTAATCCCCAAATTAATGCATTGTACTCAGCCACATTATTTGATATAGCCTTTGGAAATTCCCTACCCTTGGCCCATACCTCTTTTCCTTCTGGATCGAATAAAACTATCCCCCTAGCCCCACATTGCCTGGAAGGGCTAAAGGCTCCATCGAAATGCATAGTGAAAGCAGTTGGTGGCATTTCCAAATCTTCATATACCTCTTTCTTTGCTCCTGTTCCTTCTTCCTCTTCCTTCCTGGTAAGCAAATCTGCAAGAGAGGCCCTAGTGGTGTTTTCTGTAATAAAAGTGAAAGAGAATTCTTGAAGCTCACAAATCCACTTTGCAAACTTCCCTCCTGCAGGATTGGGCTTGCGGACCAAGAATTGTAAATAAGGTTGAGATGTGAGGAAGAAAAAAGGGCGAGGTAATAAGTATGACCTGAACTTCTTTACTGCAAAAACAAGAGACAAACCACCTTTCTCCATTTCACCATACCTCTCCTCGGCATCAGTGAGTTGTCGGCTTGCATAATACACTGGTTGCATACGCCCTTGCTCTCCCTTTTGCAAGAGAATAGCACCCACTGAATGTGATGAGACACTTGGGTTCACATAAAAGTCCTCCCCCCACCTAGGAGGCTAAACAATTGGACTTTGACTCATGCATTCCTTGAGCAAACAAAAAGATTGAATTTGATCGGGTCCCCATTGGAAAGAAACATTCTTCTTTGTCAACAAATTTATAGGATACATCTTCTCAGAGAACATGTCAACAAAGCGTTGGTAATACTTTGTTTTACCCAAAATCCTCCTTACCTCCCTTACATTGGTAGGTGGTGGGAGGGCCACAATTGCTTGCACCTTCTCAGGATCCATTTCTATGCCTTCTTCTGAGATAACATGTCCCAAGAGAACCACCTTCCTTCGTGCCAAGCGGCATTTTCCAGGATTAAGACACCCTTTTGCATCATCAATACTTTGCAAGGCCAACCTCAACTTTTCCAAGTGATCCATGCGGCTTGAATAAATGCAAAAATCATCCAAAAAGACCCTTATAAACTTCCCCAAGTAAGGTGCAAATACCTGACTCATGAAGCGTTGAAAAGTTGCTGGTGCATTGGTCAAGCCAAATGGCATCACCCTATAGGCATACACTCCCCAAGGGGTGATAAATGAGGTTTTCCTTTGATCTTCTTCACAAATCCGGATTTGAAAGTATCCAGAGTATCCATCACACACTGAATACAATTCATTACCTGCAACTTGATCCAAAATCTCATCCTGAAAGGGTAGAGGATAATAATCCCTCTTTGTGCATGCATTCAGAGGGCGAAAGTCCACACACACACGCCATTTTCCACCCTTTTTGGGAGTGACTACAACTGGGGAAATCCATTCTGAATTCTCTACTGGAAAAATAAATCCAGCTTCAAGCAAATTAGTTACCTCCTTCTTAAGCACCTCTGCTTGCACGACTCCCAAACGCCTTAGCCGCTGCACCACTGGCCTACTTTGGGGCTTGAGATCAATCTTGTGCTCTACTAGGGTAACTTGGCGTACTTGTGAGTAGCTGTTTGCAAAAAGGTTATGAAATCCATCCAACATTTTTAAGTAATTCTCCCTTTCAGTACCTGCTACTATGGACTCATCAAGAAGAAGTTCATTCTGTTGGTGAAGACTAGTGAGGTCCACATCTCCTTTCTCGCACATGGTTGAAGAAGCTTCCCCTTCCAAGGCTCCATTGTCTTCAGCATCCCCTCAATCCCTTCCCAGGGAAAGACCAAATGCAACTCCCTCCACCTCTCCTTCTGAGATGGAATCCTCGGAGCTACCACTTGTCTCTTCTTCATCGGATGACTCTGACTCTGAACTTTCGGAAGGTGAAGGTTCACCTCTTACCACTTTCTTGTGACGACTCTTGATGTTGTAGTGGACCTTCTTATTCTCACCTTGTAGAATAAGATCACCTGTCTCCCACTTTTGAATTGCCTTCACTTGGCGAAGCCATGGCCTACCCAATATCAATGGGTAAGCCCTAGCATCAGGCTTTGTAGGAATGACCTGGAACGTTGTAGGCACACAAATACCACATACATCCACTCCCAAATTCCTGACAATTCCTAAGGTTTTCACCCTAGTATTATCAGCAAGTTTGATGCGATAGGGAGAGTTAGTAGAAGACAACTTTAAATCAGCATCTTTCATTGTTTTTTCATTCATGACATTGATTGATGCACCTCCATCAATGTATGCATTAGAAATTGTTTGCCCCTCAATGATGACATCAATCACAGGCACATCATCTCCTACATCAATATCCACTTTTTGAACCATAGGAGTCCCATTATCTCTCTTCTTCTTTTTCTTAGATTCCCTTGTGCTAGCCAGCTTACCCCATTCCTTTCTAAGCTTTGGAGAGAGTGCCAAAAGCTGCCCAAATGCGATTTGTGTTGTTTTCTCCCTAAGATCCGTTAAGAGGTCATAACTAAGAGATCCTTGTCCAAGAGGAAAATCAGATTGTCTAATTTTTCTCCTAGATGACTTCTTCTTCTTCTTATTTTTCTCCTCTTCTTCAGATTTATCTTCTTGTTCTTCTTCCTGACTCCTAGTTTTACGACCCCTTTTTGCCATTAATGGCATCAATGTTTCCTCTTCTTCTGAGCATATTTCCTCTAAAAGTGCTAAACTTTTATCCTCACTTTTCCTCAACTTTGGACACTCAGTGCGATAGTGCCCCTTCTCTTGACATTCATAGCATGTGACACTACTTCTATCCCTAGGTTTATCCTCAGCTCGTGGAACCCTAGGTGGCCTTGCATTGACTAAGTGTAACTTCAAATCAGCAAATTCTGCCATAAGTTATGCAATGTTATGATCCAAGGATGGAGCTTGTACCTGAGATGTTGAGGCTATCTCTACTCGTGGTGGGGTTGGCACACTTGGAGAAGATTGGAATATGGACTCAATATGAAGAGTGGCCTCCTTCTTCAAAGCAATACGAAGGGCCTCTTTAAAACTAGTGGGATCTTTGCTAAGAACTTTTCCATGCAAGCGGGGATCCAAAGCCCTGATAAACTTGCTCATCTTAAGATGCTCCATTGCTAAAGAACTCTTTGAATCTTCCATAGAAGGTGAAGAAGAAGAAGCAACATGTAAAGCAGCTTGTTGATATTTGATGAATAAGGCTTCATACCTCACTGAAAAGGCAGAAACTGACTCTCCATCCTTTTGGAAAATTTGATCCAATTGCAATAGTAAAGCATTTGGCAACTCCACTGTCCCAAATCTCTCCTTCATTGCTTTGGTCAACCTTTCCCAATCATTCTTGGACTCCTCTGGCAAAGCCTCATGCCAAGTTAAGGCCACACCCGCCAAGAAATCTGGAAGTATTTCTGCCCTCTCCTTCATAGACCAACCCGTCAAGCGACATGCTCGGTTAAACTCTCGGAGATAACTCCCCGGGTCTTCTCCTTCCGATCCTCGGAACACCGGAATGTTGAACATCTTGCACCAAAAGATGAGTAGCAACAAGGGAAATTTGCTTATTTCAAAATAACTTTCCTTTGATCATGCGGGACCTTGAGGTTAAAATAGAATAATTCTAAGTAAAACCTACCCGCCGCCTCCACCAAAAGATGTGACACGAAGTTGGGGTTTGGACTTCGGTCACTTCTCAGAATCAAAACACACTTGTATGAAACCTCACAGCCTCCTCACCTCCCTTTCTCTCCCTAGATTAGGATAAAGATAAACACATCAAAGGTGAGATCATAATTCATGGAAGGAAAGATGAAAGGCTCCGGAGAAGCAAGAATTTCTGCCAGTCTTGCAGCTCCAAACAAAAGGGCGATTCTTTGTTGGAAGAAAATCTTCCGACTCAGGATTATGTGAACGGAAACATACGGGGAATATTGGTAAGGTTCATCCGTTCGAATTGGGCGATTTGGACAGAATATATTAAAGAAAATGAATATGACAATCACTTACAAGAGAATAAGACACATGGGGTTTGCCTTTTGATAAGGGATTAGGAGGAATTAATCATGATTAAGAAGAAAGAATGACCAAAAAGCTATAAAAATAAAGATACACAGAGAATTGTAGTTTTAAATCCATAAAGGCTGTGCAAGAGAGGATTATATAGATGCGTAGATCTTGAAGAGAGCTTCGCACCTGTATAAAAACTTTCAAAAACGGGCAACCGAGCGAAAAGTTATGAGCATTTTACTGCAAGACTATAAAACTGCCAAAATTCTATAAAAACAGAGATACACATAGAATTACAGTTTTAAATCCATATAGGCTGTGCAAGAGATGATTAGATAGGTGCGTAGAGCTTGAAGAGAGCTTCGCGCCCATATAAAAACTTTTAAAGACGGACAACCGAGCGAAAAGTTATGAGCATTTTACTACAAGACTATAAAACTGCCAAAATTCGCCTAAAAATTAGCAACTTTGGGAGAAATTCTAATCATCAATGAAGTAAGGGATTAAGAAATTAGTTACATAAGTGGAAAGAGCATAGAAAGAGCTTCCTAGCCATATGATCAATTTTAGAAACCAATACCCGAGTGATGAGTAATTACCGGTTGAAATTTGGGTATTGGACCATAAAAACTGCACTTCTCTCTCTTTGCATGAAACCTCAATTTTCACATAGCCTCTTGCCTTTCATCTCCTTCATGATTCAAGCTAGAGGGTAAGGGTTAACATTGCTCAGAGGACAATCGTAAAGATTTACCTATGGTCCCCAAAGTCTTTCCACATGCTCATTACCGCTAAAACCATTGGTACCTCCAAAGGAGGGTGGCAATAAGGCAAGGGCTACCTTGAGAAGTCACAGGCCCGCCAAGATAATAACTCCTTATCCCACTTATCATGAATCATTAAAGAGGTCCAAAATTGGGTTAAGCATGAGGAGCTAATGCTAAATGAGATATTCACATGTAAAGAGAGTGTTGGAATAAGGGTTTGAAAGATAAGAGAATGGCAATGACACAAAATGCTCAATTGAGGAGGCTCATTCCTTGATTTGAAAGGGAGAGGAGGGCTCCTTTTATAGGTGGAGAATCACCCTCTCTTCCATTGTTACAAATTACAACATAAAAATCTTCAACCCTTCAGTGACATAAGGGTAGATGTCACCATCAATTGTCCTCTTAGGCTAAGTCTTCTATTGATTATTAAATTGAAGACTTTTTGACTTTGAGAGTGTGATAAGATAATAGCCAAGCCTAAGTGGCGTATAGGTGGAGATCCCACTTACACATGGCGGAATTCTCCTCTTCCATGTAGGCATTCTAGAAGAATCTTTCCCAATTATGCACCTACACACACTCCTCCACATGCCTTCCACACTCCCCAACTTGTAGCCTTATGGTGAATACCATATTAATAATACAATAAAAATCCATGTGAGCATGAAGGCCCACTTTTATTTTCCACATCACTAGCCTATCTACCATACCAAAGTATTTATCAAGCATACTTGTGGCATTTACAATGTGTGCACCCTAAATCTAGTAAAACCATTATATTTGAAGATAGAATGCTGTTATCGGGGTAGCCGCCAAGCCGCCGCATCACCACGCCATTATTCCATTGTGGGCGCTGCAATCTTCTTGGACAAGCTTCGACCTTATTACCATTGAGAAACCATCAAAATATGCACAAAATTGACAATGAAAGATATCAATTTTTCACGTCATAGTGGTGTAGTTCACCTTTGCATCATTCAACTGATGACTAACGAAGCAAATTGGATGGTCCAATTTGAACTCACCATGCTAGCGCGTAATGTTGAGATATCGAGCTCGTCTAGTGAGGCGGTGGACACTGATGACCCGCCTGGGGGATAGGCCCCACACTTACGCCACTGGCATGGTTGGTGAGATCTTGGGTGATATGCGGCCAGTGGGATGACAGGCTGTGTGACAGCCACTCTGGAGACTGGCATAGTTATAGCGCCAGCTCATTTAGTCGGGTTCACACTATAGAGAACCCGTGTATGTATTTGGTTGAGTACCTTTCATATTGTGTGTACTCTTATTCTTGTATATGGTGTGTTGAGTGTTAAGTAGAGAAGAAGATTTTCAGCCTCTCACCTAGTGTGTTCTCTATTAGGGTTTTGTGAGTGTGTGTGTGTGCTTGCAAGAGCTCAAGCTCTCTTCCTCCTACATCTTTTCATGGTATCAGAGCCTGGTTCGTGCTAAGGGCTGAGCTGCAAGCAAGAGAACCACAGGAAGCGGTACGAGGGTAAGAGCATTAACTACTCTTCCCTATTGTGTTGGTGACTACACCCTTGTCGGGAGCTCTACGGGAGGCACCGGCAAACGGTCTTTGATTGAGGAGCTTTCTTCGCGGGAGTAAAGCTATAGGGCAACTATTCAGTCCTATCGAACAATCAGACTGTCGGACTGATATTTTTGGGCCGAAAACGCGTTTCGGGCGCGTCTGGACCTCCGTTTTTCAGAAAGCATGCGATTTCGAGCACTGCGGGTAAGTCATCGATTCTCTGCAGAACTCTGTTATAAGAACTGCAGGAAGACAGATTGACTGTGCAAACACTGTGGGTGCTACAAAGAGGTCTACAGTTGCCATTGGGTGTATGTATGCACATTGAAGTCACTGGTTGTGACATTTGAGAGTACTACAGTACTGCTGTGCAGAAAATACAGCAGTTTGTGCAGAAAAACCAGAGTGCAGTTTCTGGTAAAATTGTGTGTTTGGCAAGATGTCTAATGATGGCATAACACAGATTGTGGCTGAGAAGCTGGATAAGAATAACTTCCATGCTTGGAGGTTCAGGTTGACGAATTTCCTAATGGGAAAAGGCTATTGGGACTACATAGAAGGTGAGCATGAAGAGGCACCGGAGATACTGGATATAAATCCAACTGCTACAGATGTGAAAGAGTTTAAAGACTGGAACCAAGGAGCCAGGAAGGTTATGTATTGGCTATCCATTAGTATACAGGACACCATGATTGGGCACATTCAGGATGCCAAGTCCCCCAAGGAGGCGTGGGACACCTTGGTAAAGCTCTATGAAACAAATACCAAGGCACGTAAGATACAGTTGAAGAATGAACTTCATACTGTGGAGAAAAAGAGCATGTCTGTGAATGACTATGCGTTGAAGATAAAGGGTATTGTGGAATCCCTTGCATCTATTGGTGTGTCAGTAGATGATGATGACAAGGTGGAAGTCTGTCTACGTGGTCTCGGGCCACAATACAAGGCATTCAAGACGTCTATTCAGACTCGGGAAAACATTCCCAACTTTACAGATTTGGTGTCTATGCTGATTATCGAAGAGAAGAACTTGGGTGAAGACCAACTGTCTTCACAAAGCAAAAACAGTTCAGAACAACAGGCCTTCTACACGAGTTCAGGAAGAGGACGAGGTAGAGGAGGCCGTGGACGCGGTCAAGGAGGTGGCCGAACAGGTAATCAAAATTATGGCCAGCAGCAGCAGCAGCAGCAACAGTCCCAGAATCAACAACAACAACAACACGCAGGTGGAAGAGGCAAATTCAGAGGCAAGGAGAGTCAAAGAGGCCGTGGAAATTGGCAAAGGCAATGTAATGATGCATGTGAATGCTATTATTGTGGTAAGCCTGGACATGTGCAGTCAGAATGTTATAAGAAGCAGGCTGACATGCAAAATGGGAAAGTGCAACAAAACAACTATGCATCCTCAAGCAGAAATAATGAGGATAATGAGAGGTTGTTTGTTATGCAGCATGTTGTGAATGCCATGTCTGAAAATATTGATGCAGCACAAAAAGATAATGTATGGTATGTGGATTCAGGCGCTTCAAACCACATGACGAGTCATGGGGAGTGGTTCAAGGAGATGAAAAACCCGGAAAGACCAGGTTTTGTGGAAACAGGGGATGACACTGCTCATCCAATTGCCCACGTTGGAGATGTGCCATTGTCTATGCAGGATGGCAAAGTGAAGTACCTTGCAGATGTACTTCATGTACCGAACATAACAAAGAATCTGGTTTCAGTTGGCCAAATGATTGAGCAGGGTTTGCAAGTTCGGTTTAACCCTGATGGGTGTTATGTTGAAGATTTCAAAGACAAGTGCAGGTTGGTTGCAAAAGGCAACAGAGTGGGCAGAATGTTTACGTTGAATGTAGACATACCTGAAATGAGTGCTGCGATATTTGCAAATGGTTCAGGAATTGTTGCAGACACAGACATATGGCATAAAAGAATTGGACATGTGAATGTGCAGAGATTGAAGTCTATGCAGACAAAAGGAATTGTGACAGGGCTGCCAAAATTTAAAGTGAAAGGTATGCAGAAAATATGTGAAGCATGCCAATTTGGGAAGCAAACAAAGCATGTGTTTCCACGTAACAGATATGTGAGCAGAAATGCACTAGATGTTGTGCATTCATATGTATGGGGTCCTATGAAGACCATATCTATGGGAGGCTGCAGGTACTATGCGACTTTCATTGATGACCACACAAGGAAAGTGTGGGTATATTTCATGAAGGAAACGAGTGAGGTGTTCACTCACTTTCAGAATTTCAGAGTTTTGGTTGAAAAGCAAACAGGGAAATATGTGAAGTGCCTAAGGTCAGATGGAGGGGGAGAGTACTTCTCCAATGAGTTCTCTGAATTTTTGAAGAAGAATGGTATTCGGAGACAGTTTACATGCAGATACACTCCGCGGCAAAATGGAGTTGCTGAGCGGAAAAACAGGCACATTGCTGAGATTGCGCGGGCATTGATGGAAGAGAAGAATATGCCGCATTGCTATTGGGCTGAGGCTGTCTCTACAGCAGTATACATCATGAACAGGACTCCAACTGCAGCCATACATGATGTAACTCTAGAGGAGAGGTTTACTGGCAGAAAACTAGATTTGTCTCATCTGAAAGTCTTTGGATGCATCGCATATGTGCATGTGCCAGATGAGCTGAGAACTAAGCTGGATCCGAAAGCTAAAAAATGTGTGTTTATTGGATATTCCCTTGAGCAAAAGGGATACAGGTGTTATAACCCTGCTACACGTGAGTTGAGGGTAAGCAGGGATGTTGTCTTTGATGAGATGAGCAGCTGGTATGCTACTGAAAAAGAAGCTGTTGGGGCTGATGTGAGTGGAAGTGTGGTTGCACAGAATGCAGGTCAGCAATCACAGTCTTTGAGTGGACCAGGAGAGTCCTCATCTAGTGGGTCTGTTGATAGACCATGGAGTGGCAGGCTGCGTCATAATACCAGTCCTGCAAATGTGATCACTACATCACGTAAAGAAAAAGAGAAAGTGGTTGAGCCCCTTGGTATGCCTGACATTTCTGCAGGGCATGCTCATGTTGATGGAGAGTCTAGTGGCTCAGATATGAGCCTTGATGAGGAGCTTGGGATCCTAGCTATGAGAACACCATCTAGGAGAGTGAGAAATCCTGTGCAGAGATTTACCTATGATGGTTATGTGGCACATCACTATGCATATATGGCAAAGGTTGTGCAGGTTGTTGAGCCCACATGCATTGATGAGGCTGTTGGAAATGTGTGTTGGGAGAAAGCTATGGATGAGGAGATGGATGCACTATATGGAAATGAAACTTGGGATTTAGTGCTATTGCCTGAAGGCAAGAAAGCCATTGGATGCAAGTGGGTGTACAAAGTTAAACATAACAGTGATGGAAGCATAAACAGGTACAAGGCTAGATTGGTAGCCAAAGGATATGCGCAGACATATGGGATTGATTATGAGGAAACTTTCAGCCCAGTTGCCAAGATGGCAACGGTGAGAGTTGTGATAGCAGTGGCTGCGTCAAAGCAATGGTCTTTACATCAGATGGATGTAAAGAATGCATTCTTGCATGGGGATTTGCAAGAAGAGGTGTATATGTTGCAGCCCCCTGGGTTATGAGGATGTGGGTCACCCCGAGCATGTTTGCATGTTGAAGAAAGCCTTGTATGGCTTAAAACAAGCACCAAGAGCATGGTCTGACAAGATTTCTGAATATCTTGTCACTATTGGCTTTCATGTAGCCAATGCAGATTTATCATTGTATGTGAGACATGGTGATAGAGGTTTCTTGGGCATTGAGGTGATTAGGTCACCACATGGTATTGGATTACTGCTGAGACAGTATAGCTCGGACATGTTGTCCAAGTATGGTATGATAGGCTGTAAGCCTATTTCTATGCCATTGGATCAGAATGGCAAGTTGAGTGCAGATTCACGAGAGATCTCGGAGGACCCTACTATGTACAGACGCATAGTAGGAAGTTTGATCTACATGACGATCACCAGACCAGATTTGAGTGCAGATTCAGGAGAGATCTTGGAGGACCCTACTATGTACAGACGCATAGTAGGAAGTTTGATCTACATGACAATCACCAGACCAGATTTGAGCTATGCTGTTGGGTTGGTGAGTCAGTTTATGCAGGTTCCACGAAAACCGCATTTGGATGCAGTGAGACGCATACTGAGGTATGTGAAGTCTACTTTGCATTGTGGACTATTCTATGAGACTGGGACAGAGATATGTGTACATGGGTACACAGATGTTGATTGGGCTGGTAGTATCTCAGACAGAAGATCTACCAGTGGATTCATGTTTTCGTTGGGGAGTGCTGCTGTGACTTGGAGCAGCAACAAGAAGCAGCCTACAGTTGCTCTATCGAGTACAGAGGCCGAGTACAGAGGAGCTGCTATGGCAGCATGTGAGGTAGCTTGGTTGAGAAAGCTACTTGTAGATTTGGGTCTATCAGTGGATAGACAAGTTGTCATTTTCTGTGACAACATTAGCAGTATACAGTTGGCTAGGAACCCAGTCTTTCATGCTCGTACGAAGCACATAGAGATCCACTACCACTTCGTCAGAGAGAAGGTCTTGGCAGGAGATCTTGACCTTGTTTATGTCAGCACAGAGGATCAGGTAGCTGACATCTTCACCAAAGCATTGGGTACAGAGAAGCTCCGCAGATTCAGGGCTTCGCTTGGTGTACATGAGATGGAATTGAGCTCGAGGGGGAGTGTTGAGATATCGAGCTCGTCTAGTGAGGCGGTGGACACTGATGACCCGCCTAGGGGATAGGCCCCACACTTACGTCACTGGCATGGTTGGTGAGATCTTGGGTGATATGTGGCCAGTGGGATGACAGGCTGTGTGACAGCCACTCTAGAGACTGGCATAGTTATAGCGCCAGCTCATTTAGTCGGGTTCACACTATAGAGAACCCGTGTATGTATTTGGTTGAGTACCTTTCATATTGTGTGTACTCTTATTCTTGTATATGGTGTGTTGAGTGTTGAGTAGAGAAGAAGATTTTCAGCCTCTCACCTAGTGTGTTCTCTATTAGGGTTTTGTGAGTGTGTGTGTGTGCCCCTGTATCTTTTCACGTAACCAATAGCAAAATTTGATGCATCGATGTGCACATGAAATATGAGATCCCAATTAGGGAGTCGCAAAATAGGCGTGCTTGCTAATGCTTGCTTCAGATGATCATATGCTTCTTGACACTCCTCAGTCCACTCAAAGACAATGAGAAGTTTGTACAAGGGTCTGGCAATATCAGCATAAAAAATTATGAAGCGTCGATAATACCCCACATGGCCCATAAACCTTTGCACTCCTTTGTAGTTGGTATAGGTGGTGGCAGCTCCAAGATCAGTTTGACCTTGCTATCATCAGTGGATATACCATTCCTTGAGACAATGTGCCCCAATATCACACCATGCTTGACCCATAACTGGCACTTCAAGGGGTTTAGTGATATACGATATAATCGACAATGCTGGAACACTTTCCTCAAGCAGAACAGATGATCTTCCCATGAGAATGTGCACATAAATTGTCAATGAATACCTCCAACCACTTTTGCAAGTAGTCCTTGAAAGCTGTGCACATCAACCGTTGAAAGGTTGCAGGGGCATTTGTGAGACCGGACGGCATAACCTTGTAAGCAAATGTCCCCCACATTGTGTTGAAGGTTGTCTTATGTTGGTCTTCTGGAGCTATGGACACCTGATTGTAACCAAAGAAACCATCCAAGAAGTTGTACGCTTCCCTGCCATAGCCACTCTTTCCAAAACATGTTCGGTATAAGGTAATGGTGGGTAAATGGTCCTTCCGAGTGGCTGCACATTTACTTTTTTAAGATCGACACATACTCTCACTTTCCCATTCTTTTTAGGTAGTATCACAATTGGTGACAACCAATCCGTATGTTCGATCTCATAGATAAAGTACGCAGCAATGAGCTTATCAATTTTCTCCTTTATAATTGCTGCATACTTAGGATTCATCTGGTATGGTTTGTGTCTGGCTGGTCTCGAACCTTCCATGATTGGAATCATATGTTGTACCACCTCAGGCGGCACCCCCTTCATTTCCTTATAATTTCAGGTGAAAAAATCCTTATATTCCTTGAGGAGAACAATGAGCTCCTCTTCCTCTACAGAAGTCAAATCTTTACAATGTATACGGGCTGTGCTTCTTGTTAAGGCTCACCCTAACCCTCCTTGAAACACATCTAAAAAGAGCTTACTTGGTGAATTGCAACTATTGTGAGGATCTTTCCAATGGCCAAGCTCGTAACCCTTGAGGTCTCCAAGCTCTACAACTCCTTGAGAAGCAATTCCACCGTGTCTCTCCGAGCATTGTCACACCGCCGCGTTGCACTACGGGTCCTCGTCCCTCCTCTCACCTTACTTCACTCACACACACTCACTAGCATGCTTTAGGGAGAGAGATTAGCAAGAGCAAGACTCAATTGCACAATGGGAGAGTATGTTGTATCATGAGAGAAATTCACTTATATACATGGCCATAAGTGTTCACACTCACTTAAATTGTGGCTGGCCGGGCACTTTAGGCTCGTAAGAGACCTAATGCTATTACAATGACTACTCTCATAATATATCCATGAAGGTTCTTGAAGCGGGATTTGTCATAAATACTCCGTCACCATTACAAGCGCCCGTCCAAGTTATAGCTTTGGACACTATTGCTTGATATCTTGAATATATGACCCTTTGGTGTATCTATCGTGACTCCCTGATGTAAGATAATGATGGTAGCTCTTGTTAATCCTAGAATTGGATTATTATCCCCCCCTTCCTGATGACAATTACGTCCTCATGATCGTGTTGAAGACCTTTGTGTGGGGAGAATGTACAAGCTTTGTCTCGATGGCTTTGATGTTGAATGATGTTCAATGGTCTTTGTTCCTTCGAAAGGAATAAGAAAAGCTAGTTGATGAATGAAGAGGTTAGTGGTATATTGGGAATTCCTAACGGGGTGGGAGATTTTTGCGATGATTGCATTTTTATATTTGTGTGAGCGTTTTTTTTTTTGCTCACTTTGTTTTTGGTAATCATCGGCAAGGTTACATGTGACACTAAGAGACGTTAATAATGGGAGATAAGAGAGAGAGGGATCCGGAGGAGCGTAGACCTAATTCATCATCAGGAAAACGAGTGTCATTCTCAGTTCCTCATTTGATTCATTAAACGACATTCATCATTTGAAGTAATTGGCTTGTGATGATGTCCCTTTGTGTGACAGGATTCTTGTCAAATGTTGTTGAGTAAGATTTGATCCTATTTTCTTCTCTGTCCATGTGCTTTTTATGTTTTTATATATATTTAAGTGCTCTTAGAAGCAAATTTACATGAAGTCCAAGAATTGAGTCATATAGACTCTTATTGAATTGCTCTGTGTTGAAGTAGCCACTTGTTGGTGAGGATTGAAAGAATTACGTCGACTTGCGAGGCTAATATAAATATCTTCACTAAGGATTGAAGATCATTGATTTGTGAAGATGGTGGCCTCGATTGGAGAGGTTTGTAATTTGAAGGAAAATTCCAGGCGATGGGTTGTACCATTGACCAAGCTTCCACCCACCATGGCCCCCCCATCCCAGAGATGTATCTGGAATTTGTTGATGGTGAGGCATTAGTGCAAATGTTCTCCAATGCATGAGTATGGATTCGTACTCACATGGAGTAGTTGCTACATTAATTTAGCCAAAAGAATAGTAAGCAATAAGCTTAACAAATATATAGTAGCTATTGTGTGATATGGCTTAATCCTTGATGACTTAAATCATGAAAAGTGTAGGTTCTTAAGACTTGAGATGGAACTCCTTGATTTTGTAAATTTTGACCTCTTTTTTTTCACGTGAACTGGTTTTTCACGCCGTGACGTGAAGATCTAAGACGTGAAAGTCATGATGTGAAATAGCAGACGTGAAAGTCAGACGTGAAGATCCAACACGTGAAAGTGCAGACGTGAAGTTGCACACGTGAAAGTCATGGCATGAAATAGCAGACGTGAAAGTCATGACGTGAAGTTACAAATGTGAAATAGCAGACATGAACGTGCAGACGTGAAAGTCATGACATGAAATAGCAGACGTGAAAGTCATGATGTGAAGTTATAGACATGAAAGTCATGACGTGAAGTTACAGACGTGAAAGTCATGTCGTGAAATAGCACACATGAAAGTCATGACGTGAAGTTACAGACGTGAAATAGCAGACATGAAAGTCATGACGTGAAGTTGCAGACGTGAAAGTCATGAAGTGAAGTTGCAGATGTGAAAGTCGTGATGTGAAAGTGCAAATGACGTGAAAGTGCAGACGTGAAAGTCATGAAGTGAAAGTGCAGACGTGAAACTGTAGGGACTAACATGGGCCGCGACTTTACAATTGTGTTTGCACTTGCTTAGGATGGATCATTTATAATTTCTAGAGGGGTGACAAGAGCATTGTTATTTTGTTCTTAATGTGCTCTTAAGTCTTCGTATTTGATCTTGAATTTGTTGCTGTAACGAATTTTGGGGTGCTAGCAGCGGAAGTAGCACTTCTTGCATGGGGCAGGGTTCCTTACTCAGGGGCTCGCCCACGTATATCCGGACAAGAGACTAATCCCTCGGTTCTTCCAAAACCGAACCCGAAAAACTTCCCTTGCCTAGAAAGCACGGGCAATTCCTCCAAGATATTTTTACTCTAACGTAGTCATGAGCCTCAACTAACTGAACTAATCTGACCGAACCCGTAAGTCCCATAGTCAGATCAAGGAAAAGACTTGCACTTGGATCATAGAGACCAATGCTTTTTTTCTCATTGAGAGGCACATCCGTTGATTCTTTTCCATAGAACAATTTTTATTCGGGATTTACTCCATCTATCGTACCATAATAGAATTGAATCTCATTTTAGGGATCCATCAGTCCAGTCTAATCCCATCTAACCCCATCCAGTCCCGTGGGTTAGCCAATCGCCCACACTGTAGTGCTGAGATCCATTTAAGAATTTGGTTAGGTTTTGTCCTGGGTACCAGGGAAAAGAGTTCCCAGGTCCCCTAGCCGGATATTCGTGCAAACTTAAAACTAGTCACACCACTTACACACCCCTAGCTGGATATGGCATCACTGGCAACCAGAACACTCACCACCTGTCCACTCAGGGGCCTTTTCGATAGTTCCTTGCTCATAGTACCCGGCAATATATTCACTTATAAAAATCAAAATGGAATGATGTCGAGACAGTAGGGAAGACTGCTGCTGTGATTATTTGCTTGAACAGACAAGCTCTTGTGTTGGTGCTGGATGCATGAGAGTGGTTGAGGGATTTGCTTGCTGTTTCTTGGGCCTCCATTCTTGTCGAATTATCGGTGGTGAGGTTTTCTTCACATTGTTCGATTTTGGCAACCATATGATATTTTGAAGGTTTTCATCCTCTCTTCGAGATGTTGGCTAAGGTTTTAAGCAAGGCTGCATAAAATTCTAAAAATGTCAATTCCGAGATCGATCTCTCTTTTGCCATTGCTTCATTTGGTTTAGATGAGTAACATCTTGTAGCGTGATCATCTTCTAGCATGTTGTCATCTAAACGTATTGCCACACATACCTTATCCCTTCATTTTCCACACAACAATGCACTACCAAAATGCAAAGGCAATAATGAATCCTATGCAATGGGAGTTGAAACTCAAAGAGAATAGAAGAAACAAAGGCGTTTCCACGATAGCGGCGCCAAAAGTGTTATGGGTTACCACACCTCCAAGAGGGAACTCTACACATTCACCTAATGGATGAGCAATAGATCATAACCATCGTAGGATACTTACCAATGCTTTGATCTCAAGTCCCTTGAGGCCTCCAAGCTCGCTTGTCAAGCTCCAAACTCCAAGCTCCACCTCCACACACTCACTGTGGAGTCACTCACACCATCACATAGGCCAATCACTCTCTCTCACACTCTCTCATACAACCATAAGTACACAAGCATGAAAAAGGCACGATGCTAGAATGCTCTCACTCCTTCAATCTCTCTCGTCACAAGGGGAGAACTCTCAATAGCAGGAAGGGGATTGTGTCTTTACATTATGAGAAAATGCCTTATATACACTTGGCCCTTATTCACACTTGGGCATCTAAAACTTACTTACTAGGCCTTGGGTGGCCAATATCTCATAATGTACAACCTTTATACTGCTTTTCATCACACATATTAATGTCCTCAATTGAGGATCATGTTGTTAATCATCCAAACTGGGATTAACAACTACCATCTAGCTGAACCCAAACCAGCCCTCAAAGAGCTTTGCCGCTCCGCACACAAGGCACGCAATAAAAAGTTAGCACTCTGATGAAAAAGAAGCCAAGAATCTAATTGATGAGGAAAGTGCTAAATCAGAAGAGGCAAGAGAGGTGCCCAAGCACTTTAAGAACTTCCAAATGGCTGACTGATTTGTCCAATATGATTCGGCTTAAAGGTCTGATAGTGGGCAACCTGGGACCTCATATGATGGTCCCACAACTAAGATCAAGAAAGTAAACTTAGCAAGCTCGTGTGAATACTTGAGGCCAGTATTTATTATAGAAGACCTTTTAAAGGAAGAAGAGACCGAGCTCATCGCTCTCCTGATAGAATTCTAGGCCTCCTTCGCTTGGAAGTACACAGATATAAAGTGTGTACCTCCAAAAGTGGTCTAGCACACCATTCCAATGGTTGATGGAGCCAGGCTGGTCAAATAGCGAGCTTATCCCATGAACCCTAAGTACTCCAAGATGGTCAAACTGTGAAGAGATTGAAAGACTTATCGATGCCGGATTCATCTATGAAATCGAGCATACGGAGTGGGTATCACCAATCATGATAGTGCCCAAAAAGAATGGAAAAGTCAGGTGGTGTGTGTTGACCTCAAAAAGGTCAATGCCTCCACCATTAGGGACCACTATCCCCTACCATTCACCGAACATGTGCTAGAACGAGTAGTGGGAAAGGAACTTATAGCTTCCTTGACAGATTTTCAGGATACAACCATGTGCTGATTGATCTGAAAGACCAGCACAAAATGTCCTTTGCCACTAAATGGGGTACATATGCATACCGAGTCATGCCCTTCGAGTTGACCAATGCCCCTAGAACCTTCCAACACCTCATGTGTACGGCTTACATAAGGAATATCTTCGGAAGTTCCTTGAAGTCTTCATGGATGAACTTTGTGTCAATTCCTCTTTGAAGGAGCACCTAGCATGTCTCCGCAAAGTGCTAGAAAGAGGCATGTTATATCGCATCTCGTTGATCCCTATCAAATGTCAATTTTGGGTTCGACACAGTGTGATCCTAGGACACATTGTCTCCAGGCAAGAAATTTCAAATTGATGACAACAAAGTGTGGCTCATTCTTGAGGTGCCCCCACCCATAAACTTCAAAGGTGTCCAACTCTTCATGGGACATGTTGGCCATTATAGGCGATTCATTTTCATGTACGTTGATATTGCTCGACCCCTTTATGGACTCCTTATTGTTTTTGAATGGACTTAAGAATGCCAACAAGATTACACCACACTCAAAAAAGCCTTGGAAGGCGCTCCAATCCTCAGATCCCCTAACTGGGATGTCATCTTCCATGTCCACATTGATGCCTTGACCCAACCAGGCAAACACAAGATGGACTTCCCCATCAGTTTTGCCAGCCGCCAAACTGAACGAAGCTGAGAGGAATTACACCACAACTGAGAGGGAGGGATTAGCAATGGTTTACACAATTAAGAAGTTTTGCCATTATCTTTTGGCGACCAAGTTTGTTTTCTTCGTAGACCATCAAGTCGACAAGCCTTCACTTTATGGAGCTGTAGAAGAAGTTTGATCAGCAAACAAAGCACTTGGGCACTGCAATTGCCCGCATCACTGAGCTCTAGCAGCAAGTCACCCAAGCCCATGCAACGGTTGAGAGAGCTCATCAACAAAACGAGCTTACCACCATCATTGAAGGCCTGCATCAGGAAGCCATGAGTCGGTGGGCCGACAGCAAAAAATCTCCTTACCGGCACTCAAGTAGATTTTGCGAAGCATCCAGAGCTCACTGAGGCCACTATCCACACCTTACAAGAGCAGCTGGGCAATGCTAAGCTAGGGCAGCCGTGCCTCCCCCTTCACCCTCTCCTGCCTCATCTAGCACCATGGAGACAAGAAAGTGGATACCTTGATGGAGACAGAGATTGAGCTACCAGTTTTGACATTCCCTCCGTAAACCCCTTATCAGCTCGTCGATCTCCAGTTCAGGAGTATACACCTCAACCTTTTGCAACATAACCTCTAGATTGACAAGCTGCTCTCTCACCAACAATACGCCTATGCCCTCACCAAACTCCCTATTAACAACCTAACCCTAATCCCACACTTCTTTGTCTAGGGGCTTCTCTCATTCCAACACCCACATGATTCTTTTGAGCTCCCCATGCACCCTCTTCAAGCCATCCTAACAGGCTTGAGCCTTCTCCTCCGCTATGGCTTTCCATCCGACCCCGCCCACCTCGCCGACTTGCTCGATTTATCTATCCCCGAAGACGTATGCCCTTACCTGTACCCCTCTGAAATCTCCCAAGGGCACTGGAGTACTTTCGCACCGTTAGGTGGCACGTGGTCAATGATGCATACCTATCTCTTCTGTATGAACCTTTACCACCATACTCCACAGTGGATTGCTCCTTCTGTATCACAGATGCTTCCTACAGATATAGAAGTTATGGAAGCCCACTAGCATCCACCAGTTTGATGATACGTATGCTGCCTTTCCCTATAGGAGTACAATGAAGCTGAGGCTGTTGTGCGGCTGTTCATTTTTTCTATGCTAATGGTCCTCAGGCTGTTGTTGCTGAAGGACGACAATGACGACAATAATGATGGGCAGGGCAGCTTGCCACCTCCACCCCCAAGATCTTCTTCACCCCCACCTCCACCTCCTCCACCACGTTCATCCTCCACATCTCCCCCTAACCAACCCCCACCCTCATCACCCCCCTCAGGCACATCGACCCTCGCTCTTTTTCAGGCACACGCTTCTTCACCTCCCCTTCATTTTCCCACTCCACCCCCATCGCCCACACCCCCCTCACCCCCTCACCCCCTTCATTTTCCCACTCCACCCCCATCGCCCCACCCCCCTCACCCCCTTTATTATTGCCCACACCCCCCTCACCCCCTTTATTATCCCTTCACTTAGGAATGCACACCGCATTCCGGGATATGCCCTCTACATCCGCCAAGCCCCCACCATTGCACGATGCTGGCCTTTCCACACGACCCTCATCATCATCAGCCCTTGCACCCCCGTCGCCAGCTCGGCAACCCTCCACTCAAACACTTGAAGAAGGAGAAATACCGCCACCACCACCTTCTAAGCAAGAGGAAGTATCCCCGGAACTGCCATGATCCCCTAGATCGCATGGAGTTTGAGTAGGAAATAGCCATCTTGCTCAGTCGACAACTCCAAGCTGAGCCTCTTAGCCACGTCATCGACCGCCTGGACGTCCAGATTCTTTGCCCATACCTAGACGCAAAGCACAATACTGGCAGTGTGACCACCCACCTTGAACCCGCAGCAGTGGCTACCATCAGTCGTTGCTCGTCCCATAACGTTTGATCTCATGGGCGCTCGAGCAGCCGGCTTGGCGGTAACCGTTCCTCACGAAGCCCTTCATCTGGGAAGTTTACTATAACGCGCCACACACCTTGAGGATAAGCCCCAACGTCCTCCCCATTCTACGATGGTGGGCCTAGAAGACATTCCATGAAGAGCGGCTAAAGAACCCCAAAATCCAGTTCAACTTTCCATGGTTCGTGCCCCCATCCGCGCAACATCCTTGAACCGAGGAGAATATGGTCAGGTGCTTTAACAAATTTATCCACTGCTATGACCAAGTTCTTGACCCAGCAGTGATCACCACCATCCGGTTCTTCAACCTTATTATCACACTACTAGAGTCGTTTCTTCCTAACTAGAACTACTACTACGAAGGCACCCAATGCCTTGCATTCGACATCAACAAAGGGCCTACACTCAAGCAGCTCTTCGGATATTAGGAGTGCATCATGTGGATGCCTGCTTGGCAGCTCCAAACCTTTTTAAGACATGATGGAGACCACTTTTTGGACCAGCTACTGCATCTTCCATCAAGTCCCTCTCGCTCCTATCTCCTGTTGGGATTTATCCGAACTTATTCCATCTATTATCGATAGATCCAACCAGTTTCAAGGATGGACCTGCTTTAGGGAGAGGGGTATGGTAACCACTCCGGTTAACATGACCTTCATATGCGGTTACTATGCCCTTTTGTAACTCATCTTTTTGTAACTGCACAATGCACTAATTGTAAATGACATATGGGATGACTGAGCTTACGACTAGTAAAACGCCGGTCATGAGGATTTCATGTACATAGAGCTAGGAAGACTAGTTTTTGGGCCCCCACTTGTAATTGGGTGGCTGGACATTGTAAATATGAGTTCATGTATATAAGACATTTTGTGAAATATGAAAGGGGGGCAATCCCATTTGTCTCAATTGAGTTTTGCCTTCTCTCTCTCTCTCTCTCTCTCTCTCTCTCTCTCTCTCTCTCTCATTTGAGCTTATACTTGCATGCTTGTGTTATCTCTTGCTTGCTTTGATTGTTGGTGTATGTGAGTAGGAATGGTAATGCTCTCCTTTCTCTCCTTCTCTACCTTGTCCTTATATCTACCATGTCTTATTTGCTTTGATTGTTGGTGTATGTGAGTAGGAATGGTAATGCTCTCCTTTCTCTACCTTCTCCTTCCTATCTACCGTGTCTTATTTGCATGCGTATGGCATGAGGTAGAGGTTGAGCTCTCCATAGCTCCTTTCCTCTTGCTCTCTACCTAGCATTAGATCTCTGTTTGGGTTACACAAGGAGGGTGTGGAGTGAGCCCCTAGTGGCTTCACGTCAAAGAGTCAACCCTCATAGGGTTGGCTAAGTGCCATTCACCGGTTTCAACCCTTGCAACATGCACCTTTCTCTTCTTCTTTCTCTTGTGTGTGCAAGGCAGTGTGTTACTAGCTAACAATGCTATAAAGAAATTTCAGCATTATCTTCTTGCTAACAAATTTGTTTTCTTTATCAATTATCAAGACTTCTTGTATCTTGTAAACAAGCCATGATCCACAAGAAGGATCACAAGGTGGTGGTTAATTCTTCTTGAATTTTATTTTACAATAATTGTTAGGCTTGGCTAGAAACATGTCATGGCAGATCATCTATCCTACATAGCTGAAGCACCGATTGGAGCTGATGTTATGCTATGCTATTCATGGTAGAGGCTATTCTAGAGTGGAGTGAGAAAGGTAGAGGCTATTTTCAAGTGGAGTGAGAAAGGTAGAGGCTATTTTCAAGTGGAGCAAGAAAATCATTACCTTTTTAGCTAATGGTTTGTTTCAGAAGGAAAGGAATTGAGAAAAGATTTAGGAACTAAAAGAGAGCAAGCCTTACCAACTAATTGCCAAAACTCTTTATAGAGGTAAGGACAATATTCTTAGATGCTACCCACACAGGAGGATGAATATCTTATGATAATGGAACAAGCGCACACGAGGGGGTAGCGGGTGGACATTTTATGATAAAAATCATAGCCAAGAAAATAATCCACTCAGGGTATTAGTGGCCCACACTTTTCAAGGATTATGCACTATTTGTAAAAGGTTATGATGAGTGCCAACATTGTGCCAATCCATACTTATGGCCATGTATATAAGAGAATCTCTCTCATAATACAAATAACTCTCCTATTGTGCAATAGAGTCTTGCTCTTGCTAATCTCTCTCTCTAATGCATGCTAGTGAGTGTGTGTGAGTGAAGTGAGGTGAGAGGAGGGACGAGTACACGTAGTGCAACGCGGCGGTGTGACAACGCTCTCAAGAGACACGGTGGTTTCTCAAGGAGTTTTAGAGCTTGGAGACCTCAAGGGTTACGAGCTTGGCCGTTAGAAAGATCCTCACGACAGTTGCAGTTCATTAGGTAATCTCTTGTTGGATGTATTTTGAGGGGGGTTAGGGTGAGCCCTAACACAAACTTGGGCTCCGACGGGGGTACTGGGGATGGTGAATGAATGGTGAGCATGCCTTTCTCCATGGTCTCTTGTATACAAAAATGAAATAAATCATCCAATTAAAAGTTGATACATGGAACATAGATAGGAGTGGAGAATATATAAAGATACATACAACACCCATAATGTCACCCCAATGTGCTATTCTTATGTGCCACCAACTTAGCCAACTCTACATGTAATGTATATCTCTCTTATTCACTAGTCCCCCTATTTTGCCACCATCTTCTTATCATGTTATACTTCTCCTGAGCTTCTTATTTTATTGTCAATGTCCGCTATGACTCACACAATTGCAAGTGCTTCTCTTGAAAGTCCTTTTGTACACATCCGACAATGTGTTTTGTAGCCTTTTCTCCTAATGAAATAAACAAGTTCTTTCAAGACCACGCATTACTTGTGAGTGTCCACCAACATGCAACAACACCTCATTCATCATGTCACAAAAAATAATTTATACCTCAATGTCTTCTTATTTCATTTCACATGTTGTTATAGCTACTAATTCCAATAGTAAACTACATGATTAACACCGATAGACACACTTAGGACATATTTATGATTAATCTTGTAATATACCTTGGATTATAGACATGACACGTAAGTGTTGACCACCCGACTACTCTTTATGTGTGGTTAAACATAACCCATGCAATGTTAAGATATACCTTGTAATATACCTTGGATTATAGACATGACACGTAAGTGTTGACCACCCGACTACTCTTTATGTGTGGTTAAACATAACCCATGCAATGTTAAGATCACCACTTTCATCCCGATCCATTCACCTCACCAAGTCAACACCTAGATGTAGATCCCTTTGTAGACATTTTTGGAAACCAAGCATCGATTCTCTTCAAATCCTTGGCAAGGAAAGTGATTGTGGAAAAAAAACACACATACAAATCTTTTTCAACTCTAAAATTACATCAAGATCGGATCCTCTCTAGGTAGTGCAGACTTTTTTTCTTTATTGACCATCCTCTCTAAACTATAAATCCAATCATTCAATTAATCAAGGGTTGCTTGATAAGGCTCTATAAAGACATAGAAGATAAGAACTTTTCCAACCTTTTCGATTACACTAAGGGCATAGCTCATCAAGGAAGTTGTCTCCAAAGAGTTCCTCCTTTTGACCTAGCCTTAATAACAATGACCTTAATTATATTTATGGTAATTGATATCTGAATTTTACATGGGCCTGCTCCTCTCTCTTCTTTAACAACATCATCAACAAGGCTCTTTAGTTTTTTGGATACCTTCTTTCAACATCCTCTCGCTTCTTTAACAACATCCTCAACAAGGATCTTTACTTTTTGGATACCTTTCTTGATGTGCTACTTGAACCTCATCATGTAGATGTGTTTTAACATGCATTATTAGCCTTGTAAGTGTATTATCCCGCGAAGATATATAATATGCTAAACATGAGTAGGTTCCTATGTAAATAATACTTTTTGACAAAATGGCACATCAATGTGCCAACTCTAGCAATGACCAATGAGTTGTAGACATTTATATGGTAGTGATATGTGGATGTAGGCTAATCATAGCCCAGGCAAATTTTTCCCTCTTTCGAAGATTTTTTCCCCGAGCATATGTACGTACTCTAATGAGTGTGTGTGTAAGTGACCTTATCATGTCACTTCACTCATACTTTACTCATTCCAATCAATTTACTTTGAGTGTTGTGCTGCCATATATCTCTCCCTTTTTATTGCATCTATACATAGGTTGCTACATTGAGTCCCACTCTAACAATTGGTATCAAAGCAAGTTCTCATAGTAGGTTTAGGCTCTCTGGATCTCACCACCTTGTCATCTTCTCTTTACGTTACTCTTTTGATTATCTTAGATTGAGATAACCTCTTAGGTGGAGAAGGTATTCCCTATAGTAGTTAACTACGATTATAGAATTTTTGCATGTTTTGAAGTGTTTTGGGCATGTTTTGGGACTCATTTGCATGTTTAAGCTTTTTGTAGCATCCTGGGGGAGTGTATTGTTTAATTTTGGGTATTCTTCACAACAGAAGCAACATTTTGAGTACAGATAGGGCCGTCGTCATCTTTGACATTGCATCTTCAAGCTCATCTTTAATGCCTTCAACAATATTGTCAAAATTATCATCGATTTTTGCTTTCCTACTAAGTTTCTCTACATTGTAATTTTTCATACACTTTACAGATTTCCATTATCATCAATGAGCATTGATAGTACTTACAATGAGCATTGATAGTACTTACAGGTAGTTGGGATATTTACATTCCATGTCAGGGATTAGTTATTTGAGTTGTGTATTGGTTACCAAAGATCTTTAGAATGTCATCATTGGCATTGAGGCACACCTTATCTCACCATCACATGATAATTTAGGTACTTTGATGGTGACACTAGCTCAAATAATGTAGTTGTGGTATCTGCCTTTGCACACTTCCTACACAACAAAACAAGCCAAGTGGGATGGTAGGGTTGTACAGGCACAAACATTAGTGGCACTTTTAGTGAAAAGGAGTATTATTCCTCATATTTGCTTAATGTTTTGGCTTTTAGCACATGTTGATTGTAAAAGGCATGTAAATGCTTATGTCCATCTTATTGAAAGTACAGCCTCACCCCCTTGAGATACAATGACTTGGAAAATCAGATCATCTTGCATGAGGGGAAGACATACACTATGTGACTTGCTATACCATAATATACTAGTTAATAGAAAAGCTCATTAAAAGTGTAAATAAATGCTCGAAAAGCTAGCACATGCTTCAAAATTTTACCTTCACCTATTATGAGTGGCTTGCCTCAATAAGCTCGCCAAAAAAGTGCGCTCATATCCACATACAACATACATTATCGTGATGTACAGTGTACAATTTATTGGTATACATGCACTTTAAGGTTTGGTATGTGTATTTTCACACTTAGAAAACTTGACACTTTTGAAAATTAATTTTTTTTGTCCTTTTGAAGGCATGTGGAACTTTAGATGTAACTTGTTTTTTCATTTGAAACTCTAGTCTGGTATTATATCCTTAGTATATGTAGCATGCTTGTGAGTGAGGACTACAATAATTTGAGTGAGGACTACTACAATTATTGGTTGATTTTGCCTTTTTATGCATGGTTCTTATGGTTCTTTCCTTTTTGACCATGGTTCTTAGCAAGAATACCATTTAATGGCTGATTTTTCCTTTTAACCATGGATTTTATGGTTCTTTTCTTATTGAGTCATTATGCATCCCCTCAGTGAGGATATAGATGCTAGTTGATTTTGCCTTCATGTCAAGGGACTATTCCATATAAGTTCTTATATGCATCCCCTCAGTGAGGATATAGATGCTAGTTGATTTTGCCTTCATGTCAAGGGACTATTCCATATAAGTTCTTATATGGTACTATGCCTTTTTGCCTTCATGTCTAGGGACTATCCCATATAAGTTCTTATTCTACTATGCCTTTTTGGATCACTACTTTTATGTTCCTAAAAACAAACCCAACTTTAAGGATCTTATCAATTTCTTGGTTTACCAAGAGTGAAAAGGTAGGGTTCATGTGGTAGGATTGTTGTCGTATCCACCAGATCCATTCTCAATAGCCCCAAAAGGTAGGAGTACCATAGGCACCTGTCCAAGGTGGGAGATCATCCATAGAGGGCACTACCATGTTATAATACACCCGTTGAGTCCTTTCTCACCACAGTATCACGATAACCTTGTTCTCAACAGCCCCAGAAGGTGGTACCACAAGCACGATCTAGGTGAGTTGCAGTGGCACGATCTCTTCGCCTCAAAGGATGCCCCCGACATCCCTCCTTTTTTTGAGTATACAGTCCGTCTAGGCTGTAGGATTCGTATGCCAAAGTTTGATAGGACACCAATGAGACAAGTATTGGACCCGCGCGTTGCTGCGGCCGACAGGTAGAGTTCTAGAAAAAATAAACTCAGTTTCTCCAATTTAGGTCATGTTTTAAGTAAACACAATACATTATTTCAAGTGACTATATATATATATCTTAAAATAACATCCATGTCTCGTAGATTTATGGCGAAAATAAAAATATCATAGTAATGTAGCATACGAAGATGCAAAAAAGGACCAATATTACATATTCTCAAAATGCACCACAAAATACGTATTCTCAGTCAGTAATGTCAGAATCAACAAATTGAATTCTTCTCTTGTGAGAAGGATCATTCAATTGTCTCCTCATCACAATACGCTCTCTATTGTAAAGCGGTGATCCATCCCGCACATGCTCTACTATCGATGAATGCAAAGGACCTGCACAAACAAAACAATGATAAATCAAATCTGCACATAACGACACATCGATAAATAAAATCTCAAAAAAATCTTATAATAGAAAAACATAATCAAAATTACCTCGTACAATAGAACATCGAGTGGATGGTACATGAGGAGCTCTAGTATAAAACGCATAACGAATACCAATGGCCATGATGGATGTAAGAAACACCCACTCATCGGGTACTGAATACCCCTCAAATGATGCAAAGCATCTGTCCATCTCTCTCCAAAACAAATACACACCCCACTCCTCATCAGGAACACCAATCCCGTACATCTCGATGCCTTCGTCGACAACTCTTACCATAAACGTATCAATGTCATGTAATATCCTAAAATCAAAGCATAACAAATAGGTTATACAATTATTTATATATAGGTTCAAAAAATATTCATACAATGCCTAACAATTACACTTATACTTACCCATCCCTATAAGCATCAATCATAATCCCTGCTACGTGACCTGCAGTAATAGGAGCTGACCATAGCGGTGGCTCTGTATACAGATAGACATTAGTATAGAATGTCATGTTCCATACTTTGTAATCAAGAAAAGTTAAGTAAATATAGAGAAAAACTCACGTTCTATCCTCGACAAAGGCATGTCCAATGTAAAGGTAATCTCAGACATGTCTGTAAACAACAAAAATAGGTACTTTTACCATGGACAAATATGTATAAAAAAAGAAATCACAACAAAATTAATCAAATTGCAGAACTTAAATAAGAAACCTGACTTGTCACTCTGAAGTCATCAAGATCTCCTTATAAACAATATTGTTTGTTGTAGGTGTATAACTTTGAAGATCATCAAATGAACACTCCACATTAGCGTTATCCTCAAGTAACACCTTCACAGCATGAGGAGACCGTGCTCGTGACAACGCGACATACAGTTGTCCATGAGTAAACACTGGAGTCACCAAATACAACCCCAAGACATTTAGGGTTTGGCCTTGTGATTTGTTTATTGACATGCCAAATGCCAGCCGGACGGGAAACTGTCTCCTCCTCATGGTGAATGGTAGTTGGGCCTCGCTGCATATAAAGGTAATCCGTGGAAGAAATACTCTTTCACCAACTTTAGTACCAGTGATGATTTCAGTCTCCAAGACTTTAGAGTGAAAGACCTTACATATCATCCGTGTACCATTACAGAGTCCACGTCTTGGATCCAAGTTACGAAGCAAAATAACAGGAGCTTCTAACTTTAAAACCAAGCAGTGAGGTGGATATCCGCCCCGAAGGTCGATTGTGTTCAAAAATTCTGTGGAATACAGGAATGAATTTTCATCATTTTCAAGAATTGAATCTGCACTGAAATATTGCTTAGGGTCACCAGGCATTGCATCCAAAGCTGTCTTATTCACAATATCCACTTGACTGTTTATCGGAGCAAGAATAGCACGCTCACTAAAGTATGAAGCATATGTCGTAGTGATAGCCAATTCAGAGTATACCCAATGTACCAAGTCTTTAAGACTCGATCTTTGCAAGACCATATTACTTGGTAGTGTCACCATCGTATTATCATCGCTACAATCCACTCCATTCCCAATATTCATGACCCACTGTTTAAACTCATTGCATCCATTAGTATTGCTTGATTGAATACGCATATTTCCAGCTAACTTTAGAACTTTGATAGAGTTCCATAGAAAGGAACGACACAATGCTGCATTAACAATATCCTCACGTCTTCCCTTCATAATAACAGGCAAGATTTGTCTAAAATCTCCTCCCATTAATACAACCTTTCCACCAAATGGCTTATCTGAGAATAATACATCTTGTAAGCTCCTATCCAATGCTTCAAAAGCATAACGATGAATCATTGGAGCCTCATCCCAAATAATGAGCTTACAAACTCTCAAAACCTCAGCAAGTTGTCCATGTACAGGGATTTTGCAAGTTGAAGAATTGTTTAGCTCCAGAGGTATCTTGAATCTAGAATGTGCAGTACGTCCATTCGCCAAGAGTAGAGAAGCAATACCTGACGATGCAGTGGCCAAAGCAACATACCCTTGTCCACGTACTCGCGCAAGCAAGCAATTATACAAATAGGTCTTGCCCGATCCCCCCGGACCATCCAGGAAAAAAATGTCACCTGCATCTGTCGCAATTGCATGCATTACAGCATCGAAAGCAACACGCTGGCTATCTGTTAATGTTGACTCCATAGCACTTGACAGGTTATATTGTTCCACAGTATCAAAAGATCTCTCTTCCAAAAGCAATGTATTTTCACCCAAGACTTCCAAATCAGTTCTGTTTAGTTCAGGCATTCCTTCAAAATCTGCCAATGTCCGTCTCTGAGCACGAAGAATTTCTTCCAAATGTAGTAGTGCATGAGTTTCAGCTAATTGTTCAATACCAATAAACTGACCCCTGCTTCTTGATAACTGGTATAGAAAATCTTCTATCATTTCTTCTCGAAATCTCTTCCACAATATTCCTGGACAGGAAGGCTCACAAAATAGCAATATAGTATCAAAAAGACATCTCAATTGCAAGGCATTTTGCATAGATGATGCTTCCTCCATACATGCAACCCATTCAGAATCATCTTCCAGTATCCCTCTGGCAATGCAAGCTGCCTTGAAAGAAGGATAGATGTGACCATTGAGCGAATGCAAATCTTCAAATGACTTAGATCCTTTACATATTGTAAGAAGTAGGCGAACATAGTATGCCTCACCTGCCAAAGGAGCTACAAAGTACATGCGCCCTATAGTGTTTCCAATCTTTCTTTTGGTCCATTTCTTCAACCTGGAGTTCCAAACCCATTGTTGAGGGAAATCACTATACAATGTATTGTTTGCTTCAGGATGTTGTTGATTACAGGTAAACCATTCAGTCATAGTAGTCTTGCCTACATTTTCCCTCTGAAAAACATCTGCAATATTATCATCATCTCTGAAGATAACATTATGACCCCCATCTAAGTGTACCTACAACCGTTGCACATCAGGCTTCTCATTGTGTAAATCATACTCAAAGAGTCTCCAACATGCCTCTGATGCAGAGACATAACGTGCATCCAAATACCTCTGAATCTCATCGACTACGCAAGCAGCATTAACATCCCCACCTTGTACAGTGCTAAATCTTATTGTTGCTCTGTCATGCCCCTTGTATATGTACTTGTAAAGATATTTCACTGCTGCTATTGTTGAGCATATTTCCACATTTACATGAGCATTATATGTGACTGAAAGATAAGGGTTATATGGCACAACCCATCTATTATCAACATTACACTTTTTCAATGCCACAGTTCTTCCATCATTTCGACGCATATACACGGGGTAACCACTCTCATCCACAGTAGTCTCTTGTGCAAAAGCTCGTGGATAGTTCCTTGTGCATTTCCCTTTATCCATACAAATTGCACTTGGATTGAATGGCCCATAGGGCCCATGGATATTGCAATGCAACACGACATCATGCAGAGCAGGAAACATTTGCTTGTCAGGCAATTCGGCACATACTAATCTATCATAGTCTTGGACAGTCTTAGGTTTATAGGCACTATCCAAGATCAATAACGTGTGTGAATGAGGCAATCCTCTTTTTTGGAACTCAATGACACTCACATATCCAATCACCTTACCAAAGAGGTCCTTCTTCACGATATTTTTCATCATATCTGAATGTTTTTGGTGAAATACTCTAGTAGTCAAATTAGGCCGGTCACATGCACTTTGCCCCGGGAGTAAAGCATCTAATACCTCTGGCCACTTTGGGTTACAGGTGAAAGTAATGAATAAATCGGGCTTGCCCTTTGAACGAACAATTGCCATGGCATCCTGATAAAGTTGATACATTTGTCGTGGCCCACCAGTAAAACTGGAAGGTAACACTATTCTACTTCCCACTGTCCTTCCTGCAATACCACTTCCACTTCCTTCCACATGAAGCATGTCTGCTAAACCACTATAAACCTCTGAACGCAAACTTTTTTGATTATGGCGTAGCCAAGATAATCGTGACTCTTCAACACTGCAATAGGCATCAACCATAAACTGTTGCAACAACCTTCCACCACGTAGCAAGCATGCATTTGTATCTGGGCGAATTTGCAATCGATAAGCATAGTATTGTCGTTGAGTCACACAATGACCATTTCTCAATGCACTCACTTGTGCATCAGCATAAGGGATTCTCAAGTGCCATCCATCCTCCCCTCTTGGAAATAACATGACGTACAAAAGAGGCATATAGCACCTATGCAAATTAGAGATGTGTTTGCATGTGCCTTCTCGAGTATGCAATAAAATATCACGACGACCAACATTATGATCATCACCTTGACCAATCATGATACCAGCAATCTCGGAAGCTATTGGCATTGAGTACTGCCTAGATGTGGATTTCGTCTCACATATAGTCATTTTCAAATCCAAACTTGGATTGTCACTCAACATTCTTCCCACATACTTAAAAGCTTGTGCAAATGGATTAGAAGTGTGCATCATCGATTGAAGTGCTTCTAGGGTTGTGGATTCCAATCCATTCATGACACCTAGTCGATTTTGTAATTCGTGCTCAGTATCAAACACATACAACTGTGCAAACTGTGGCTTAGGATTGTACATATTATTGGGGACCAAGGACCCAATCCGATGATAAACAGTCCCATGCACCTTGAAAGTATAGACACTACTATTGTGAAAGAGAGAGTCATCTATTTGTGCACCCAATGATGAAAAAGCCAACACACTATTATAAGCCCTGATGTTTTCTCGAAATTTTTTACTTGTAGTGTCACTACCAATCAAAAGAGACCTTAATGGCTCAGGTGGTTCAGCAAGTGAAGGAACAGACACACGCCCATGTTTACAACAATATTTGCCAAGAACCTGTCCACAACTCATCTTCTTTTCACTTGCCCATAACTGTGCTCCACAAAACCGACACTCATGTGTCATCCCTCCTAATGAGTGACTTAAAGTGCACGAATATACCAAAGGCCAAGTAGCTGCATGTGTACCTTGTACGGGCGGGAGTTCATGGAGGATAGACAAAATCCCTCCCTTTCTTTTTTCAAATACATAAGAGGTAATTTCTTCGATACTCTCCCTTCTTATTGTATTAGCAAATGGTACTTCTCTCTCTTCATGGGAAAAAAAGGAAGACATTGTAATTGCATTACCCTCATTTACTCTTCTAGCTGCATTATAAGAGGTCCTATTTCTAGCGATGAAGCGACGGTACCTTCTTGTAAGTCTCAAACTTTGAACCAGTGATATCCCTGAATAAACTCCACTTGCCATTTCCCTTGTTATTTCTTTCAAAAGAGTCCTATTCCTAGCAATTTCACGGCGAACACTTCTAGCACTCTTGTTAGATATCCTTTTATCTCCACCCAAGGCAATTTGAGACCTCTTAGTGCTAGATTGAGGTAAACACATCAAAGTTTCTTTTGCTACTTGTCTTTGTGCACAAAAGGTATCGTTTTCTGCAAGAATCCTATGAGTCTCTTGCATCAATACATCACCGGTATTACAGGTAACATTATGCATCCTTGCATCACAACAATGAGGTTCACTATCCCTTGACTCCTGTGCACATTTTATTTTTTCATTTCTTCTTCTTTTCCTTGGAGCATTCAAGGAAATGGTCTGAAGAGGACACCTCAAACTACGTGTCTCTACCATTCTTGCTATAAACCTAATTCCATCATAAAATAGTAAAGTCATTTTCTTTATTATAAAATAGTAAACATTGAATAAAAATAACAATATTTTTTCTATGATATTTGTGTATACACATAATATACAAATCCCTCATGAGATTTTCTCCAATCTTCACATACATACTAAAAGATTATAAAGCTCTCTCTCTCTCTCTCTCTCTCTCTCTCTCTCTCTCTCTCTCTCTCTCTCTTGGGATGTATATATATATATATATGTATATATATATATACATATATATGTATATATATATATATATATATATATATATATATATATATATATATATATATATACATGTATATATATATCTATACATATATATTTACATGTATATATACATGTATATATATATATGTATATACATGAATATATACATGTATATACATGAATATATATATATATATATATGTACATGTATATATATATATATACATATATATATATCTATATATATATCCATCCCTTTGACTCAAGCTAGATTGTGCTTATATGCAGGTAAGTAAATGTCATAAACTTATTTGATCTTTGCCAAGTTTCATCTTTTCTCATGAGCATTAAAATCCTTATGCTCTTATCAAACTATATCGAACTATTCGTATTTAAAAATCATAAATTCTAAAAATAAACATACAATTAAGAAGAAAAACAAAAATAAAGCAAAGTTTTGGTAGCTTACCTCAAAAGACTAAGGAAGACCCAAACTATATGACAAATCAACAATATGGCAGCCCTATGAAAAGCTAATGTACCTACATTGATCCACAAAGTAGAATAGATGAGAGCTCTTTCCATCCCCTTAACTTCATTTCACATTTTTCCTTAAAACTTACATATATAAAAATAACAGACAAAATCTATTATCCTAAAACATTACACTAAGGAAGACCCAAACTATATGACAAATCAACAATATGGCAGCCCTATGAAAAGCTAATGTACCTACATTGATCCACAAAGTAGAATATATACATCTATATATGCATGTGTATATACATGTATATATATGTATATATATATATATATATATATATATATATACATGTATATATATATCTATACATATATATTTACATGTATATATATATATATACACACACACACACACATATATATATATATACATCTATATATTCATGTGTATATACATGTATATATACATCTATATATACATGTATATATATATATGTATATACATGAATATATACATGTATATACATGAATATATATATATATATATATACATGTATATATATATGTACATGTATATATATATATATACATATATATATATCTATATATATATCCATCCCTTTGACTCAAGCTAGATTGTGCTTATATGCAGGCAAGTAAATGTCATAAACTTATTTGATCTTTGCCAAGTTTCATCTTTTCTCATGAGCATTAAAATCCTTATGCTCTTATCAAACTATATCGAACTATTCGTATTTAAAAATCATAAATTCTAAAAATAAACATACAATTAAGAAGAAAAACAAAAATAAAGCAAAGTTTTGGTAGCTTACCTCAAAAGACTAAGGAAGACCCAAACTATATGACAAATCAACAATATGGCAGCCCTATGAAAAGCTAATGTACCTACATTGATCCACAAAGTAGAATAGATGAGAGCTCTTTCCATCCCCTTAACTTCATTTCACATTTTTCCTTAAAACTTACATATATAAAAATAACAGACAAAATCTATAATCCTAAAACATTACATATATACTTATAAAAAGACAATAACAATGTCACAAATATTACAAAAACATTATAAAATCAACATCCAATGTCTTCCAATGACCAAACCAAGCTTAGAAATCTCTCTCTCTCTTCCCCCCATGTACATATAAGAGACAAAAAGCCATAAAAAGAGAATTTTCTATAAAAAAACCATTAAAAGAGACATTCTCTATAATCTCCATATAAATACTAAGAGATTATATCCACATATATAAATCAATCTCTCTCTCTCTCTCTCTCTCTCTCTCTCTCTCTCACAACAATGATATCTGAGAGACAAAAAGAACCATACTTATCATTCGAGTACTTAGAGCCCAAAGTTACAAAAAGAAAATACTGTCATAAGCATTACAAAAGGATCATAACATCAACTTCCAATCGGTGAACCAAATGAATAATTACATTCCACGTGTTTGCAATCTATAACTCATTTTGGTAATCATTATCATTAGAGTACTTAGAGCCCAAACTTTCAAAAAGATAATAGTGTCATAAGCATTACAAAAGGATCATAAGATCAACTCCTAATTGGTGAACCAATTGAGTAATTACATTCCACGTGTTTGCAATCTACGACTCATTTGGGTAAGTAAAGCCCCAAACCTATTCAATGTTACTTTAAGGCTTGATACTTCCATTCCAAGCCTATCAACATGGGCACTTAACTTGTCTTGTTGCTCTTTTATAGCATCAATTGTCTTTCGACAACCAATATCACAAAGGTGTGCTCCGAAAGCACCACATGTATCCATTATGCGGAGGTAGGTAGCTTCGACAATATCCTTGATCTCGTGATTGCCACTTATAATGGCAGAAACTGATTCTCGAGTTGAACTGCTCTCCCCACTTCCATGATTTCTTATGCACTGACCAAGACCAGCAATCAAGCTCTCCACATTTAACACATGGGAGTTTGTGTCGTTGACCAAATCGAGTATATTCTCTGATGTTACATTTATTGTCTTCTTTCCATTTCGAGTCTTCTTACCATGGTTACGTCGCACCCACTTAGTAGAGGTTTTTAGTTTCCTCCGGCATTGCTTAAAAGCATGCATTATTCGTTGAGTCTTCTCATTATCTTCTCTTACCTCAGATTGTTGAGGTCTTGAATACTCTGCACAATGGCTTCTATCCTGAACGTCCATGGAACACCTCACAATTTCCCCCTCGTTATCCATACTGTACATCATTAAGAAATATATTAATGAAATATTTTTTAAATTTTTTTTAATCTAGAAGAAATTATGGATTATGAAAATAATCGAAACGGTGAATCACAAACTAAATCACACGTACGTAGAATAGATTAAGACCCAACTACGCTCAAGTGAATGAATGGTAAAAAGGTATCCACATGATGTATATGTATATGTATATGTATATGTATATGTATATGTATATGTATATGTATATGTATATGTATATGCATATGCATATACATACATATATGGTTGTATATGTATTTGTATATGTATATATATATGTATATGCATATACATACATATATATATGTATATGTATTTGTATATATATCTATATATGTCTGAAGGCGGTTCACCTAATTTTAGCTTTTGGGAAACTCATTGAAAAAGATGGCTGAGAGTGCGGGCCCAAGGGATTCACCTAGGAATATGTAAAATATCATGTGAGTTAAACAAAAGGCGCTTACAATTTCATCGACTTACATAAAGTTTTACATACATCCTCGATTTTTTAAATACAAAGAATGAAGAAAGTTCTAAGCTTAACCGTAGTTTATTACCTTGAAGTTAACAAAATGGGTATATTTAAAACATCAAGCTTCATAGATCAAAGAGTTTTAAACTACTCCTTTAGTGAACTCCCTTACACTTATCGTGAGAACCACTCTCTTTGTCTCAACAACATGCATGTTCCCCATGTAGAGGACACATATTGTTTGAACAACATGTATGTTCCCCATGTAGAGGAGACATACTATGTCAACTTTCATAGATAGATGACGACCCAGCGGTCAAAGGTGCCAATGTTAGGGCCTTTTTATTAACTATATAAAATAAAATAATATCTTTTCAACCGGTGTTCAACCGGTCAAAGGCGTCATGACATTTCCAATGCTATTCTATGTTTTTCTTTGGGGAACCAAAATGCCCTTCAATTCCTAGTTTTAGTTTTACTGGCCCTCCTTGTCGTCTTTTTCTCTACATTATCATCGTCGCTGTCCGCAGCTCTTCTCATCGACCTCCAAGGATCAACAGATTAGGGCTTGGACAACCTAGGGTTTGAATAGGCTAGGATTTTGGTGAGATTAGGTTTTGCCTCAGCTGCTCTCTATCGATAGCATAGGGGTTGCGCACCTCCTTTGCCCACGTGGAAAGAGGTGGGGATGTGGTTAATCTTGTATAGATTTTCATGTCCTCACCATTCCTTATCCGGCCCAAGGCCACATCAATCCGCTGTTCCTTTTTTTGGGGGGGGGTATGAGTACGTCAAAATTTAAAATTGAGAAGAGCAATTAATTAATGCAAAGAAATACTTTTATACTTGTTTTTAGAGATATATATATTGCGGCTTATTTAATTGATACGTCTTCTAAAGAGAGCCAAAAAGGTCCAGAGGCTCTCTCAGCTGCATGGCTCTAAAGCCAGTCAGCACGTGGGTGTTCCCCATGTAGAGGACACATACTGTGCCAACTTTCATAAAGAAATATGTTCTTGAAGGCGTGCATGTCAATAATTCGAGCAGAGGGGCAATGCAATGCAGAAGGGATTTGGTCCCATGGGCTTCTCAGGTATCACAACAAAAACCAAGACAGTGATCGATCGTTTCCTTCTGCCATGGCGAAGGGGCTGCCGTTGGCCACACCGTTGACATCAAGCCGTTCATGTGAATAGCCTCCTCTCCCATCCATGAATGCATCGAGTTCAAGGTATAGATAAATATATATAATACATTTTGTTTGAAATCTTTAGGTAGTCCTCTATATATATATATATTCTATATAAATAAATCTTTTATTTAAAACAAAACAATCCAAATCTTTATCAAACATTAATCAAAAGTCATCAATCTTCGACTTTTTAGGAAGGTTTTGAATTGATGTTTATATTAGGTTGAATCATTAATTATAAAACAATTCATTACAACACTCATGTATACAATTGCATCGAGTTCAAGGTAACAGCGCAGTACCAGTTCTGGTTTGCACTTGGAGGAGGCAAAGGCGGTCGAGGAGCTCGAGGAGGCGAAGGCACGACCACGTGGAGCTCAAAGCTAGCAGACTGAGGTGCCTGGCATACATAGAATAACCAAAATTTTTAAAAATTTGAAGGCTAGCCAAAATGCAACCACTTTTTCTCAATCATTTTTTAATTAAAAAACCTGAATTATTCTACACTTTCTCTCTCTCTCTCTCTCTCTCTCTCTCTCTCTCTCTCTCTCTCTCTCTCTCTCTATATATATATATATATATATATATATATATATATATAACAAAACAAATCATTTTTTATTTAAAAAGTCCAAAATCATTTTACAAAATACACTTTTAGAACTCTTAGGGAACTAATTTAAAAAGATGGATGAAAATAAGTCTGAGGTGGGGTTCTCCTTAATCCTGTATAGATAGATGACGACCCAGCGGTCAAAGGTGCCAATGTTAGGGCCTTTTTATTAACTATATAAAATAAAATAATATCTTTTCAACCGGTGTTCAACCGGTCACGTGGAAAGAGGTGGGGATGTGGTTAATCTTGTATAGATTTTCATGTCCTCACCATTCCTTATCCGGCCCAAGGCCACATCAATCCGCTGTTCCTTTTTTTTGGGGGGGGGGGTATGAGTACGTCAAAATTTAAAATTGAGAAGAGCAATTAATTAATGCAAAGAAATACTTTTATACTTGTTTTTAGAGATATATATATTGCGGCTTATTTAATTGATACGTCTTCTAAAGAGAGCCAAAAAGGTCCAGAGGCTCTCCCAGCTGCATGGCTCTAAAGCCAGCTTTGCAATCAGCACGTGGGTGTGGTGGGTGGGGCGCTCTCCCTTTAATTGATACGTCTTCTGAAGAGAGCCAAAAAGGTCATGCCCAGAGCTCGTGGGTGTGGTGGGTATCCATCGCGGAGGGGGGCTCTCCCCGGAGCTGCACGGCTATAGTCCTATTCGCGTGGTATCCATCGCGGGGGGCTCTCCGAACAATCCAAATCTTTTTTATTTAAATCTTATACACACACACACACACACACACACACACACACACACACACACACACACGTGTATATGAAATACTTTTATACTTGTTTTTAGAAATATATATATTGCGGCTTATTTAATTGATACGTCTTCTGAAGAGAGCCAAAAAGGTCCAGAGGCTCTCCCAGCTGCATGGCTCTAAAGCCAGCTTTGCAATCAGCACGTGGGTGTGGTGGGTGGGGCGCTCTCCATTTAATTGATACGTCTTCTGAAGAGAGCCAAAAAGGTCATGCCCAGAGCTCGTGGGTGTGGTGGGTATCCATCGCGGAGGGGGGCTCTCCCCGGAGCTGCACGGCTATAGTCCTATTCGCGTGGTATCCATCGCGGGGGGCTCTCCGAACAATCGAAATCTTTTTTATTTAAATCTTATACACACACACACACACACACACACACGTGTATGATTTTAGATTTTTTAAATAAAAAATGATTTGTTTTGAAACGTGGAAAATACGCAACAATCTAGCACCGTCGGATCTCCTATCACCCAGAGCTCGTGGGTGTGGTGGGTATCCATCGCGGAGGGGGGCTCTCCTCGGAGCTGCACGGCTATAGTCCTATTCGCGTGGTATCCATCGCGGGGGGCTCTCCGAACAATCCAAATCTTTTTTATTTAAATCTTATACACACACACACACACACACACACACACACACACACACACACGTGTATATGAAATACTTTTATACTTGTTTTTAGAAATATATATATTGCGGCTTATTTAATTGATACGTCTTCTGAAGAGAGCCAAAAAGGTCCAGAGGCTCTCCCAGCTGCATGGCTCTAAAGCCAGCTTTGCAATCAGCACGTGGGTGTGGTGGGTGGGGCGCTCTCCATTTAATTGATATGTCTTCTGAAGAGAGCCAAGAAGGTCATGCCCAGAGCTCGTGGGTGTGGTGGGTATCCATCGCGGAGGGGGGCTCTCCCCGGAGCTGCACGGCTATAGTCCTATTCGCGTGGTATCCATCGCGGGGGGCTCTCCGAACAATCCAAATCTTTTTTATTTAAATCTTATACACACACACACACACACACACACACACACACACACATGTGTATATGAAATACTTTTATACTTGTTTTTAGAAATATATATATTGCGGCTTATTTAATTGATACGTCTTCTGAAGAGAGCCAAAAAGGTCCAGAGGCTCTCCCAGCTGCATGGCTCTAAAGCCAGCTTTGCAATCAGCACGTGGGTGTGGTGGGTGGGGCGCTCTCCATTTAATTGATACGTCTTCTGAAGAGAGCCAAGAAGGTCATGCCCAGAGCTCGTGGGTGTGGTGGGTATCCATCGCGGAGGGGGGCTCTCCCCGGAGCTGCACGGCTGTAGTCCTATTCGCGTGGTATCCATCGCGGGGGGCTCTCCGAACAATCGAAATCTTTTTTATTTAAATCTTATACACACACACACACATGTGTATATAATTTTAGATTTTTTAAATAAAAAATCATTTGTTTTGAAACGTGGAATGGCTTGAAACGTGGAATGGCTCGAATTCAGAAAACTGTAGTTCTCTGGCTCAGCTGCACAGTCGGATCTCCTATCCAACGGTAGCACACGGCATATCTTCATGCAGGTCCAATCGTCTAGTAGATCTCCCATGCAAACGCCAGATCTTCATGCAAACGGCCGCGACGTCCAGTCTGTTGCGCCCTCCCTATCATGCGCATCGTCGTCGTCGTCGGTCTCTGTTCCGCTATACATGCTGAGGCGGCCTATGCCTACGCTCACCTGCAGTGAAAAGCCTACACAGTCTCCTTGCCGCCCACACAGGCCCTGTCAACACTGGCGTACAGCTACTCACCTCTGTTGCGCCCTCCCTATCGTGCGCATCGTCGTCGTCGGTCTCTGTTCCGCGATACCTGCTCAGCCGGCCTATGCCTACGCTCACCTGCAGTGAAAAGCCTACACAGTCTCCTTGCCGCCCACACAGGCCCTGTCATGGCCTCCTCTCGGCCTCTGTCGATGGCACGCTCAACATTTGGCAGCAAGAAGGTGGGAAACTGGGGGCGGTGTCCGCCACCTTGCTCTGTTCGGGCTGCATGGCTACCTGTCCGCGCCCAGGGCCTCGGTGTCCTAGGTGCGTAACACCCACTGGAATCCCCGGCCTCCCCCCCACGACAGAAAACTCTTGTTCTCGGGCTCAGCTGACGGGAGCATCAGGCTCTGGGACCTCACCACCGGCCGTTGCGCCCACACAGGCCCTGTCATGGCCTCCTCTCGGCCTCTGTCGATGGCACGCTCAACATTTGGCAGCAAGAAGGTGGGAAACTGGGGGCGGTGTCCGCCACCTTGCTCTGTTCGGGCTGCATGGCTACCTGTCCGCGCCCAGGGCCTCGGTGTCCTAGGTGCGCAACACCCACTGGAATCCCCGGCCTCCCCCCCACGCAGTCTGGCACCCTTGACACCAGGACGGACACCGCCTAGGAAGTGAAATGCACTTGTCAGAGAGAAACTGGCAGTACGAAGATACCTGTGAGAGCTCGACGCGACCCGAACGTGATGAGACGATTGGAACAGCCGGAGGTGATGAAAGGACTGCAACAGCAGAACGCCTGGAACAGTAGGCGACTCACGTCACGTCACCTCGCGTGAAGCGTGAAGCGTGAAGCGTGAACTTCACGCTTGTAGGAGAATTGGCCACTTTGAAATAGGCCCCCCTCCGTTGCCCACGTGGAGGGAGGGCCAGTCTCCCTTAATCTTGTATAGATGATTATTCATTGGCAAGCTCAGGACATCCCTGCACATGTCCTTGGTGACTTTTGGAAATAACTATGTGACAACCGCCAGCCATGGAAGCATATAGCTCAGAGGAGCTTCTTAGTGTGTCATTGCCCCAAGGCACAGTAGGTCTGGCGTGACGGATCCTCTGTATCTGCACCCGCCCACACCATTACCTGGGGGTGGTAGCACAGGCCTCTGTAGCAGTGTCTGGTTGTTGCTGGCAGTTCGTGGCCAGCCGACCCTCTATTCTAGGTGTGGCCACCCAGAGGAGTTAAGAGTGTCATTGCCCCAAGGCACAGTAGGTCTGGCGTGACGGATCCTCTGTATCTGCACCCCATTGATTGCTTGCACCATTACCTGGGGGTGGTATCACAGGCCTCTGAGTACAGGGACTTACCCTTCTCTCTCACCACAGTAACATGACAACCCTGTTCTCAATAGCCCCAAAAGGAATTTCCTCAAGGTTAGATAGACAACAAGGGCATCATAAGCCACCTGTTTGGGTGCACCGTGCCCCCCATTGAGATAGAGCCTGGTCGCGTGGGACCGCCCGCCCAGCCGGGCAGGGTGGGCAGGGCATAAAGAGTGGTCGCGTAGACCACGTTTTTTGTTTTGAAGTTTTTTTTTTAAATCCTGAAAAAAAAACAGAGGAGAGACTCGAGAGCCTGAAACACAGAGCACCCGTAACCTGCTTCTCCCCCTTGTGTGCTGCAGATCACCGGCGATCGCATCCTCAGACAGGTGGCACGTGGAGCTATGCAGGGCAGGTAGCTTCCTTCGGCCCTTCCGCCTACGCCATACTGGAGATAGCAGATAGCACATTGTGGTGCATTCGCAAAAGGTCAAGGAGTGCAGGTCTCTTTCTCTTCAGCACAAAGTAGGTCTCTTTCTCTGAGATCTCTTTCTTGGCATACTGGACGAGCTTATGCAGTCTGGAGTGAATTCCCTGATTGCAGGTTATGCCCAACACAGATAGCACATTGTGGTGCATTCGCAAAAGTCAAGGAGTGCTGGGCGGGCTGGTTATGTTGGATGTGGTCTCTTGGAATGCACTCATCGCAGGACAGGGCAGCAATTGGCATGCTCCGGTGGATATGTTGCTTGCAAAAATGATGCAAATGGATATGTTAATTTGCAAATGTGGTGTGCATGCAAAAGCTTGGCAGGTGTTTGATGCAGTTCAGGCTCGGGATTTTTTACTGGTGCTTGACAATGATATGCCACATGCTGGGATTGTTGAGCCAAGGTACTGCACTTGGGAATGCTTTGTTGAAAATGTATGCCAGATGTTTCTTGTTTGGGATGTAGTGGGGAGCACCTAAAATAGCTCAGCAGGTACTCGACAAGTTGAATGCACTAACCGGCGGATATGCCCAAGTGGGGTTGATTGGGGCAGCACTTGGCACTGCTTGGTGCTGATTTGCAATTGCCATTTGCAGGTTGATTTGGTAGGAGCAGATGTCATTTCCAATCATGTGTCGTTCGATTTTCACACTTTTACTCATACTTCGGCATAGGCAACAACTGAAAAGCCTTCATGATGTATCACAAGTGCTTGTTCGTTATGGTCAAAGGAGACTAGTCTGTGCACAAAACAACGAGTGCAATCTCTTAATTCCTTTGTTGCATGCGTATATTGAGCACTTTTGCATGGAAGCCTTCAACCACGGATGCTTCATGGTGGAACACTTTGCCCCTCTTTCACAACATCGTGGAACTTGTGAGAACATGGAAACATACCGGGGTCATTTGCAAGTATGAAGGGGAGAATTCTTCCTGTTGAGAAGCAAGTGGCAATGGGGTTGTTTCGTTTGGCAACAGGTACAATGTTGGCTATAAGTGAGCTGTTTGGTGTTGGAAAGTCGACTGTTGTGGAGACTGTTAACAGATTTATGGCAGCCTTATTGGTGCATCGACGCCAGTTTATATCTTGGCTGAAAAGCACAATCGAAATCGAAAAGATCAAGGCAGGCTTTTTTGTTAAACAAGGCTTGCCTAATGTATGTGGAGCTATGGATGCTACACATTGTGAAGGAGAGGCCGCTAGGTGAGTTGGGCTTGGATTGGTATGATCGAAACAAGAACTACTCCATGTTGGTCCAAGCTGTGGTGGACAGTGAGATGCGGTTCTTGGATGTATTTGCTGGCTTCCCAGGGTCTGTCAACGATTCTAGATTACTTAAGAACTGAGCATTTTATTATTGTGCAAATCTTGGTTTGGTTTTGAGTGGTCCCAAGTATGTACATGGTTCTTTCTCCATAAGAGAGTACATTGTGGCAGATGGTGGTTGGCTATCCTTTGCTTCCATGGCTTATGAGACCTTACGGGACCCCCTCCACTCCAATTGAAAAGCTTTTTAACTATAAGGTTTCATCTACAAGAATTGTGGTGGAACGTGCATTTGGTTGGCTTAAAATGAAGTGGAGATATTTGCATGGCAAAGTGATGAAACCATATCCATGTCAGTTGGCAAGGGCTATTGTTGTCTGTTGCATGTTACACAACATGTGTTTGGACTATGAGGAGGATATAGAGGAGATGGCACCATGTTTTGATCAATTTGATGACATCATCATGGAAGAACCAACATCAGATGCTGAAGCCATGAGAGACACGCTAGCAAAATTTCTTCACCCTTTGGAAAAGGCTTACTTTGAATTTCAGATAATTACATGATCGGGTAGACTTGTTAGCACATGTAAAAGATCAATAGGTACATCAATGAGCTTCATGTTTGGGGCTACACTCCAGTGAGAAGAGGCTTTTAGAGCTAGTGCTTTACGTGCTTCATGTTTGGGGCTGCACACTAGTGGTTGACAGGGGCAGACAATTGCAAGTATGAAGAGGTGTTTAACAAGTACTTACACTGTTTTGATGGGCTGCACACCAGTACTTAGCACTATTTTGATGGGTTTGTTTTACATGATCGGCTAGACTTGTTAGCACATGTAAAAGCTCAATAGGTACATCAATGAGCTTCATGTTTGGGGCTGCACTCCAGCGAGAAGAGGTTTTCAGCTAGTGCTTTACGAGTTTCATGTTTGGGGCTGCACACCAGTGGTTGACAGGGGTAGACAATTGCAAGAATGAAGAGGTGTTTAACAAGTGCTTGACGAGCTTCATGTTTGGGGATGCACTCCAGTGAGAAGAGGTTTTCAGCTAGTGCTTTACAAGCTTCATGTTTGGGGTTGCACATTAGTGGTTGACAGGGGTAGACAATCACAAGTATGAAGAGGTGTTTAACAAGTGCTTGACGAGCTTCATGTTTGGGGCTGCACGCCAATACTTAGCACTGTTTTGATGGGTTTGTATGCTAAATGTGGTGCACTTACAAAAGCTTTACAAGTGCTTGATGAGCTTTATGTTTACGGTCTACTGTTGGCATTGCTTTCGTGTATATGTACGCATCGTAGATATGTACACAGCACTTTCTATATTAGAGGGGCCTTACTTTTTGCATCAGCATGTTGCCAGTGGTGTTTAGGGCTGAAAGAAGATCCCCAGAGCTTCCGCATGTTACATTTGTATCAGAGCATTAGGCTCAGCAAAGCTAAACACTGATTCAGTCCCATATGAAGGTGTACAGGTCCAAGGTACAGGAAAGTACATGGATACGAAGCCCAAGGCAAGGAACACAGGAACGGGAAGATCTCCAGGGAGGTTTGTTGGTGGTGTTCTGCAGAGCCAGAGGGGATGGTAGTCCTGTGAGCGAGATAGGTTCTCAGGCAACGGTCCCAAGGGAGGATTATCCTCCAAGGGGTGATGTGAGAGTGCCAGACTCATTTCTCAGGAATGAAGACCAAGATAGTGTTCAGAGTCAAGGCAGGAATGGATTGAGGACTAGAAGGAACAGATGCGTAGATCTTGATATGAGACAGAGTGGTTTTGGAGACCGGGCCGGGTTTTCAGAGAAAAGGGTTGCCAAGGATGGATGGATGACAAAGGGACTCTGGGATTTGAGTGAGATGATGACAGTCATCCAAGGACACGTTGGAATCCCGTCATCAAGTTTAGCAGAGGGGGATGTCATGTGCATGAATATGCCATGGACATTCTCAGAGAGTATCCAGAAGAGGCAGCCAGAAAAGACAGTTAGAACCAAAATTTAGGGGCATCAGGTGCAAAAGAGGCAAGTTTGGACTTGGAGGAGGACCAGGGTGCTATCGACTGGGACAAACAAATGTCGGCTGTACCAGAAGACAGGGCGACTGCATGTGCTGAATTTTATGAATAAAATAAGGAGGTCGGCTGGCCGACCAGCAGTTGGCCAGCTCTCCTTGTGTCCAAAGGGCCTATAAAAGGGCACATGAGCTCATTGTGTTAGTCATTCATTCCATTATGGGGATGGGTCCTTAGGGTCCAAGTAGAGACTAGATTTTGGTGATGTTCACCTTTTGTATGAAGACAGCCGAGGGCTGGAGATTGGGTATCTTTTTGTACCATATTAATATACTGAATTTCCAGCATATATATATCTCTCTCTCTCTACTCTCTCTTCATGTTTGCGTTTTGCATCAGCATGTTGCCAGTGGTGTTTAGGGCTGAATGAAGACCCCCAGAGCTTCCGCGTGTTACATGAGAAGTATTAAGAGTAGGTTAACATATTTGTTCCCCATTGAACTGAAATGGAACATCAAGGCTTTTATCAGCTAGTTTCAAGATAAGCTTTGTTGATGAGGGTCTCTTTCTGTATCTCAGCCACAAGTGCTCGGTAGCAATGCTCACACCGACACCCAATGTTTTCCTCCATGAGTTCCTTTTCATGAATGGTTCCCAATGTTTTGAGCTCTTGGCGGCGAAGCCATTGACCGACCTCTCTCCATGCATCTGGTTTGCAAGCTAATAGTTCACCCATAGTCAGTGTCACTGGGGCTGGGCTGACAATATGGCATGGAGGGTTACCATATCTTTCTACTTCACTGCTCTCAAGGATGGCAGGCTGGCCCACTATCCATCGGAATTTTGGATTGTCTTGCTCTTCAGGATTTTCCTCCATCCCAAAGGTCATCAGAGAGTTGTTTCTTTCCATGAGCTTGGCATGGGCTTCTCTTTCTCTAAGGATGTGCTCTCGTAAGGCAAATCAAGTTAGCCTCATCCTCATAATTGAATATACTGTCTTCTATTTCTTCTGAGTGGGTTGTGAAGCCGTGTTTCATTGTTAGGCTCTTGGAGGTCTGGAACACTAGTCTCTGATATTTCTTTGTTTCTGCCCAGTTCTTGGGTTTCTGGGATAGGATCCATTGGTACAAGCCTGGCTGGTCTTATCCTCTTGGACATAGATCCATTTGGCCTTTCAATTTCCCTTTGAGTTTCTTTTATCAGCTTTTGGGCTTCCTTCAATCTTTTGGTTTCTTCCCTAGCATTAGGATAGTCACTCAAGTTCTTAGGAAGGGGCTCTCCTGGCTTTCATTATGGTTTTTAGCGTCCTTTGACAGCTTTCATGGCCATCTCTAGGAGTTTGTCCTTTTGTTCCATTAGCACCACATCTGGAGGATACTCAGAGTATTTCTCTTCCTCAAGGGTTATTTGGATGGGTGGCTCTAGAACATCTTCTGTCTCTACTGCCTCCTTGGAGCACAAGCTTTGTTGTTCTCTCCCGCTTCCTTTCCCTCACTTTGAGATTCTTGAGGGAGGGAAACAGTTTCTGTTTGTTGATCTTTAGGGCCTTTTTTCCGGTTTTCTTGCGTTTTTGTGGTTTCTTTGTTTTCTTATGGCTATCTTTGGTTTCAGTTTTTTGGCCCTTTGCTCACACTTCCATGGCTTGAGCTCTTCAGGTCATCTTCAGGGATAGGTATCTGCAGCTCTGTTAACAACACCATAGCTTCTTTTGGCTGCCTTTTAATCTAGAAAGGGCCAGTGATTTCACAGTTTTTTTGTGGACTTGTTATTCCATCGACCCAAATACCAAAACAGGCTAAGAGAAGCTAATTCTTCTCATGAGTTGGGGTTAAGCTTAAGTTGTCTCTACAACCTATCAAGGGGAGAAATCTTGGCAACCCATAGCTATGGACGGAAAATATTCGCTAGTTTGCAAGTCACATGGGAAAGGAGACATATATGTAACTAGCCTTAACCATAAGCATGAACAAAATCATTCAAACAAGCTAGTGAAAATGTTGGCCATGCAAATGAGGACCTTCCCTCTGCCTTGCAAAGGGGTTGGGCTTATGTAAGATGAATTGTTGCATTCTCTGCTTACAAGAGTATATACCAAGTGCATCGTCATCAATGTTGCCTTCAGCAAAACCTGAGATTAGAGCATTCCACGAGACTACATCTCGAACTGGCAGCTCCTCAAATGCTTCCGAAGCTTCTACAAGTGAGCCACATTTGGCATTCATATCCACTAGACCATTGCCAACATGTTCAACTAAATATGATGTACTTCCATACATATAATAACCAAGTGATCATTTAGCTCTCCAACGGTCATACTGTGCCCTACTTGAATCAGATGAAATGTATAGCAAGGAGTGTTTGGTAACTTAGCATGATGGGGCTTCTTTCAGCATGACATACAGTTGTCCCTATTAGATGAAATCAATGGCCACTCAACAGTCAATTTCAGTCCACATGCTCGTGATAGTGGTTTTCACCGTGGATGGAAAAGTTGGAAACCTGGTTTCTAGTTTTAGGAGTAAGAATATTAAACTTCCACCTTGAAAACCATCATAGGGCTAAAATTTGGGGCCATTCTTGATGATTGCGCTATTACTTCCTGCCACAATGCTGTAAAATTCTGCCACATCCTTGACTGCACTTTCCTAATTTCAACTAGTGCTTCAAAATTAGTGCATATGAACTGAAATGTGGTTGTCAACTTCCATCCATGCTCAACATGAATTTTAATCCAGTTTCCAGCATGGAAGCATAGAAGCATGGAAACAGGTTCATGGAATGGAGTGGTTGTGGTAACTTAGTCTAATAGCTGCAATATTTCATCTCTATGAGAGTGATCGTGATGGAAGTTGCCCTTCCACTACTAGTGTGTATGTACATGAGGAGTGCGACCAAACACCAGAGATTAATGAAAAATGAAGGTAAAAGACCAATGTCTTTTACAACTTTTATGGACAAAGAAGTAGTTCAAAAAAGGTTTATTGCATTAAAAAGGGTAATTAGTTTATACATCAAAACATTGCAAATATTACAGCGAGGATAGATATTACAGCCAGGATATGCTTTGACTTAAGTTTGGATAACAAAGACCATTACAAAAGATAAGCATTCCACAAAAAACATAGGCCATGTGTCACGTGCATCCCGCACTTGGATGCCACGTAGACATTTCTGTATAGAAGGTGCAAGACTTGGGATGGTGAACTGGTCCCATGTGAGCCCAGTCCGGGATGAGTCAGCCAGGGATCCATCTCAGTCGTCCGAGGTCAGGTGTGCATTGTCCTGCACATGAGTCCAAGATCAGATGTGCACTGTCCTGCACATGAAACGGTGCCAATCCACGCTGTGAGTCTCCCTTTAGAATGATGTCAGTGGTTCTGTGTATCTGGTATGGTACCGGATGCCAGATCACTGAGTAGATAATGGTTAGGACAAGGGGCCATCCCATAGGGCTACCTCGGAGCTTAGTATGGGCATGGGAATGGTGTGAACGTGAAACCATCCCCATGTGGGCCTTACTGGCCCAGGCTAGACCCACCAGCCATGGAAGGCCATCCCATAGGGCTACCTCGGAGCTTAGTATGGACATGGGAATGGTGTGAACGTGAAACCATCCCCATGTGGGCCTTACTGGCCCAGGCTAGACCCACCAGTCATGGAAGGGCTGTAGGACAGTCCTGAGGCAAGAATAAGGCTATTTTCAGGAGGCTACAGCCTTCATAGGGTTGTAGGGCAAGTATGGGGCAGCCCATACAGGCTGCCCAGCCCATGGATTGTGGGCAAAGTCTATGCCCAGCCTTCTAGAAGCAAGCGACTGACTCCCCAGCTTGCTAGGGAAAAACGCAGCATTTATTAGGATTTATTTGAGCATTTAATGCTGAATTTACTCAGTCGTGGGAATATGATGCTGGCCGCCTGCTCTTATACTGGCCGACTGCCCCTGAAGAGTAGTATAAATAGGAGAGGTCCACAATCCCATCATTCATCTCAGTATTCACCAAGAGCTCAAGCCAATCAAGGGCGAGACAAGCCAAGGAGATTGCTAAGCAAAGGGGTGGACTTGTGAAGGTCAAGGGCAGGGATTTCCCAGCCAAGAAAAGGTCAAGAATTCTGTATTTGTTTTCAAATTTACATCATTCTAATAAAGCAAATGCACCATCCGTGGTGGAGACCCTACAGAGGGTAATTGGGACCCAATACTGTGTCCTCTTCATCTCCCCCTTCTCTCTCTATTTTCTGCACATCTCCTTTCAGTTTGTGCGTTAATTTCCGTCGCGAAAAGAGTGCTGATTTCTGAGTTTTGAAGTACCGATCGTTCTCCAAAGCTTCCGCATATTACATTGGTATCAGAGCATCAGGCTCAGCAAAGCTAAACACTGATTCAGTCCCATACGATGGTGTACATGTCCAAGATACAGGAAAGTATACGGATACGGAGCCCAAGGCAAGGAATACAGAATCGGGAAGAGCTCCCAAGAGGTTTGTTGGTGGTGTTCCACAAAGCCAGAGGGGATGGTAGTCCTGTGAGCCAGATAGGTTCTCGGGCAACGGTCCCAAGGGAGGATTATCCTCCAAGGGGTGATGTAAGAGTGCCAAACTCATTTCTTAGGAATGAAGACCAAGACAGTGTTCAGAGTCAGGGCAAAGAATGGATTGGGGACTGGAAAGAACAGATGCATAGATTTTATTCAGAGTCAGAGTGGTTTTGGAGACCGGGCCGAGTTTTCAATGAAAAGGGTTGCCAGAGTTGGATGGATGATAGAGGGACTCCGGGTTTGGATGATGACAGTCATCCAAGAACAAGTTGGAATCCCGTCATCAAGTTTAGCAGAGGGGGATGTCATGTGCATGAAATGCCATGGACACTCCCAGAGCTAATCCAGAAGGGGCAGCCAAGAAAAAGATTCTTAAGAGTTAGGATTTGGGGCACAAGGTGCAGTTTGGTCAAGGGTGGACTTGCAGCAGGGCATGGAAGGATTTGGTTGTGCTGTCGGCTGCTTGCAAAAGTAGTCGGTTGGACCAGATCAGAGACGGGCTGGACCAGATCAGAAATGCTGCATTTTAATGGAATAAATACCACGACTGCTGGCCGACCAGCAGTCGGCCAGTTCTCATTGTGTCCAAGAGCCTATAAATAGGCAGTTTGCTCATTGTAGGATTCATTCAACTCTTTAGGAGTTGGGTCCCTAGTATAGAAATGTTTTGGTGATGTTCACCTTTTCAAGAAGGCAACCAAGGGCTGTAGATGTAGGTACCTTTTTGTACCATCAAAAATATACTGAAATTCCAGCCATACCTCTCTCTCTCTACTCTCCCTTCTGTCTGCATTTTTGCATCAGCATGTTTCCAGTGGTGTTTAGGGCTGAAAGAAGACTCCCAGAGCTTCCGCGTGTTACACCATGACTTGCAATTTAAAAGCTGTGCTTTTTCATTATGCACTAAAAGATGATGCATGCATGGCAAAGCACTTAAATGCTTCAGCAATTTGTTTCAAGGCTTTGTTTGACTCCTCTTCCAATGCTAAGCGCTTTCTATTGAGTGCCACTGCCTCCTCAAACTCGGCCTTTGTGAGCTCAATAACCTCGTCTTCATGTTTTGCCCTTCGCGCATCGATGCTATCCATGAATGAAATGAGTTGCTTTGTTGTACCCTCAAGTTCTTTTTTCAGCACCGACATTTTATCTCCTCGCTTGCGTTTCTTGCCGGATGAGCACTCCTCATCCTTTTCTTGTATTTAGAAACATGGAATGATTACAAGGGATTGAAGTAAAGGCTTATTCAATATTCAAGTTGAGGAGGAATCTTACATCCTCTCCTACTTGAAAAACGTGAGATGTCCTCATCTCGCAAAGTGGGGGTAAAATCCTTCACCAACTCTTCTTCTTTCTCCCACGTGGCGTCTTCTAGAGGGAAGAACTTCCACTTTACTAAGAATTCTCTGAGGACTCTGCTCATGAAGGGATCGTCATCCTTGTTGCTTGAACCACCAGCCTTATTTGGTGAAGTGAAATCCCCTACATATAAAAAATGACAATGGTTTAAAATTGCTAACAATTAAGCATTGATAGAAATCGATAATCGACAATTTACCTAAAATACCAATTAAATAATGCATGACTCACCCAAAATATCTTGTGCTGTGTAATACACAACGTCACCAAGGTTAATCAACCTCTCTTTCCCGACACGGTCAAGCATGATTGTGTATGGATCTTCAGCTAAGTTTCGAGGGAGCTTCATTTCTTCTCGTTGGTTAGGAGTCATGTTCCAATAACTATCACAACCGGAAGGGATATGCCGTTCATAGTCATGCACCTTTTTGAATGATGCTGAAATACGATCCCAACGAAAGAAACATTGATCAGGACAATGAAACACTCCTTGCTGAACACAAAATTTTGATATGAACTCCCACCGCTCATCTCCCGTCTTAAGGATGACATTCGAACTACCATCTTTCATATCTTCAAATAACTTGGCACGAGCATCCAATAGAGTGGCAGTTTCTTTCATTGTCCAGATTCCTGATTGAAAGAAAATCTTTGTTGGAATTGGCTTTCCAGCATTGCTTGAAGATTTCCCTTCTACCTGTATGGAGATGCTCGGAGGTAGAAACTGGGAAATGGATTGTGGGATTGGTGGAGGTGTGTTAATAAGAGGGGGTACAGTTTGAGATGAACTTGCTAAAACTTTCTTTCCTTTTCGAGCCTTCAACTTACTCTTACCCTATGCGGTTTGGGGTAGATTAATGTTGGTAATGCTTGCCAAAGGGCTCCGAGTAGCTGCAGCAAGCCCATGACAAAGAGAAAAATTGTGGGGGGGGTGGGGTTACATCAGTTTGAGACAAACCATGTTTACCCCCTTGTTCCATAGATTGGCAATGTGATAAAACCTGAGAATCCCAGGTTTGGGAATATTGGGTGAAAGGCACTCTTTCTTCCTCATAATCTGGAATGAGATTTTCCATTTGGAAGCACCTGCAAGTAAAAATATATGAATCTTGAGTAAATGAAAGCTTGTTTCAAGAACCTTCAAAAAGAAATATCTTAGAACGTGAAATAATGGACTGTGGTGTGTTTCATACGCACTCTGAGATATAGTATCACACACCATAGTCCACAGTTCTTAAGAAATAACTTTCTTTGTGCAAGTGCTTCCTACCGCAGCAGAATGCAAGGTAAATGTCTTTTTCTTCATGCAAGTTTATTTATGCTGGGCTTGTAGTTTTATTTCACCCTATGCCGGCCCAATATCTTGCATTGCAATCCATTATTTTAGGTTCTGAGATACATTATCACACACACCAGTGACCACAGTCCACAGATCTTAAGAAAGGATCTGAAAACAATTCTTTTGCAATATCTGTGGGTTAGTTTTGCATCCAGCCTTATCCCAGGCTTTGACAAGCTTGTCTATCCAGACACTAGTGTGACTGACCACCTTCACCCTTATACTTGTTTTTCTTGGAAGCAGTTCCCACTCCTTTATGGAGTAATATGGACTGTTCAGAAGTAAGAAAGGGGGCGGACTTAATTCTCCTTATGGTGTCAGACATAAACAACCTCTCACTTCTGCACAGTGTTTGCTATACCTCCAAGGGGATGACCCACTCCTGTGAACCAAGGGTTCCAAATATCCTTGAAATGCCTTAGGCCCTATCACTGATTTGCTTAGCCAATCTTTTGTTCCTGAGAATAGGAGGGCTGTCATCATTCATTGCTTTGGGCTAGGGACGAGTCAACCCTTCCATTGCCCCTTCAGGAAGCTGAGCTTAAGATCCTTTTCCAACTATTTACCAACTATTGCAGATATTTAGAGTTTTTGATCTTGATAGGACTAGGTAGAAGCAGCTTGTCCAACCAGTGGACTTCTTCCCAACATTTTCCACCTATCTCAGCCTCCTCAAATTTGCATCTGGTGATCCATGCCAGCTTGTCCAGCCAGTGAACTTCTTCCCAACATTTTCCACCTATCTCAGCCTCCTCAATTTTCCATCTGGTGATCCATGCCCATGGTTGGTTAGACTCCAAGTGAACAATCCATTTTGCAGGCAATTGGCTTGCCTTGTCAGTAATGTTGTGGACGTCCCATCCCCCATCTTCCTTCCTTGTACACACACCTGTTCCCAGGAGATAAACAGCCATGACCTACTATCTGCAAAAAACCACCAGAAGTTCCTAAACAGCTTATTTACCTTGCCCAGTCAATATCAAAGAATTTGATTAGGGTGGCAATGTAAACTAGCAGTGCCAACAGTACATACCTCGGTGCAATCAACCTACCAGCCAAGCTTCGTCTGAGTTGTGTCTCACCCTGACTTTTTGTTGAATCCTACTCTGTAACCAACCAAAGCACGGATGGGCAGTTACTCCAAACACCACTGGGCAGCCCAAGTATCTGATGATCTTTCAAGGGCCTATGTCCTTGAGGTTGTATTGTTGCGGACATCGACCTGTATACATATCTTGTGATATATATATTCTCCTGTGTGTAAAATAGGAAGCATAAATACCCTTATTTCCCAAACATACATGGCTTGGAGTGCCTGAAAATTTCTCAAATCCTTTGTTATATACCATTTCCCTACATCGAAAAGCACTCGTATTGTACAAGCATACATGGGCATAGGTGAACACTCTCCCAAAAGCAGAATGTTTTTTCTTTGTTCTGTACAACACATGTATGGATACTTTCATACAACATGATTTTATATATGTGGTTGCTTAGATTAACACAATCTCCCCGCTTGCAACTTCCGATCGAGACATAGACGCATTTTAAATACAATTATCGTGTCACTCAATTCTATCTTGTATTGTCACAATTTGTTCTATTTTCGTGTCACTCAATTATATAATTATATTGTCACAATTTGCTTCCCCTTTTTTACTTTTCCCCCTCCAAATTGTTCAACATTTCAGCGCGCTCGCTCTCTCTCTCCCATTTTCTCTTCACATAGGCACACTCACTTCCGTTGCAATTTGATCAAGTAAGCTAGACATCAAGAATTGAATTTACGAAAAGAGAGTCCCGAGAGTAGAGAAGGGGAGCTTAATTAGCGTCTTGATTAAGAAACAAAAACGTCGTATTACTGTGTTTTCGGAGCTGTAGGTATCGTATACTAATCAACATCAACACAACAGCAAGAGGTTGATTAGCCACATTGAGGCAACACGCATGGCCTTTACTTAGCCCGAGACCTGGACACTTCTAATGGCAGACTTGGGCTCCGGCGCGGCCACTTTGGGGACGGTGACGGTGAGCACGCCGTTCTCCATGGCCGCCTTCACCTCCTCCACCTTGGCGTTGTCGGGGAGGCGGAAGCGCCGAAGGAAGCTGCCCTGCGCCCGCTCCACGCGGTGCCACCTGTCCGAGGACACGGTCTCCTCCTTCTTGCGCTCGCCGCTGATCTGCAGCACGCGCCCGTCTTCCACCAGCACCTTCACGTCCTCCTTGGCCAGACCTGCCGCACAGGGGGCGGTTAGCACGGAAGGAAATCGAGGGTAATTAAGCTTAATTAGCAACTTAATATATATTATTGACATGGACAGGGGAAGCGAGAGACGATGATCGATGGATGCGGGGGATCTCACCAGGCAGGTTGGCCTTGAAGATGTGGGACTCCGGGGTTTCCTTCCAGTCCACCTGCGTATTGGCCACCGCAGCCACGTCCCGTGCGAAGCTGGCGTGCTCCGGGAACAGAGAGGAAGAGAAAGACGGGAAGGCGAGAGAGTCGAAGAGGAGGGAATCGAAGGGGTCATCCCCTGATCTGCGGCCGAATAAAGAGAGGGCCATTGTCTCTAATTGTACGTAGTAGTAGCAGTAGCAGTTTTGGTGGTGGGTAGACGGAGAGAACTGAAGCTGTGAAAGAGCGCGAGTTGCGATGAGGATGCGCTGTGGAGGTTTATGTAGGTAGCTAGCCCTCGAAGCCTTCTACCGACTTCCGGAACATTCCGGAAGCCTCTCGGTACTACGTTCTTCTTTGTCTTGCTCTCCGACTTTAGGATAAGCTTTGGGTCGGAGAATAAGCTTTGTGTCAACTCCAAATGGAAAAGAGCAATTAGCTTAGTATGCACTCTATCACACCTCCTTAAACCCACTATAAACTAAATTTTTGGCTAAACACAGTGTGACTATTGTCTTCAAAAAAAGGAATTTAGATGAAACAATGGCAAGACCTAGTTAACTCTAGAGAATTGCCACAATGATAAAGTTGTACAAAGAGTCATGGGACATGACGTCATGTTGGGTATTAAAAGATTTATCTTCCTTTATAGGGGAAGATCATAAACATAAGCAATTAGATTAATTGGCTATAGCAAACCCTAATCATTGAACACATGGCCACGGTAAACTGGTTTCTTGGTTGAGATGTTTGTGCTCCCGAGTATGGTTGGGTGAATCCCCACGACATTGGGTTATTCCCTACGTTCTTTCTATGGCACTAGGGCTTCCCATAGGGGCGTCACTGCTAGAGGGAATAGCCCCACCGCATAGCAACAATGCATTTTGAGAGCTAACAAATGGTTAAATTGATTAAATTTATGGTTTTACAAGAAAAAAGTAGATAGGAAATCTAAAAACAACTTTGATTTTACTTCATATTCTTGTGTTCATTGCATTCTTTTGTTATCTTAGGAATTATGTGTTCAATTTTTCATGTTGCCCTAAAACTGTGTGTCCTTTGACTTTTGCAATTCAAGTTTTTTGTTCAATTTCTATATTTTTTTATTTTTTTATTTTTCAATTTCAAACATTAAAAATAATAAATTGGGTTTTAAATTTAATGAATTAGGTGAAATAGACCTTAAAATTAGTTTCAAGACATAGGATTTACCCTAATTTGGACTCCTTACATGGAGAAATTGGGTTAGAAACAACGATTTGGGGTAGATTTGCAAACCAGATTAATTTCTACATTTGTTTCTTTATGATTTCCCTCTCAGTAGCGGAATGGCAAAAGACAACAGTATGGTGTAACAAACCAATTAGGCAATGTCGTGGGAGACTTGCAGTCACCCATTAGAGTTTCTAGATATGTACACCAACTTTCAAGTGGTCATGGGGGACACATAGGACACCACTCTACTCTGCAAACCTTCACTCACACTCTCTCAGTTCTCACTTCGCAACTCTCCACTGCGTATCTCACTCACTCTCTCACAAATACGCAACATGTTTATTAAAAAAGAGAAACAACATACTTAATCCACACGTTGCAGAGAGTAACACATAAATACGATGGAATGGCAACATTGCTAGTGATTACTTTCCAGAAGTGTTGCAGACTATTACAAAGCGACTGCCCGATACAATCTATCACTTCCTGAGAACTATTTCTATGATAGGCTTACTTAGCTAGATTTAACTTCAGCCTTGTATCTCTGCATCTCTGTAGACATGGCCTCAAATGATAGATATGTTTTGCCTTGTCTCCGGACACAATGAAATCATCCACAAAAGCCTTCATGAAATCTGTTAGTAGGTAGTCATAGAAAATCTCCTGCACCATTCTTTAGAAGGTAGCAGGTGCATTTTTCAAGCCAAACATCATGACAGTTGCCCATGAAGACACCCCATTCAGTGATGAAGGCGATATTCCCCCTGTTTTTTGGAGCCATCTTCACTTGGTTGTACCCGCTGAAACCATCCAAAAAAGAGTACATCTTCTTTCCGGCTACCTCATCCAGCAAGGAGTCCGTGAACGGAAGTGGAAAGGGATTTGAGCGGCATTCAGCTTGCGGTAGTCCACACAGATTTTGATTTTGATGTTCTTTTTGGGGAGCCACTATAATCGGGGATATCCAAGCAGCTTTTTCCACTAGCATGATGAAACCAACCCTCAGTAGTCTGTCAATTTCCTCTTTGACTTGCTTTGCATAGTTTGGGTTCATTATGAACCTCTGTTGTCTGACAGGTAGTATAGCTCCCTATTTTAAGTTGATGCTGTGCTAGAGGAATTTAGGGTCGATGCCCTCCATGTCTTCATGTGACCAAGCAAAAAATCTTGGTATTCCTTTAGTAAGGACACTAACTCCTATTTGAATTCTTCTTCTCCAGTTCCAAACTGATCTTCACATGCTTTTCTTCTTTTCCATCCCCTAGATTTACCTCCTGTAGTTTGTTCGGGTTACTTTTGTGGCATTGTTTTCCTGGTTCTCCTTTTGCTTTTACACCTAGTCTCAAATCTCCTGGATCTCTTCTTCGCCCATTTAATTTCTTTCGAGGCTTTCTCCTAAAAGGTTTTGCTCAATTTTGAGCCCTCTATTTTTGCGGAATCTCCTTCTTTTTTGTTCATTTGTTTGTCTGCTACTTCTGCGTTTTCACCCTTTTCTTCCGCATAATGACCTATATTCATGGATGGGAGACTTACATAGAGTTATGCCTTTTGGCCTATCCAACACCCTAGGAACTTTCCAAAGGCTCATGTACACATCATACAATGAATAACTTTGAGAGTTCCTTGATGTATTTATTGATGACCTTTGTATCAATTAGAAATAGAAAGGATATCATTAGTCCGTGTGAGAAAGGTACTTAAGAAATGTAGATTGTATTGAATCTCCCTTAACTTACTTAAGTGTCAATTCTGGGTAGGACATGGAGTGATACTTGGCCACATCATTTTCCAACTTGGCATACCCACAAACTTTAAGGGTGTCCAACGATTCATGGGGCATGTCTCGGATACTACAAAAGGTTCATAATCTTATATGCTAGCATAGCTAAACCCTTGTATATAATAGTGGTCATCGTTGAATGGATAGATGAGTGTCAAAACTCTACGATACTCTCAAGAAATATTGAGAAAGTGCACTTATCCTAAGATCTCCCAATTGGGATATTATCTTCCATGTGAATATTGAAACTATGGGTTTTACAATTTGTTATATATTGGTATAACCAAGAGAGCATAGCATGGATTTCCGTATTAACTTTTCCAGTTGGCCATGCTAATTGAATGAAATTGAAAGGAATAAGAAAGGCTAGTTAGTTTAGTGGAAAGTTGCACTTGAATTGTGGGTGAATTTAGTGGAAAGTTCTAATCCAACCATATATATTAGGATATTATCAGTAAGATATGTTGGAAGTTCTAGCTCTTCTAGCAATTTCACAATGCCTACAGGAGTGTTCAAGGTGACTATTTTCATGGATTCATCAATTAAATACAAGTCATCCAAGTTCCACTGAGAATGACATCATACTTAAGGGAATCTAGGGTAATGGAATCTAAATTGCACATTTCCACCAATTGTTTGAGTAGCATAGTTAAAGTAACCTCAAACTTTAATGTTTTGTCCATTGGCACCTCTTGCAAGACCATTGTCTTTAGGGATGATTTGAGGTTGTCCCAATCACACCCAAGTGTCTATTGTCATGATGTTATGACTAGCTCGAGGGCTAATCAATACGCGTTTGCACTTAACATCATTGTCCGCCGTAGGAAAATCCAACCATACCATGATAGAATCTTCAAGAGGAACCATGGATGTTTCACTTTCTGTTTTAGGTTCAGATCCCGTTTTCGGTCTCATATTCCCATTCAATTTCATCCTCTGCTTGGCTTTCAGATTTTTCAATAGTACCCAATGTTGTACAATGGCACACTTGGTCCTTTGACAACTTTGATTAAGGTCTTTTTTGGAAACTTGTGAATCCTCACAGTCCTGTTCTATGTAGCTCTTAATGTCTTGGTATAACTCATGTTTAGCCTTTAAAGGTGCAAGTGATGATGCTATGGTGGCTTCGCCATGAGAGAAAAGCACTCCTCCAAATGAGGATTTGAGAGACTGCTTTAATTTTGTAAGTGATTCATTGAATTCTTCACATGCATTTGCAATTGCATAATTCGTGCAATCTACCTCTAATGACTCTTCTGTAGAGAGTATGTCTTCCTCTTGAAAGGCGAGGCGATACTCCTCCAGTTTTGGTATTTTGGTTGATTTTTTCATGTACCCATTTTATTTTCTTGTAGACTGAGCTACTACTCTGCACATGTAAAAATGATTGTAGAAAGTGTCCTTGTTTTGGCAAATGAATCTAACTTGTAAGTTGTAATCATTTATCCCAATTTGCTTAATTTTCACAATTAAAATTTTTAAATCTTATATAAAATATTGGCTCTAGGTCTATCAAGCTTCTTTGCAAGGTAAATGCGAAAGACTTATTACACAATGGGATTCCATGCATTATCAAGGTGGCCCATTTAGTGTGAGCTAACTTCCCCACAATTTGGGTGTGGAGCTATTAGATTCGTCTGAATGTCTAAATTGGAATCGCTTCTCCCATGGTCTATCTTTATTAGTGGCACTTTTGAGCCGATGAGAGTTGGATTATTGCTTGTGCTGATTGGGGGATTGTTTTTTGTTGGTATGCTAGAAATCTTGCATTTAAGCTTCACCACACATATACACTACTAATTGATGTCGATTATGTGCGTGAAAATGGAGAGTAGGTAAAACATCAACATTTCCTATGAGGACATTGCATTCACAACCCTCCAAGAATGTCAAAAATTAATTATATATACATCTCATAGGTGAATAACTTAATCATGGGCATCTTTTGGGAAGGGGCATTCGAGCTCCCAATGATGGATCATGAGGTAGGAGAGGCAGTGTCACAAGAGTCTCTTAATGGAGTTGAGTGCTCGCAAATCAACAAAGCACATAGTAGTGTCCGAATCTCATATACGAAGAGGTGCTAAGACCTTTCTTAGGTAATTCTACCCTACACTCTGGTAGGACCTTCTTTAGGTCTCCGAATCATAAACTTAGTTGGATGCTTAGCACGTTCATAGACCCCGCTCTCTGGAAACGCTGTTATTGATCTTTTTACTAGTGGGGGGGGGGGGGTTAGGAAGGCTAAGCAAAGAAATGCTAAGGCATTGCCTTTGCATTGAAAAGGATGAATACCTTGTCCAAAATCTTCTTATGAATCTTCCATGTGATCCAATGGAGGAGTAGAGTTCCCTTTGATCATAGATATTTTGGATATTTAGTGATGAATATTTATGGATTCCCATTTGTGCACTATTTTGGTGGATATTTGTTACTATGAATATTTATGGATTCCCATTTGTGCACTATTGTGGTGGATATTTGTTACTATGGATATTTATGCATGTAACTTCCTTTTCAATGCAAACATTTTGGTGGTTGTGTATTTCTTAGAATCACGTGCATATAAATATTATCTTTAAAGATGATTTTTTTTTAATCAAGGGGTTATAAGTTTTGAGATCTCATCTTAGCACGTTCATGGACCCCGCTCTCGAAATGCTGCTATTGATGTTTTTAGTAGATGTGGGGGAGTAGGAAGGCTAAGAGAAAAGAAATGCTAAAGCATTTCCTTTACATTAAAGAGGATGAATACCTTGTCTAAACTCTTCTCCTTGATCTTCCATGTGATCGAATGGAGGAGTATAGTTTCCTTTGATCATGGATATTTTGGATATTAGTGATGAATATTTATGGATTTCCCTTTGTGCACTATTTTGGTGGATATTTGTTACTATGGATATTTATGCATGTCACTTCCTTTTTAATGAGAACATTTTGGTGGTTGTGTATTTATTAGAATCATATGCATATAAATATTATATTTAAAGATGTTTTTTAATCAAGTCGTTATATAAGTTTTGAGATCTTATCTTTTCAAATTTCTTGATTATTAATCCATAAGACATCGGTGGCATGGAAGGAAGATGGTAGATGGATGAGGTTATGGCATGGGAGATGGTTGAGGTTTGTGAAAACTACCAAAAACAAGGCATGTTTTTAAGCTAAAGGTTTTAGTTCAAAACTTTTAGCGCATATGAGCCTATGGACATGTGCTCCTAAGTGTTGATAATATCTAAAAAATTTCAAAGATTTGATTTGGGTGATCCACGACTCGGTTTTAAATAACTAGAGATTGCTGTAATTTCTAGTCATATGCTAATTTCTTGGTGGATTGGAAAAGTGGTGCTAAAGCAAAGATGCTGCGACGACTGAAAATAATCCTTAAATATTATGGAAAATTGGATTATAGAACCATAATTTGAATGAAAAATTGAACATTTTACCTTTTTAGAGCGATGCAATCGGACATCGTTAAGGTGCTCAACCATTACCCAGAAGATAGTCCAATTCCTAGAAAAGATGGCCTAGAGCCAACTTTAGCCAACTAGAAAAGATGGCCTAGATGAGACTAATGGTTAGCATGGGAGTGTCCCCTTAGTATGTTATACATCCATGATAAGACAGTTTTTTAGAAGCTTTTATGTGCGACAAATGGTGATCTGCTAAAGTAGGCTCTTGAGGTAGGTTGCAAAGTAATGTCCATGTGTATTTTGTCGTATCTTCAATGCAATGAGATGGACCAAGCTCAAAAGTACAACATGGGCTTAGGGAATTATGAAGGACATTTATAAGGACTTTTAAAGCTTTAAAATACTATGTTTGAACCACTGCACAACAAGATATTTCTTGACTTAATGATTGTCGGATACCCAAAGGGGTTGTTTTAAAGGTTAAACAACCTGTTTTAATGAGATATTTAGAGCTAATGGACTCCGATTAAGATGTGGATTTATAGGAATGTTGGGAATAAATCTTTCAAACTTTCTATCCTACTATACCTCACTTTAAACCATCCTTCCAAGTGATATGGCCAATATTGTGTTTGAGCTATTCCGAAAAGCGACCGTGATCTCAAAGTTTCACTGGCAGCCCTTAAAAAACACATCAAATGACATCAGATCACGACGGAGCCTTGGATCCTGTATGGATATTCCATGACCAATGCATGTGCCAAGTCATTTTGGGTTTGGACAAGTAGAGATCAAATTAGGCCCTAATTCGAGGAAATATGGTGGATTGAAAAAGTGGTCACCTGAAGCAAAGATGCTTTGACTGCAATTAATCCTCAAAGATTACCAAAAAAATGGATTACATAGTTTCTATACTCGTGAAAAACCAAACATTTTACCTTTTTTTAGTGATTCAATCAGACACATTCAGGTGCTCAACATTGCCTAGAATATAGTGCAATTTCTAGAAAAAGTGGCATAGAGCCATAGCAAGCTACAAAACCATGAAGGCAAGCTTAGATGAGGACAATGCTTAGCATGGGAGTGGCCATTTATATGGTTTGAGACAGCTTATCAAAAGCTTTTATGACAAATGGTGATCTACCAAAGTAGGCTCCTAAGGTGGGTTGTAAAGTAATTTCGAGTCAGTGTGTATTTTGTTGTACTGCCCGAGATAATCAATACCTTCAGATGGACCAAGATCGAGAGTGAAACATGGAATTAGGAAATTGAGAAGGGAATTTATGAGCTTTAAAAATCTATGTATGAACCATTGCACAAGAAGATATTTCCCACTTAGTGACATTGGATGCCCAAATGAGTTGTTATGATGGTCCAACGGCCTATTTTAAGGGGATATTTTGAGCTATTGGATCCGATTAAGATGTGGCCTTGTAGGAATGTTGTGAATACCTCTTTGAACTTTTTAGCCTTCTAAACCTCACTTTTACCCATCTTTCCAAGAGATATGGCCAATATTGTGTCTGCACTAGGGTGAGCCATAACAAGGAAGCAAGAGGGAACAAGTGATTAGCACTAATAACTCCCAACCCTAAGCACACCATACATGCTAGATTAGAGTTGCAAGAGAGAGGGAGAGAGAGAACACTCCACTTCTATTGCACAAATGGGAGAATCAGTTATAAACAAGAGAAATTGGCCTTTATAGTACCAAGCCTTTTTCCACCACTAGGCTGCCTAGGACTAAGTGACCCGGGGCACCCAAAACATAGTTACAAGGCTTTTCTCTATTGTTTGGCCAACTGATCAAGATCCTCGTCTTTCCTTTGAAGCTCAATACTTGGGAGCATCTTTAGGGCGTTTCCCTCATCAAATGATGGGATTTACAATATATAGTGCCGGCGCCCATTACATAAGTGTGCAGACATAGTTGTCATAGGAATGTGTTAACCAATATGTGGTTAACAACCCGATACAAGAGGAACATTCAAGTTCCACAGGGATAAGTACAATTAGGTAAAAGCATTTGGAAAGAACCAAATTGGTAGCCTTAGTTGAAGCACAACATGAGAGGATAATTGTCTATCTATTCCACAAGGGAACTGACCTACAAACCCGAAGACAAAGTCAAGCTTCCCTCCACGTTAGACTCAATATATGGGAGAAACATTCAACTTTCCTAGGGATGTGACCTAATATGGGACGAACATTCAACTTCCCTAGGGATGTGACCTAATATGGGAGGAATATTTAGCTTCCATAAGGATGTGAACCATAAGGTAATAACCTTTGGAAAGAACCAAATCAATAACACCAGTTAAAATTTCAAACTCGATTTTATAGCTTCCATGATAGCTTCATAACCAATGATTTACCTCACTTGATTAGCTTAATTAACACACTTAATCGGCTCAAATCAAGCAATTTACCTCACTTCATTAGCTTAATTAACACACTTAATTGGCTCAAATCAAGCAATTTACCTCACTTGATTAGCTTAATTGACACACTAAATCAACTAAAATCACTTAGCAATTATGTTATGAATCCAATAGGGCATGGGATAAAGCTTCTTTTCACTTCATTTAATGTAATGATCTCTACTAATTAGCTCTCTAATCAAAAAGATTTTTCTCGATCTTCTAGATCCTTTTTTCCCTCCAAGCACACTTCACTATAATCCCCCATTCACATGTGGCTTCACACACCTACTCATGTGTATTCACACTCTGGCCATGTGTTAAACATTTTTATTACTTCTACATGTATGTATATCTAGCAGACACAAATGTCATTTATCAATGCCTCTTCACAATTCTCATGGAAAAAATGCCCATCATTCCACTACCTGTTAGTTAGCCATAATAAATTGAGTTTACATTCTCAACACTCCTCCTCAAGCTCAACTTCAAGCTTAACTCCATCTCAAGTTCCCAAACTTCTCAACTCCCAATGGCTTTGTAAATATGTCGGCCACCACTTGCTCATATGTGCCAACATAAACCAAGTCAATATCACCTACTAGAACTCTCTCCCTCTGATGTAGTGGTAATGCACCTCTAGGTACTTTGTTCTAGCAAAAAATATCAGATTACTAGCAAGCTATATACTACTCATATTATCATAATAGATAGTGACCCTAGCATTCATGGGCTAATCCAAATATCAGATATATACTACTCACATTATCACAATAGATAGTGACCCTATCATCCATGGGCTAATCCATATCATCAAGTACCTTCCTCAACTAAGCTATCTTGCATCATGCAACCATATTAGTACCTCTATAGTCTGCCTCCGTGCTAGAAAGATCATCAATGGATTTATTCTTTGAACTCTATGAAATAGCTACAATCCCAAATCTAAACATATAGCCACTAGTAGACCTCAACTACCAGCCCAATCTGCATCTTTAAATCCATACACATCAACCTACTTGTGGGACTCCTAAAATAATCCATAATGCAAAGTACCCTTCACATACCTCATAATCCTCCTCATGGCATCCAAGTGAGGTGTTTGCAGTACACGCATAAACCAACTCACAAGTCCCATTGCATAACTAAGGTTGGGCCTCATAATGGTCATATAAATCAAGCTTCTTGCCATCCTTCTATACATGGTAGGATCCTATAAAGAATCTACCCCTTATCAACTATGAGCTTCAAATTCTATCCCAAGGGTGTTGCATATTAAAAGACTAAGGTCATGTAAAAGGGTAGGAGAAGGGTGTGTGTGTGAATGGACTTATGGTCCACTAGCTCACCTATTTAAAGGCAAAGCTAGAAGGCATTTGATAGAGCAAAGCTAGAAGGCATTTGATAGAGCAAAAAGCCAAGTTGTATGTCTAAGCAACTTAATAAGCAAGATCTCTTCTTGTATTTTGGGTCTGTCTCCTCCACATGTTTGAATCTAGCATGAGCACCATGTTTTCTCAACATGGTATTAGAGCTTGGGTAGATTAGGTCTCATATTGTGTGGTGTAGGCTAGGACTCCTATCATTTTTTGTGGATCTGAAACCCCTGCCAGCCAATGGAGGAGCTCTAGCAGCTTTTGGAGGCCGAATCTTGGCTTGCTCTCAACTAAAAATTCAAGAGGACATCTGGGTGCTTCATTTCGTATCGCTAATTGTGCGGTTCTCCTTCAAATCGCTACAGCATTGATTGTTCAACCCGACGCAGTCTTTTCACTGACCTCCTCAGTTCGTACACTCATTCCCCATGTGTAGGTGATTGGGGGCTTAGAGGGCTTAGGGCTTTTGAAGACCATAGTCTTAAGACTCTCCTACTCGAGTTTCAGCCCACGAGGAGCAGTAACGCGGTGGCTAGAGCCAAAAGACTAGGCCTGCCCCCACTGTGGTAGCCATTGAAGCTTCCATTAAAGCTTCAAAATCAAGTGTTTTTTTAGCACAAATCTTCTCTTCTTGGCTCTAAATCTCTTAATCTATAGTGTGGATCCAACTAAATGAGCTGGCGCTATAACTATGCCAGTCTCTAGAATGGCTGTCACACAGCCTGTCATCCCACTGGCCGCATATCACCCATGATCTCACCAACCATGCTAGTGGTGTAAGTGTGGAACCTATCCCCTAGGCGGGTCATCAGTGTCCACCGCCTCACTAGATGAGCTCGATATCTCAACACTCCCCCTCGAGCTCAACTCCATCTCATGTACACCAAGCGAAGCCCTGAATCTGCGGAGCTTCTCTGTACGCAATGCTTTGGTGAAGATGTCAGCTACCTGATCCTGTGTGCTGACATAAACAAGGTCAAGGTCTCCTGCCAAGACCTTCTCTCTGACAAAATGGTAGTGGGCCTCTATATGCTTTGTGCGAGCATGAAAAACTGGGTTCCTGGCCAACTGTATACTGTTAATGTTGTCACAGAAAATGACAACTTGTCTATCCACTGATAGACCCAAATCTGCAAGTAGCTTTCTCAACCAAGCTACCTCACATGCTGCCATAGCAGCTCCTCTATACTCGGCCTCTGTACTGGATAGAGCAACCGTAGGCTGCTTCTTGCTGCTCCAAGTCACAGCAGCACTCCCCAAAGAATACATGAAGCCACTAGTACATCTTCTATCTGAGAGATACTACCAGCCCAATCAGCATCTGTGTACCCAATCAGCATATGTGTACCCATGTACACATATCTTTGTCTCAGTTTCATAAAATAGTCCACAATGCAAAGTAGACCTCATATCTTTGTCTCAGTTTCATAAAATAGTCCACAATGCAAAGTAGACCTCACATATCTCAGTATGCGTCTCAATGCATCCAAATGCGGCTTCCGAGGAACCTGCATAAACTGACTCACCAACCCAACAGCATAGCTCAAATCCGGCCTGTTGATCGTCATGTAGATCAAGCTTCCTACTATGCACCTATACATAGTAGGATCCTCCAAAATCTCTCATGAATCTGCATTCAACTTGCCATTATGATCCAATGGCACTGAGATAGGCTTACAGCCTGTCATACCATACTTGGACAACATGTCCAAGCCATACTGTCTTTGCAGCAATCCAATACCATGTGGTGACCTAATCACCTCAATGCCCAAGAAATATCTGAGCTCCCCCAGATCCTTCATCTCAAACTTCTGTCTAAGCAAGATCTTTACATCAAAGATCTCTACATCATGGTCCCCCGTAATGATCAAGTCATCTACATAGATGACAACAAGCACAACCCTCTATCACCGTGTCTCACATATAGCGAGAAATCTGCATCGGCTACATGAAAGCCAATAGTGACAAGATATTCAAAAGTCTTGTCAGACCATGCTCTTGGTGCTTGTTTTAAGCCATACATGGCTTTCTTCAACCTACCCACATGCTCGGGGTGACTCACATCCTCATAACCAGGTGGCTGCAACATATACACTTCTTCGTGCAAATCCCCATGCAGCAAGAATGCATTCTTTACATCTGCCATATGTCTGAGCATATCCTTTGGCTACCAATCTAGCCTTATACCTGTTTATGCTTCCATCACTGTTATGCTTTACTTTGTACACCCACTTGCATCCAATGGCTTTCTTGCCTTCAGGCAATTGTCTTCAAGCAATTGCACTAAATCCCAAGTCTCATTTCTATATAATGCATCCATCTCCTCATCCATAGCTTTCTCCCAACACACATTTCCAACAGCCTCATCAATGCATGTGGGCTCTACAACCTGCACAACCTTTGCCATGTATGCATAGTGATGTGCCACATAACCATCATAGGTAAACCTCTGCACAAGGTTCTTCACTCTCCAGATCTTCACAGTTTTTCATTCATGGCTTCCATAGCTTTCTTTACACCAGGTGTTCTCATAGCTGGGATCCCAAGCTCCTCAATCAAGGCTCATCTCTGAGCCACTAGAATCTCCATCAACATGAGAATGCCCTGCAAAAATGTCATGCGTACTAAGGGGCTCAACCACTTTTTCTTTTCCTTTACGTGATGTACTAATCACATTTGCAGGACTGGTATTATGACGTAGCCTGCCACTCCATGGTCTATCAACTGAAACACTAGATGAGGACTCTCCTGGTCCACTCAAAGACTGTGATTGTTGACTTGCATTTTGTGCTACCACATTTCCACTCACATCAGCCCCAACAACAGCTTCTTTTTCAGCAACATACCAGCTGCTCATCTTATCAAAGACAACATCCCTGCTTACCCTCAACTCACGTGTAGCAGGGTTATAACACCTGTATCCCTTTTGCTCAAGGGAATATCCAATAAACACACATTTTTCAGCTTTTGGATCCAGCTTAGTTCTCAGCTCATTTGGCACATGCACATATGCAGTGCATCCAAAGACTTTCAGATGAGACAAATCACGTTTTCTACCAGTAAACCTCTCCTCTAGAGTTACATCATGTATGGCTGCAGTTGGAGTCCTGTTCATCATGTAAACTGCTGTAGAAACAGCCTCAGCCCAATAGCTATGCGGCATATTCTTCTCTTCCATCAATGCTCGTGCAATCTCAGCAATGTGCCTATTTTTTCGCTCAGTAACTCCATTTTGCTGCGGAGTGTATCTGCATGTAAACTATCTCCGAATAACATTTTTCTTCAAAAATTCAGAGAACTCATTGGAGAAGTACTCTCCCCCTCCATCTGACCTTAGGCACTTTACATATTTTCCTGTTTGCTTTTCAACCATAACTTTGAAATTCTGAAAGTGAGTGAACACCTCACCCTTCTCCTTCATGAAGTATACCCACACTTTCCTTGTGTGGTCATCAATAAATGTCACATAATACCTGCAGCCTCCCATAGACATGGTCTTCGTAAGACCCCATACATCTGAATGCACAACATCTAGTGCATTTCTGCTCACATGTCTGTTACGTGGAAATACATGCTTTGTTTGCTTTCCAAATTGGCATGCTTCACATATTTTCTGCATACCTTCAACTTTAAACTTTGGCAACCCTGTCATAATTCCTTTAGTCTGCATAGACTTTTTTCTCTGCACATTCACATGTCCAATTCTTTTATGCCAAATGTCTGTGTCTGCAACAATTCCTGAACCATTTGCAAACGTCGTAGCACTCACTTCAGGCATGTTTACATTCAACATAAACATTCTGCCCACTTTGTTGCCTTTTGCAACCAACCTGCACTTGTCTTTAAAGTCTTCAACAACATAACAACCATCAGGATTAAACCGAACCTACAAACCGTGCTCAATCATCTAGCCAACTAAAACCAGATTCTTTGTTATGTTCAGAACGTGTAGTAGTACATCTGCAAGGTATTTCACTTTGCCATCCTGCATAGACAATGGCACATCTCCAACATGGGCAATTGGATGAGCAGTGATCCCCTGTTTCCACAAAACTTGGTCTTTCAAGGTTTTTCATCTCCTTGAACCACTCCCTATGACTTGTCATGTGGTTCGAAGCACCTTAATCAACGTACCATACATCATCTTTATGTGCTATTTCAACATTTTCAGACATCGCATTAACGACATACTGCATAACAAACAACCTTTCATTATCCTCATTGTTTCTGCTCGAGGATGCATAGTTGTTTTGTTGCAATTTTCCATTTTGCATGTCAGCCTGCTTCTTATAATAATCTGCCTGCACATGTCCAGGCTTACCATAGTAAAAGCATCCACATGTATCATTATACTTTTGCTGATTTCCACGACCTCTTTGACTCCCCGTGCCTCTGAATTGGCCTCTTCCACTTGCCTGTTGTTGTTGTTGTTGTGAATTCTGGGACTGTTGTTGTTGCTGCTGCTGGCCATAATTCTGATTACCTGTTCGGCCACCCCCTTGACTGCGTCCACGGCCTCCTCTACCTCATCCTCTTCGTGAACTTGTGTAGAAGGCCTGTTGCTCTGAGCTGTTTTTGTTTTGTGAAGACTGTTGATCTTCACCCAAGCTCTTCTCTTCTATTATCAACATAGACACCAAATCTGTAAAATTGGGAATATTTTCTCGAGTCTGAATAGACGTCTTGAACGCCTTGTATTGTGGCCCGAGACCACGTAGACAAACTTCCACCTTGTCATCATCATCTACTGAAACACCAATAGATGCAAGGGATTCCACAATACCCTTTATCTTCAATGCATAGTCATTCACACAGACATACTCTTTTTCTCCACAGTATGAAGTTTATTCTTCAACTGTATCTTGCGTGCCTTCGTATTCGTTTCATAGAGTTTTACCAAGGTGTCCCACGCCTCCTTGGGGGACTTGGCATCCTGTATGTGCCCAATCATGGTGTCCTGTATACTGATAGAGAGCCAATACATGACTTTTCTGGCTCCTTGGTTCCAATCCTTGAACTCTTTCACATCTGCAGCAGTTGGATTGATCTCTGGTATCTCCGGTGCCTCTTCATGCTCATCTTCTATGTAGTCCCAATAACCCTTTCCCATCAAGAAATTCGTCAACCTGAACCTCCAAGCATGGAAGTTGTTCTTATTAAGCTTCTCAACAACAATCTGGTTTATGCCATCATTTAACATCTTGCCAGACACACAAATTTACCAGAAAAACAGCACTCTGGTTTATCCTGCACAAACTGCTATATTTTCTGCAGCGGTACTGTAGTAGACTCAAATGTCACAACCAATGACCTCAATGTGCATACATACACCCAATGGCAACTGCTGACCTCCTTGCAGAGCGAGCACACACAGTGTCTGCATAGCCAATCTGTCTTCCTGCAGTTCTTAAAACAGAGTTCTGCAGAGAATCAATGACTTACCCAAGGTGCTCGAAATCGCTTGCTTTTTGAAAAACGGAGGTCGAGACGCGCCCGAAATGCGTTTTCGACCCAAAAAACTTAGTCCGATAGGACATTATGGTTGCCCTATAGCTTTACTCCTGCGAAGAAAGCTCCTCAATCGGAGATCGTTTGTTGCCGGTGCCTCCCGTAGAGCTCCCGACAAGGGTGTAGTCACCAACACAAAAAGGGAAGAGTAGTTAAAGCTCTTACCCTTGTACCGCTTCCTGTGCTTCTCTTGCTTGCAGCTCAGCCCTTAGCATGAACCAGGCTCTGATACCATGAAAAGATGTAGGGGAGAAGAGAGCTTGAGCTCTGCAAGCATACACACGCTCGCAAAACCCTAATAGAGAGCTTGAGCTCTGCAAGCATACACACGCTCACAAAACCCTAATAGAGAACACACAAGGTGAGGCTGAAAATCTTCTTCTTCTTCACTCAACACTCAACACACCATATACAAAGATAAGAGTACACACTATGAGAAGGTACTCAACCAAATACATAATAGGGTTCTCTATAGTGTGAACCCAACTAAATGAGCTGGCGCTATAACTATGCCAGTCTCTAGAATGGCTGTCACACAGCCTATCATCCCACTGGCCGCATATCACCCATGATCTTCTTCAGCACTGCAAATCCCATTTGACCAAATTACTCGTGCAAAATCCTGCTCGTGCTCTTATCTCCGCAGTTAAGGACACCAGCTTGTACAAAGTGTTGTACCTTACTCCTTTATTGGACTAACTTGCCAATAGCATCTAGAAGATTTGCTTCAGCTTTCTTGAAGCATACTTCAAGCCCACAATTTGTCATCGTCGCAGCAACAACTAACAACATGTTCCTCTTGATTTAAGACCTACATAATGTCTGCTACATTTGCTAACAACTTCTTCTTCACTTGTAACAGCTAACATAAAAGATATGGTTCCATACCCTTTAGTTGGACATTTAGCATTACTCCCAGCAATAACAACACTGATGGGTTCCTGTAGAGGCTTCCAAGAAATATACCAACCCTTTTTACTTAGTCATGTGTTGGGATATTTCACTATCCAAAGTTCTTGAATCATCAATAACTAGAGTCTGAGCATACTAAGGTGGTACTCTAACCTAAGTGTTTAGTGCCATACCAAGCCATCATACTTTTGTGAAAAAATTTGGATGCACCTCTAAGCTAGCTCCTCACTGGTCTTTGTAATCTCCAATAGCATTTAATCTTGCAGATTTTTAATTCGCATGATAAATGATTTAGCAACTTCTCCTTCAACAAACTTTTCAACAACAACAAGCTAATTCTTTAGGTTCTAAATCCTGGTCTGATTCCGTGTCATACTAATTCCTCAGTATATGGTCCAACCTCTGATGCCTTCGTTGTGTGCTGAATTAAAGTAAGAAAAAAATCACTTATGCTAGTGACAATGGCATAAAGTACGTCAGCATTAAATCTCTTCCATTCCCGAAGAAGTATAGCATCTAGGGAAAGTTTTTTCACACTATTGTTGGGGTCAAGGGTTTCCATTGTTTCTACATCCATTCCCAGAACAGTTTCTAAAAGCTCATAAGAGTCTAGAATGGCATTGATTTTGAATTTCTAGAGAGTGTAGTTTTTTCCATCAAGCTTGCCTTCTATCAAGGCTAGTATGGATGAATACGCAGAACTAGTATAGTAGCAGCCAACTGAGATAAAGGCCATCACTTAGTATTCTATACAAAGAAAGACTATACACTATTTCTGCTAAAAGCACCTAAAATTTGATACCATATAAGAATATAGCACACCAGAAAGATAGAAAGCAAAACAAAGTGCAATGGACAATTCAATAGGTAGATAATGGAGAGAATTTAAAATTTTGAGATAGGTACAATGTGATGGTGCTATCCACCCGTGCGCTCTTAAGTAAAGCCTAGATGGCAATCTAGATAAACTTTGAATGGAGAAGGATGTACTAAGAGTAGAGAGTGTGGATACTCAAAAGCATTGGATACCTTAGCTTGTGATAACTATGTCTATATATAGTGCTACAAGTGGTGTGGTAGGCACATATACAAACGTGGGTGTTTACGTGGCATAGAAACGGTCATCACTAATAATAAAACGCAAGTGGTTACATGGCATAGACATGGTTACTGTCCTTAAAACGTAGCCAAAATGACCATCACCCACCACTAATAATGAACTCGGGCCCTAGCTACGCTCAAACCCCTAACCATATCTTAACCATAAATGGTCACAATAACAACCCCATTGGCATTTAAGCTGGGGTTCCCACCAAACACATGTGCACCAATCATAATGGGGGCCATTACAAATGTGCACCAAACATAAATGTGGCATTGAGTGTATACTAACAATATTGGAGTAGATTAGGCTGCTACCATCTATTTTAGTTAGCTTAATTATTAAAGAAAAGCTCTTACTTTCACTAATTGGATTGTTTTTTTGTATTAGAAAAGTGATTAATAAAGAGAAAGTAGAAAATTTTAAAAACAATAGAAATTTTAGTTGTTGTTAGGTTAATGTGAGCTTAGAAAAGGAGATTACGAGTACATAGAGTGCATTTTAATACATCATTACACCAAATTAACACAAAAAACTCACAACATAAAGGATTTTAACTCTCTTTTTCATAAGAGAAGATCCCATGATTTGGAGCTTAATTAATCATTCATTATTTCTTAATTCACACATTAGGCAATGCACATATCTTAACTATTCATTGCTCAATCCAAAGATGTGCTTAATTGTGTAAATTAATTAGTGAAGTACTTAATTAAGGCTCCTTAAGCAATCCAAAAAGGAAGAAAAATTAGTGAAAGGATTAATCTTGGATTAATTCTTAATCACTTTTTCCCATAGTGGAAGATACCTTGTTAGTTTGCTAGAATCCACTTTTGGGAGCCATTCTTCACGACATACGTAAAAAGAAGTGTGGAAGAGGGTGCCATAAAGGGTTGACTTTTATCTCCCACCCACTTGCCTTTTATCTCCCACCACCCACTTGCCTTTTTGGGAAAAACCTCTTACACCTCTCTAATTTGAAATTTAAAACCACCCCCTCCACACAAATCAGATTCTAAAAACCACTATAAAAGCTTAGAGTTATCAAACATTTGGAAATTTGGATCACCCTACCAAGGTACGTGCATGGTTCATCACATTGATGTCAGCAACAATTAAGGTAAAATTTAGAACATTAAAGATTGCCTTTATCCACGAATTCTCATGACAAGGCCCTAGATGGAGTGGCACAATAGAACTCTAGATTATAGAGTGGAGGTCTAAGGAAACCATACAAGAATACATCTTACGTATGAAACCCTACTAGGCTTACAATGTGAGGATTGGGAGAAACTCAATTATACACAAATGAAGCTATGTTTCCTCATGGGCACAATAGAAGTCTATAGTATAGAGTGGAGACCTAAGGAAACTATTGAGTGTATACTAACAATATTGGAGTAGATTAGGCTGCTACCATCTATTTTAGTTAGCTTAATTATTAAAGAAAAGCTCTTACTTTCACTAATTGGATTGTTTTTTTGTATTAGAAAAGTGATTAATAAAGAGAAAGTAGAAAATTTTAAAAACAATAGAAATTTTAGTTGTTGTTAGGTTAATGTGAGCTTAGAAAAGGAGATTACGAGTACATAGAGTGCATTTTAATACATCATTACACCAAATTAACACAAAAAACTCACAACATAAAGGATTTTAACTCTCTTTTTCATAAGAGAAGATCCCATGATTTGGAGCTTAATTAATCATTCATTATTTCTTAATTCACACATTAGGCAATGCACATATCTTAACTATTCATTGCTCAATCCAAAGATGTGCTTAATTGTGTAAATTAATTAGTGAAGTACTTAATTAAGGCTCCTTAAGCAATCCAAAAAGGAAGAAAAATTAGTGAAAGGATTAATCTTGGATTAATTCTTAATCACTTTTTCCCATAGTGGAAGATACCTTGTTAGTTTGCTAGAATCCACTTTTGGGAGCCATTCTTCACGACATACGTAAAAAGAAGTGTGGAAGAGGGTGCCATAAAGGGTTGACTTTTATCTCCCACCCACTTGCCTTTTATCTCCCACCACCCACTTGCCTTTTTGGGAAAAACCTCTTACACCTCTCTAATTTGAAATTTAAAACCACCCCCTCCACACAAATCAGATTCTAAAAACCACTATAAAAGCTTAGAGTTATCAAACATTTGGAAATTTGGATCACCCTACCAAGGTACGTGCATGGTTCATCACATTGATGTCAGCAACAATTAAGGTAAAATTTAGAACATTAAAGATTGCCTTTATCCACGAATTCTCATGACAAGGCCCTAGATGGAGTGGCACAATAGAACTCTAGATTATAGAGTGGAGGTCTAAGGAAACCATACAAGAATACATCTTACGTATGAAACCCTACTAGGCTTACAATGTGAGGATTGGGAGAAACTCAATTATACACAAATGAAGCTATGTTTCCTCATGGGCACAATAGAAGTCTATAGTATAGAGTGGAGACCTAAGGAAACCATACAAGATTACATCTTATGTATGAAACCTTAGGCTTACAATGTGAGGACTAGGAGAAATCAATTATACACAAATGAAGCGATGTTTCCTCATGGGGCTAAAGAAGTACACCTTGTAGAATCTGATCGTAGTCTCAAATCCAGATTCTTTCGATCAATGTTATAAAGAAGAAATCCATTTAGACGATAACATGATGGAAGATACCATGACAATGAACTCTTGCTCATCTAAGCCAGTGAAAGCAGGGAGCAAAGAGACATTGATCTCTGATATGTCCATAGCAGAATTCTATAATGCCTTGCTTGAAAACTTTGGAAGCATCTACAAGAAAGAGGGTGATCTAGATTGTCACCAACCTTTACAACCCCTTTCTCTTGTAGACCTAATGTGTGTTGTGCACATTGGGGGCACCACCATCCCAATTTACATTGCATATACCCTAAGCTAATTTATTAATATTTCCGTCATTACAAGGCTTTCAATCATGACATCTCACAATGTATGTATTCACATACAACAAGTGCATAAGAGAATCACTTCAAAACCAAGGAGTTCTGTGCATACATTTAGTCTCCATGACTCAAACAAAAATAAAACCAGGAATGGAACCTGCTAAGGAAGTACTTAAATAGACAATGCAATGCTTTTATTATCATGGGGACCACATGGGGTGGTAGATTGCCCAATGTGAAATGCACTTGCAGTTTTTGACACCACCCACCCATGTGTGATCCATGTTCCATCAATCACATGTTTATGAACTTCTCAAAGAGAGATTCCTTATTGAAAGCTGCCATCATGCAATACCCAATTCTCAATGCACAATGGAAACTTTTCCATGATTCCTCTAAATGTGCACACATCCACTTTGGTTACTAGAGTTATGCCGTAGCTATAGAGCTAACTCATATAGTCAGGTTTACACTATGGACCTTGTATGTTTTAGTAGTAGACTTTAGAATAGTAGAGTAGAGTACTTTTTCTTACAGAATGTTCACACTATAGACCTTGTATATTTTTGTAATAGGATACTTTACCTTATAGGATGTATACTTATCTCAATTTTATGGTTATAGAGAAGTAATAAGAAAGAAGAAAATTCAGCCATACATCTCGCTACATCTCGCTCTTGTGTACTTGTCTACTATATGTGTGTGTAAATAAGATTTCTTAAGCTCACCCTCTCTCCCATATTGTTCTCATGGTATTTGAGCATCAGCTTTCATAACAAGCCCAAGAGCCAAGCAAGAGGTAAGAAAAGGAAGTGATACATAAGTAAGGGTAACTCCATCTCTTTCCCTTTGATTCTAAATCAAATCTCTATAGGTAGCAACTAGTCAAGGATAGTGTGGCAATAGGCATAATAGGAGGGGGCGCTATCATATCCTGGGGATCCCTCTTTGGTAAAGCCAAAAGGTAATGTATACTATGTTTAAGGCCCCAAGGGACTCCATCTCTTTCCCTTTGATTCCAAATCAATTCTCTATAGGTAGCTGCTAGTCAAGGATAGTGGCATTAGGCATAGTAGGAGGGGACAATATCATATCCTAGGGAGCCCTTTTTGGTAAAGCAAAAAATGTAGTGTATACTACTTTTAAGGCCCCAAGGGGCTTTTATAAGTGAGTAGGCTAGAAACATGTGGTAAAAGTAATATGTAGCTGCTAGTCAAGGAGGGACAATATCATATCCTAGGGAGCCCTTTTTGGTAAAGCAAAAATGTAGTGTATACTACTTTTAAGGCCCCAAGGGGCTTTTATAAGTGAGTAGGCTAGAAACATGTGGTAAAAGTAATATCTTCATAATGTGCAAAGGAAAAAGATATGTATCAATAATTACTCATTCAAGACTAAAGGGATTGTAGATGCCCTAACCTCTTCTATTGGAGCACAAGTTGATGGATGATGACTTGGTGTCCATCACTTTGAATGGGCTTAGAAAATACTATGATCAATTTCGGACATCTATATAAACTTGAGAAAATTTCCCAAACTTTCAGGACCTTATAGCCCCTCTGATTTGTGGAGATAAAGGCCTTGTATAACACAAGTAGAGGTATAAGCATATATATTCATCTAGAGGTCACGGTGTAGGCCGATATGTAAACATGATCATGGACAATAACAACATGATTCCAAGTCAAGTCACAAATAAGTGAAATCCCTTTTGATTAGTGAAGATAAAGGCATTCTACATACAGTAGAGGTAGAGGCAGATATATTCATCTAGAGGTCGAGCTGTAGGCCGATATGTAAACATGATCATGGATAATAACAACATGATTCCAATTTACAAACAGGTGACAGAGGCCACTCTAGAGGTAGGGGAAGCCAAAGAAGTCGAGGTGAATGCCAAAGAAATCAGATGGAAATAGAGTGCTATTACTATGTGGCAAAAAAGCCAAGGTGAATGGTAATGAAATCATATGGAAATAGCATAGAGTGTTATTACTTTAGAAAACCAGGACATATAGCAAAGGATTGCTATAAAAAGTAGAATGACATAAAAAGTGAGAATTTATAGCCCAACACAGGGAACTATGCATCATCAAGAAAGCAAGCTAGAGATAGAAGTGAGTAACTTTTTGTGATTAGTTCCACGAGTACAGATGCACTAAATATAAGAGAGGTATGGTATGTAAGTGAGTAAACATTTCACTTTTCTCTTTCATGAAATACACCCATATTTTCCTAGTGTGGTCACACCAATGGATGATACATAATAATGGCATCCTCTTAACATTTGAATGAAAATGTTTGAAAGATACATAATAATGGCATCCTCTCATTTGAATGAAAATGTTTGAATGATACATAATAATGGCATCCTCTCATTGAAATACCATCTTTGTTATTCAAACATTTGAATGCAAATGCACCACATCCAAAGGTCTTTAATTTATATGCTTATCAGGCAATTTCCCAATTGTCATGCTTCACACATACTATGTGCATTCTATCCACTTTGAACTTTAGCAAACCAATACTTTGGGCTTACATATCTTTAGCCCCTAAACATTAACATGTACAATGTGTGTTTATTCCAACTATCATTGTTTGCAATCACACATATACCTCACTTTAGGCATGCTTACATATAATGTAAACATTATGCCATCTTTGTTGAACCCTTTGCATGGCAAGTAGTAATAGTTATTGAATCTTCCACATACCAAACCTTGCTTAATCATTTACCCAACAAAAACCAAGTTCTTTGTCAAGTTTGGCCCGTAAAGCACATCAATAAGATACTTCATGTTGCCATCATACATAGACAAAGGGGCTTTCCCAACATGCACAATAGGATAGACTATATTATTAACTGTTGTACATAACCTAGTATTTCTAAATCCCTTAATTCTATGAGCCACTCACCATGGTTGGTTATATGGTTAGAGACACCCAAATCAACATACCATACCTCTTGAATTTCACTTGCACTAGTAGTAGATGAGGTGATGGTGGACCATGTCTCTTCATCTGATATTTCATAGACCACTAGTAGGTTTTCATTGTTCCTTCCCATGTGATAAGAGCAGATTTTCTTTTGCGAACTTATTAGCAAACTGTTACATACATTGGGTCCTTAGAGTCAATTCTAGTACATGGTGTTTCCTTTACCTCCCTTGTGCTTAGACTCTCTTCAGCCATCTTTCCGTTATCTTGAGGTTTAGTCCTAACCTCTTCAGATTGTGCACCTTTGTCCTTCTTGGGTTTAGGAGGTTGTGCATTTTCTTCTAGTCCTTGTTTCAAGATACTCTCTGAAGCGAGAAAGTACATGGGACCTTGGGAAGCATGCTAACAAAAAAATATGAATGCGAGAGAATACCAGATTGGGTCCCAACTACCCCCCAAGTGTGTGCCAAAAGCATCCCCTTGAGTATTTTTATAATGTTTTATTCCATCAAAAATAGGTTACATGGCTATTTTAGCCCCAGCTTGCTCTACAAGCTTTCTTTTTACAAAAAATTGGATAATAAAATATTTCAAAAATCTCACTTCCATGATAGTTCTCCCGGTTTAGGAGACAAATGTCCTTGGCTGCTATAACCATCAGCACACACAGGAGATTAGACAAATGTCCTTGGCTGTAACCATCAGCATACATAGGAGATTAGACAAATGTCCTTGGCTGTACCATCAGCACACACAGGAGATTAGACACATTAATCGTTCCCACATTGGATTCACTCAAAATGTCTATACATAATTAATTGGATTCACTTTCAATGTTATCACACGCATCGCATGTGTCTTAGAGTTGATCGGATTCACTTACAATCAAACTCACATAACCTTTACACGCGTCACAGTGTCTTAGAGTTGATCGGATTCACTCACAATCAAACTCCTACATGTTCTACAAGCTACCATATAGCCTGTAGAACATGCTAGTGATAAATTAACTAACCTCACCAACCATGCTAGTGGCATAAGTGCAGAGGTGACATCCTAGTGTGTCATCCATATCCACAATCCACAATAGTTGAGCTCAATATCTCAACACCTACTACTAGTGGTGGACTTCCCCAAGCCTCCTAGAAGTTCTTGTTGGTGATTATATGATACTAGCAATAGCATCATCATCGAAGATTACAGAGTCCATCGTTCCTTTAAAATGTTATCAAACAAATAACAAGTACACAACGTTCATTCCATCATTTTCATCGGCCCTTTTGGCTATCCACCAAAATTTTTAGGGCTATCACCATACTTACTCCCAAATTTTTAGGGTGATCACCATACCCCCAAAATAATGGTCTCTTATCTTCAAGAAAAAGGGTCATTGTTGTGAATAAGCTACCCTTCTTACTTTGAGGAGGGTGCACTACTTCTGCTCGTCCTCTCCGCATCGATGATGTGGCCACACCTGTGGTCGGCACAACTACTACTATAGTTGGTGATGGTCACACCAATCTTGTGGGCTTCACTCGAGGACAACCAAACCAATCAATGGTGTTGTGCGCTTGGCTCTACTCTGCGCTCATCAAATGAGACAGCCACCTAGTTGTTCTTCATCTTCTCTCTATGCAACACTGTGCTCGATAATGGCCACAGGAGACTGTGGCATTGTTGCACTTGGCATCAGTACTTTGCCAACGGCCACCAAGCTCTACTACTCACTATGCTCGATATCAAACACAGCAACCAATAAACAGGAGACTGATAATGGCCACAAGAGATTGTGGCATTGCTGCAGTTGACATCAATGCTTGACAGCGGCCACTGAGCTCTACAAATTACTATGCTCGATAGCAACCAATAAGACCTCAACTATGTGCAGTAATGGTAGGTGATGGTCATGAGGGGCTCTTGTTGGTGCTACAGTAGCCCACAGCTCGGTAGCAGTAGCCTATGGCTATGAAGGATGCCACCTAATCTCTCAGCTTTGTAGGTTCTCAAGACAACCACAGAGACGCATATCATGGCACATACTACTAATTGCTAGGCTACCAATGAAATTCTAACTTAAATTAGTTTAAACAAACCCTAATCATACTCGATACACATAGCATGCTTGCAAATCTCCTTCCCAACGCACACATTTGTGATAAACCTAGTAGACCTATAGCTCTGATACCAAATTGTTGGAAACATGGATCAATGCCAAGTTAAGTTGGATCAAAAGCAATGAAGTCCATGATGAAGAAAGTATTAAGGAATTGAAAGGCTTAATAAAATACTAGTAGCTAATAGAAGAGTTCATAGCCAATAAACAAGATATCACAAAAAATCTCACCAATTGTCCATTAGCGTAAGGGCTTTAAATAGCCAAGGTACAAGTGACTTTTCATCAACCATAACTCTTAAGAAAGCTTTCACATTCCATAACTACCAAGTAACTCTATGAATAACACCAATCTTGATATGACATCTTTTGACCTCTCTTTCACTAATAACCCCATGCTAACCCAAGATCAACATAACCTTTGACAACCATACACATGCCCCTTTTAATCCATAATGTCCATGACCACTACCATTACCCAATTTCTATGCCATGACCTAATTGGAGATGGCCATTGGGAGCCAACTTCTAACATAGAAGAGGAGTGGGGGGCCTTGGTTTAAGCCAAGGTCCACACGCAGGGACTGGAATACCCCATTGGCCAAGCTATAGGCCCATTGGTCGTATTATGTTTTACAAATAAACAAGCCAAAATGTTTGTTTCCCATTAATATATTAGCTTGCGGCTGTTGGTGAGAACCATAGGAGAAAAGTTTTTTTTTGGCTAAGGTGCATTTTGAGGGTTAAATGCTAAGGTTTAAGACATTGTTAGAAAGAGTTGATCGCAAGGATTTTTTCCTTTGTGGCATGTCCTCATGCAAGACTTCCACACAAAACATCTTGACCTCTCTCTCTCTCTCTCTCTCTCTCTCTCTCAAGGGCATGTATATGAGTGTATGTGCAAAACCCTCATTTGTCTTCTTGCCTCTTTGAGAGAGAGACACCCACCCCATCACCTCAACATCTTTCTCTCGCACTTTCTATGTGCTCAAGGGAGGGGTGAAGGAGAGGAGCAACAGGTGGCAAGCGTAGAACAAGAAGGAGGGGGGAGGACGAGGCGTATGAAGGAGGAGGAAGTGGTAGGCATGCAGAGGAGCAGAGGACGGGCATGCAAAGGAGGAGCTCGAGACATAGGTGGGGATGAGCATGCAAAGGAAGACAGTCGTGTACAATAGTAGGACGACGGCTTTGGAGAGGAGAAGTTACCAGAGGAGGGAGCAGGGGCGTGCAATCTTATAAATAATAAGGCAAATGAGAGATGATTTTCGAAAAGGTTCGTGGGAATAACCGTTCATCTGTCTCTCATACAAATCAAAATCCGATTAAGGTTACTTCCAACTATTCAATTGAAAAACGATGTTGGTGGCCTATTTAATTGAATTTGTTTTTTCCACACATCGTAGGCCCCTATGAGTGAAAAATATAAAATCATTATATTCAAATTCATTCATAGAAATCTAAGGATACCTATAATGGTGAAATAATCTTGTTTAACCTATTATAAGATTAAGTTGCTGCAAAACAGTTGCAACTTCTCAAACCTAGCATGCGTGCTAGCGAGGCAGTATCGACAGTGCAGGTTGTGAAGAGGGAAAGCGTGTAGGCATTTTCTAACACACCAGAGAGCACTCCACCACTACAGTTGTGCCCTTACAGTGCCCTAATTACACAAGATCTCTACGTTAGGCAATATATGAAACCCATCATGCCAATTGCAATAATTTTACATGCCTAGATTGTATACAAGATCACTCTAATGCATCTCCGAATTAGAGCTCTAATTTGTCCATAAAATAGAAAATTACAGGACCGCTTTCTCATGTGAAGGACGCCAATAGTTCAGAAAAAAGAAAACAAGGTAGAACTATACTTTAATGCGCCACATGATAATAATCCACCTTCGCTGCTAAGAAAAATGAAGACAAGTGTCAAGTTTTTTTTCTAGTTTTTTTTATATTATGCACAAATTGTAGACTCGCAGCTTGCAAATAGGATTTTTTTTTTCCAGAATTTTTCTTGTGTATTTTTAAAAATGCCTATGGAAGCAAATCTCTTAAATGCATAGTCATTTAGATCATTTTTGCATTATTTTGGTGGGCATTCATCAATTAATGCCCAAAATAAAAGTGTGAATAGTCTAAATATTGTTTTGAGGTGCGAGAGTCAATCATTGCAGGTGCTATCCTAGGCTTGTTTGTGCATGATTCTATGAGAAGAGGGACTACTATTCTCCATAATATAGAGGGAGTTCTTCAAGAATACGAGAGTTTTCTAAAGGTTTTATTTTAGCATGTAATGATTAATGCTCGAAAAAGTCAAAGAAATGGTCTTTGCCCTTTCTATTTGCATGCATTCAACATGTCCTTTCTATTTAAGGTCTCACAAGTCCAATGGAGGCTTAAAGGGGCTTTCATTTAATTAACACAACTACGATAATTTGAGTAAATATATTCGTGGAACATAACTTTCGCATTAAAATATATGGAAAGGCAAAGTTTAAAAACTTATCCTTCTCGTGGACGGTACTTTCTGTGTTTGCCAGAATATATATATATATATATATAGGCTCACAACACATACCCACGTCGCGCTCGAACCGGGGGGTGGAAAGTACTTTCTAACATACATAGAATTGTACCCACTTGCAAAAAAGAACGCTGGCCGAGACAGCCCAACGCCAGCTGCAGCAAATGACCGGCGGCAGTCGTTGGCAAGTTGGCCTGTGCCAACCGCCAACGGGAGCTGATCTCAGTCATGACTCATGACGAAAAGGATCACGGATACGATTTGATGTAACTAAAGACTTGTTGATGATCTTGTATAGAAGAAAGCAAAAGCGCGTGCGCCGCTGGCTCGATGGTGGGGGCGCACACATTCACACACGTGACCACGTCCCTTCGCAGAGCGGAAAAAAGCCAAGACTACACTTTCTCCATGAGTTAAAGTCATACCTTCCGTTTTCGACAAAACGACGGAGAAGTACTTTTCCTAGGGCCCACTGGCCCAAGCCTTGAAAGTGAGTCAAAAGTTTCTAAGAGTTGCCTCTTATGGTGACTTATAGCAATGCTCGAAAAAAAACATTATTTCATCACTTTTGGTTTATTTGTTGAAAATCTATAAACAACTTGACTATCTATGGCATTAAATTATATCTATAGAATCTCCAAAGCCTCTACATTACATTAACTTACTTGATATCTTACAAAGTGAATGCCCCAAGGATTCACATGACACTAAGAGACACTAAGGAAATGGTTATTATATTCATCTTTGCACATAGCCACATTATTTGAGGCACTGGGTATGGCCTTTTTACTAAGCCCGAGATCTGAGTCACCATGCAAAAAAGCCTAGTACAAATACACGGAGACAAGTAGTAATCATGAGGATAAGGAAAGTAGATTTACAAAGTGTTGGTGGAGAAACACAAAAATCATCAATTATGGAGAAGTATGTGAGTACTTGTTAGGGAAGTGGCGCACATAGCTCTAGAGCACAAGTGGACCACCATTTTGGCCTTTGAGTGTGAATGAGTAAAATATTGATATATTAAACTACACTAATTGCAAAGGGCACCTTCTAGTTAAACCTAAAATAGTGTGAGAGTAGTGATTAGGTATGTGCTAGCTAACAACCCAACATGATCAAGAGCATCTTCTATGCACCACCACCCGATTTGGCTTTTGAAATATTGATATAGTAAACTACACTAATTGTAAGGGGCACCTTCTAGTTAAAGCTAAAACAATGCGTAAGTAGTTTTTAAGTATGTGCTATATGTGCACATGGATGCCTAAATAAATAAGGTCGCCATGTAATAGCTTTCTCGATGTGTATGTGTAGCCAATGATTGTTGATTTTATAATATTTTTGGCCATTGAGGTAGCCAAAGCTTTGGTTGCTCAAATAATTATAATAGTCAAAATATATGTTCAAGCGCCAGACACAAAAAAAAACTAAGACTCAGTGATGAGGGATTGATTAATGGCACGTTTTCTCCATGTGCTAAACATCTTACTCATGCGAAATTTAGTCAATTCTAGTACATGCAACATCCTGTCAATGCTGTGATTTATTTATTTATTGTAGCAATGTATAATTTCATTCTGTGTGTGTCAACCAAAGACGGCCTTCAATTACTAAAAAACTTGGCCATGATAGGAATTTATATAAAAAATGGTAGGAATGTACCTTGTAAGGTAATAAGGGTTCATTGTAAACACCTTAAAACAATGATGTTCACTTTCATGCTTCAAAGCACAATCTTTTCCTTGAAAAACACTTGCTTCTGAATTATTATACCTTTGAAGGTGAGAGTCTTTTAGACAAAGCCACAAATATACAACACTACTAAAGGTTTAGAGAGGCCCATGGGGCATGAGTGGTAAAGTGGGGTCTTTCAATGCATAGAGTTTATATGTGTAAGCCCACATAATCACAATTGTTTTCTTGTCGGGAAACTAGCATATTAAAGTAAAACCCCTCAACCCTTCATTGACATCATGTAGAGAAAAATTTAAAGGCTTCCCTTAAAAATATCATGAAGGCCATTTTGAAGCCCAGTAATCACCAAATCTACTTGAGGCCTTTGAAACACATTTTTTTCAATTGTCCCTCTTTTGAAGATAAAAATTGATGAGCCTATTCCCAACAATGAATGAACGTCTCACTAACACTATCATAACTAGTCTTGAATCATTCAATTGTGTCAATTTGTATGGCACTCATTCTCCATAAATATCATATCCTCAATCATGAGAAACATTATATCCCTTGTGGCATTCATTTAATTTCTACGACATTCATTCTCCAAAAATGTCATATCCTCATGAGAAACATTATATCCCTTGTGAAAAACACCTTTTATGATTGTTTATTTTGTGCATAATAGGGTTTTTATATGTCTTTGTGCCTGTGGAGATGTCTAGCTACCACAAAATTTGGTTGCTATGGCCATGCTCTATTATGCCCTTTAAAATCTATTATTTTAGAAATACATGAAGGAATCATGCATTTCAACTCTCACAAAAAAGGATGAGTATCTACATGTTGAAAGTCTATTTAGTGTGTGTAGTTCATATCCCCCCCCCATCCCCCTTCCTTTCTCCTTTAAATGGAGATGCATGATGTACACTCATTGGTAACTTGAGTTTTTTATTTGTAAGTTTTATCTAAACAGAAAGAAGTTTTCACCATTACGGGATCATGGTTAGTTTTTGAATGCATTATATGTGCGGTTCAATAAGAACATAGCTTTGGTTATTAATTTGTAACTATATTGACTTATAATTTGGAGGTAAATTCCTAGATAATTATCAAGTTTATTTATTTTTTCATTCCACTCCATTAATTTCGCGTGAACCAAGAGATGTGGCACCTTAAAGTTGAAAGAACATTTAAAAATCCATTACCAAACCATCTATCCACAAATTTATCTATTCATGTATGTTCCCAAATATCTACTAATTATTTATATATCTACCTTTGTATCTATATATCTATTTGCTTAACTATCCATGTGTCTATAGATTCCATCTATCCATCCGTGCGTGCGTGCATGTGTCCACCCATTTTTTTGAACGTGAAATAAGTAATCAATTCACTTGGAAATGGGTGGCCATCCTCAACCAAGCTTTTTTGGGGAAAACATCCATGTAAATTTACTAATGAAACTTTATATTTTTTTATGTGCTTTTTTATGTGTGTAATGGGGAAACATCTCTATCATCCTCCTTCACATCTAGTGGCACACACTTTCTTTCATTGGCATCTGTGGCAGTGTCCATTCGTCGATGTGATAGAAAATAGAAAAATACCAAACATTGTAAGGGGGGATGTCTAAATATAACATGAGGTGACATGTAATGGCAATATATAGAAATGTAAATGGCATTGGAAAGAGAGATGTTTGGATGTAGCAAAAGGGGCGCATTGTGTGGGTGTGTGATTACGTCATGTGTAAAAGGTCCAAGGGCTCTAGGCTGGCATTGGTTGTGGAGGGGGTGGCCAAAAGAGGATTCCAGTGAGCATGGATAGGTAGACTTGCATGGATGTTAAAGGCCCCTCCATGACATTATCAACAAATGATTGTAAGTGCATCATCCTCAATGGCATAAATTATAAAAGTTGGAAAAGGTTCTACTTTTCAATGCCACAAGAGATTAAACCCTTTAAATATTACGAAAAGTAGGAATGGTGTCCATTTTCATTGCTATTTTTTTGAAGTTAAAGAGGAAAGTTTTGGGGCCTTTGGGGGGTGTCAAACTTCAATGGCAATAGCTAGAGGCATAATTCCCCATAGAACAAGCAAGGAGACTTCCAAAACCCCTAATGGAAGAGGCGCTTCTTAACCCCTAATGGAAGAGGCGCTTCTTAACCCCTTATGGAAGAGGCAACTTCCAAACCCTTAATAAAAGAGGCGCTTCTTAACCCCTTATGGAAGAGGAAACTTCCAAACCATTTATGGAAGAGGCACTTCTAAACCCCTCTAGAAGAGGCAACATCCAAGAGGGATGTTAATCCAAGTTGAGGGACTAGTGTCAGGAAAAAGAATCGTACAAGAGCATGTTCTCATGACCTTAAAGTATTCCATAATCCCATTGGTATTATTCTAAACCAACCCTTGCACAACAACGACTGGTTCAAGCAGGCTGGTGAGAACATGTTTTGAATAGTGTTCTCCAAGATGGGATGTTAAGACTTAGGAGGTTTACAGACCACCAATGAGTGGGCTAATAGGAGGTTTACAGACCACCAATGAGTGAAAACTTTTATGCAGGTTGTGAATAGTGTTCTCCAAGATGTTAAGGCTTAGGGGGTTTACATACCACTAAGAGTCGCGTCCCACCCAGGGTTAATGGGGGGGAGGAGACTAAAGAAAAGCACGTACTCCCACTGCAAGGGGTAAGAGAGTGGTAAACAGCTAGATTTGTCAGATGCTGAAATTCAAACAAAATTCAACAACTTGATTGGAGGCTGATAGCTACAATGGAGGACTACTGTAGCTGCAATGGAGGACGGCCAATCCGTGGCGTGAAAATAGCTTAAAACCTATGTCTTTCAAAATATTGATTGGCGTTCGAAAGGGGAGGCGAGATTTGTGGTAGAGCGTATTTACAGTAAAGCAATCCCCCTCGTACCCCTGTACACCCTATGACTTGAACCTGAGTTTTTCAAAACATTAATAGGGGTTCGAAAGGGGAGGCGAGATTTGTGGAACAGCCTATTTCCACTAAAGCAATCTTGTACACCCGGATTTTTCCCAAAAAAAAAAAGTGAAAGGACTTTCTTTTATTTGTGCTAAATCTCCAATGTGATGACCAAGTGTTATACCTTGTCCATCTCCCTGCCAGCTGATTTTTGGCCGAGGTGAAAAGAGGTGACTTGGACATTCATGAGAGAGAGAGAGAGAGAGAGAGAGAGAGTGGATATAAAGCGGGGCCGGCCCCATCGATCGGAGACAGCTGGGCGGGACGCGGAGGCGCACGCGGTTGGAATGCGGGATAACACGCATTGGGTTTCATAAAACGGAAACACCAGATTCCAGAAATTATATGGAAGCCACGTTTCAAACGGACAACTGAAGGAACCATTTTGGCGGCCAGTATGAAAACCAACTTGCGGCTGAAAATGCAGAAGGGGGGCGGCCACAACAACAAGCCGTCTTTGCACCAGACCCTCCGCCCTTCCCCTTCTTCGCCTTCTTCACTCTCCTCCTCCTCCTCCTCTGCACTCTTACAGCAGCTTGCCATCGCCGCCAACAGCTCTTCGTGCTCCTCTGAGGGTTCCAGCTCTTCTGAAGACCAGCTCGTCACTGCTTCTTCTGCTAAGCGTGCCGCTGCCGAGCCTTCCCCTTCTTCCCCCAATACCTCGCCACCTTGCCGCAGGTCCCCGCCCTCCGCTCCCCGGCAACATCCTCTCTACCATGGCATTCGGCAGCGCAGCTGGGGAAAATGGGTCTCAGAGATCAGAGAGCCCCGCAAGAAGTCCAGAATCTGGCTGGGCTCCTTCTCTACCCCGGAGATGGCTGCCAGAGCTTATGATGTCGCTGCGACGAGCTTGAAGGGGGTCTCGGCAAAGCTCAATTTCCCGGAATTCGCCGCCTCATTGCCACGCCCAGTGAGCCTCTCCCCGCGCGATATTCAGACGGCCGCGGCCGCTGCAGCTGCGGCGTGGCGATCCCGTGCGCCTTATGGAGGGAACCCAAATTTCAATGTAAGGGTTTCTGAGGGCTTTGCATCCATGGCGATTGAGGAAGGGGAGAAACAGGTCCACATTGACGAAGAAGGGCTGAGGCAAGGAGATGGTGGTGGCTATGGCGGGGATGATGGGGGGGATAATGCAGAATTCAGCTTCCCTTCGATTTCTGCAGCTATGGAGAGGGGACAAGAAGAGCAGCGCAATGAGCAATGCCATGCCTCTGCTGGCGCAGACCTGTTTGACGAAGAGATGATGCTGCCGGACCCCTGCGTGTTTGCAGACATGGCGGAAGCCATGCTTCTCCCACCCCCGCTTCAATATCAGCCTTTAGAAAATCCGCACCAAGACGATGAATTATTAGACGAGACCAACTGGAACTTCTGGCTGTGGAATCATGATCCTCTCAATTATGGCTAATTTCCTTCGCTATTTCTATGCTCTAATCAGGGGAAAAAAAAAATATGTTTAAATATTTTGGCTGGATTTGGATAGCCTAGCTCAGCTTAGCTTAATTTCCAACACCACACTAAACTAGGGATCGCAACAAGACCCCGTCCCCCAATCCAGTGAAAGCTTCTCAGAATGGTGTGTTTTGAGCTAAAGCGAGAGATAATCTCCCTATGCTCTGCAATATATTTTGTTATCTATACTTTACTGTATATAGTTATTTGGCCATTTACCAATTTGGATCATTTGGACCGTGTGCTGTGTTCGTTATTTGTTAGTTACTTTGAGCATTCAGCTGCAACTGCCCAATGCTTTTGAAGTCAGAAACGAACAAGCTTAAAATTGAAAAGGCCCGTCGTTTCCGTCGAATTTGCTCTTCCCTTTGACTTAAAATTGAAAAGGCCCGTCGTTTCCGTCGGTTCAATTTGCTCTTCCCTTTGGCTAATCTATAGGTGACACCGGACGCCAGCGCCTGCAACATGCTTGTGGTCTTTTCATCGTTCGATTCATATACACCTTGCTGCAATTGATTAATTAATTAAAAGCGGCATATACACCTCGCTGCAATTGATGAAGTAAAAGCTGCAGAGCTTAGAAAGTATGGCTACAAACATTAGGAACTAGGAAATTGACAAGGTTTCTTGAAATGATCCTCTTTTTCGGGGGGTCTCTCTCTCTCAACAAAAAAGTAACTCTCGTTTCATCTCTCACTAGACTGCGACACAAAGTCAATCCCTCTCTCTCCTCTATATCTATATCTATGCATTTGTAGGAGACTACCTTGCCACATGGCACAAAAAGATGTAAAGTTATTTAGAAGCAAAATATGTGTATATAAAGAGAGAGAATTACTTGTCACAACAACAACTGGTCAATTCTTGCTATACTTGTGCAGCCCAAAAGTTGGACAATGGGAATGCTTTGCACTCTCCTTATATCAGAACATGTATATAAATGTATTTTGTAAGAAGCTTATTGTAATTGAATGAGAGCTAATCATTCCAACTACAATTACATCTTTCATTGAGTTTGTCAAACCTCCCTTCCACCATTTTTTAGGTGCAAAGAACCCTCGTGAGGTCCTTGCTCTTTAGGGTAATGTGTGGATAACCTTTTCACTTCCATCAATAAATGGTTACCCATTAGTTGAAACCTTCTGGGTTTGGTATTTGTGTACCCTCCCATTGCCAACAACCGGTGGCCTTTTCTTCGTCCAAGTTACGTGGCGGCGTGGGATTTGTACAATGTCTAATTTTCTCAATAACTATACTAGGTTTTCAATATCACAAGTAGGTGACCCACGTCAACGTTGCCCCACATGTTGCTGGTAGCGGCCAAGGTTCGAGCAAAGAACAAGCTCACTTTAATCTTCAACCACCTTCTCAAAATCAAGGGAAACCAAAAATTAGCCTTCTCAAAACTTACTCAAAAAATAGTTATAAATGAAAAATGCATGTCTAGAATCAACTACATCCTGTTTAATTCACCTCGAGAACGATTGACATCCAGTTTATCCAAAAATATTTCTAGAATCAACTACATCCTGTTCAATTCACCTCGAGAAGGACTGACAGCCGGTTTATCCAAAAACATTTCTAGAAGCCTGTCTACAGCAAAATTCTATTCTATAAATTCATATATTTTAGCCCATGACATACAATTTGGAGTAAGCCTACACAATACAATTTCCATGTATAAAACTATCAGATATACACACCCCAAAATTACACTTATGTTGCACTTGAATTTGCAGCAAGACCGTACATCATAGTAATGTAGCATGCAAAATCATGTTGAGACATTGAGCTCAACTAGTATTGCGAACATTAATGACCCACCTAGGTGATAGCATCCACACTTATGTCACTGGCACGGTTGGTGAGATTATGGTTGATGTGCCGCTATAGATGACAAGCTGTATGACAACCACTTTGGAGTACTAGAGTTATGGCATAGTTATAGTGTCAGCTCATGTAGTTAGGTTCACACTATGGACGACCTTTGTAAGTTATAGTAGGAGAGTACTTTCTCATATAGTATGTGCTCTTATCTCGGGGGATTCACGTGAAATAGCACGAGAGTTCAACAAAATGAATTTTTTATTTCTTTTTTTGAGATAAATTTATAAAAATATATTTATATAAGGGTATTATTTAAAGGATTTTGAAAAAAAGTAAGTTTATAAAGAAAAAGGGTTCATTTTATTTTTACCAAATTCACAGATAAGGAATTGAATATATAGGGCTTGAACGCACACGATGTATACGATTTTTATATAGTGGCCTCCTCGAAACTCTTATCTATTTATGTTAATGTTGTGAACATAGAAGAAAATTCAACCATCCGTGTCTCTTGCTCTCTCTTGTGTATGTGTGTTTGTTTGCAACAACAAGGAACTCAAACTCTCCCTCTCCCCCGTATTCTCTTCATGATGGTATCAGAGCTCTGGTTCGTGTGAGAGCTAAGGAAGCAAGCAAGAGGCAAGAACAAGGTAAGCAAGGAAATAGTACACAGATAAGGGTATTCCCATCTCTTTCCCTCTTTGATTTTGAAGCAGCATCTTGCTACAGGCAGACAACGAAGTCATTGTCTCAAACTAAGGCATCCTTTTGGGTGAAGGAAGAAGACTATATTGTGTGCATTTAAATGGGTTTTGGTGTGTTTTGACACGATTCAAGCATGTTTTCGGGCCCCATTTTAGCTCTACAAGTTTTTCGTAGGCATCCTATAAAGTGTCAATTTTGATCGTGTCGTGTACACCCAATTTCAGGTTTGGTGCAAAGTTGCAGCATTAATTTGGTTGAAGGACAGTCTATGTAGAGAATCTACGTGTTACAGGTGTTGGTGGATGTATGTTTATGTGACTGGTTCATATGTAGGTACTATATAATAGGTTTATAGTACCACAGAGTTGGAGATTGCAAGTGCAGAAGTTTTTGGAAAGCGTCATTTAGTAAGTTCTTGTAGATAATCATGTTTGATAGTCTTTCCCAGATTGTGAGCGAAAAGCTAAACAAGAATAACTTTCAAGCATGAAAGTTCAGGATGACCAATTTTCTTATGGGAAAAGGATATTGGGAGTCCATCACAGGTGATGAAAAGAAGCTGGGCATTGCTGAAGAAAATATGACCCCACAGCAGGTGTGAAAGATCCCTGCCCCCTAGGGCTGCGCATCGAATTCTCGGGTGCTAGCAACGAAAGTAGCAACTTCTTGCGCAGGGCAGAGCTTCCCACTCGGGGCCTCGCCCAAGAATGTCTGGACAAGAGACTAATCCCTCGGTTCTCGGTTCTTCCAAAACCGAACCCAAAAAAAACTTCGCTCGCCCAGAAGGCATAGGCGATTCCTCCAGGAAAATTTATTCTAACGTAGTCAAGAGCCTTAATTACCCTTTTGCATTTCGACCAAACCCACGGTTCACATGGACGGATCAAGGGAGGAGCTTGCACTTGGATCATAGAGACCAATGCTTTTTTCCCCGTCAAGAGGCACAACCGTTGATTCTTTTCCATAGAACAAGGATTATCCATGATTTACTTCAACTATCGTAACTTGAACAGAATTGAATTTTATTATAGGAATCTGTGAGGTCCCTATCCCCACCGCGTAACGAATTCAGGGGTTCTAGCAACGCACTTCTTGCGTGGGGCAGGGTCTCACATTCGGGGCCTCGCCCACGGATATCCGGACAAGAGACTAATCCATCGGTTCTTCCAAAACCGATCCCGGAAAAACTTCCCTTGCCCGGAAAGCATGGGCGATTCCTCCAGGATAACTTTTCTCTAACGTAGTCAAAAGCCTTAACTAACTGAACTGATCTGACCGAACCCGTAAGTCCTAAGTCAGATCAAGGAAAAGATTGCACTTGGATCATAGAGACCAACGCTTTTTTCCTCATTGAGAGGCACAGCCGTTGATTCTTTGTGTCACTGATAACAATCCTCAAAATATCCGGTTAAATCCTAATATCCAATCATTCCTTCATCGGTGTACGGGAAGCTCACCGAGGCTGGTCAAGACCTCGGCCGACCTTGCTATGCGAGATGTCCTCTGTTGACTCTCCGTCAGCAGTTACAACTTTAACAGATAGGTCTCCCACGACCTCATTCACAAGACAGTCAAAATGCTTCCCTAGCATTCTTGACATAAAACAGTCATTTAAAAACAGATTTCACATACAAATACAATTCCAACAATATTTCCATTTTTTCTCATCACTCCACATCCTTTCACATTAGTCCCCATCTTTTCTCATCTTCCCATAATTTTTTTTTTCATTGATCCCTATCACATCATTTCATTCCCACATCAAATCACATCCAATCGCATCATCCACACCAATCCATATCATCCATACATCCATCCACATCAATCCACATTACCCACTCATCCATCCACATCAATCCACATTACCCACACATCAATCCACATCATCCATACATCCATCTTCATGTCAATCCACATTACGTACACATTAATCCATATCATCCATACATCCATCCACATCAATCCACATTATCCACTCATCCATCCACATCAATCCACACGTCAATCCACATTACCCACACATCAATCCACATCATCCATACATCCATCCACATCATCCACATCAATCTACATTATCCACTCATCCATCCACATCAATCCACACGTCAATCCACATTACCCACACATCAATCCACATCATCAATACATCCATTCACGTCAATCCACATACCCACACATCAATCCATATCAACCATACATCCATCCACATCAATCCACATTATCCACTCATCCATCCACATCAATCCACACGTCAATCCACATTACCCACACATCAATCCACATCATCCATACATCCATTCACGTCAATCCACATTACCCACACATCAATCCATATCATCCATACATCCATCCACATCATCCACACCAATCCACATTATCCACTCATCCATCCACATCAATCCACATTATCCACTCATCCATCCACATTAATCCACATTACCCACACATCAATCCACATTATCACTTCATCCATCCACATCAATCCACATTCATTTTATAAGTATTCCCATTCTCATCTAATCTCATCTTTTTCTAACTCATCACTTATTTCCTCATTTATCCTCATCAGATCACATCTACTTGCATCTACCCATACATCTCATCACTTCACATACATTAACATCTATCCAGTTTACATCGCATCTTATCACATCCATTTCACATCACATCTCATTCATTCACATCCCGATTCACATGCCAACACATTCACTCACATTCCTTATCGTTCATTCAAATCCCGATTCACATGTTATCACATTCATTCACATCCTATATCATTCATTTACATCTTGATTCACATGACATCACATCTCATCTATTCATTCACATTTATCTGATTCGCATCACATATCATCACATCTATTTACTTTTCATTCTCATCACTTCTATTCTCATCACATCCATCCATCCATTCTTTCCCATCTATCTGATTTGCATTACATCTCATCACATCTATTCACCTCACATTCTCGTCACTCCTATTCTCATCGCATCCATCCATCCATTCATTCCCATCTATCTGATTCGCATCACATATCATCACATCTATTTACGTCTCATTCTCATGACTTCTATTCTCATCACATCCATCCATCCATTCTTTCCCATCTATCTGATTCGCATCCCATCTCATCCCATCTATCTGATTCGCATCCCATCTCATCACATCTATTTACCTCTCATTCTCATCACTTCTATTCTCATCACATCCATCCATCCATTCATTCCCATCTATCTGATTCGCATCCCATCTCATCACATCTATTTACCTCTCATTCTCATCACTTCTATTCTCATCACATCCATCCTCTATTCATTCTCATTTATCTGATTCATATCACATCTTGTCACATCTATTTACCTCTCATTCTCATCACTTCTATTCTCATCACATCCATCCATCCATTCATTCCCATCTATCTGATTCGCATCCCATCTCATCACATCTATTTACAGAATGTAAGAGAATTCTTATTTTTGATATAAAGATTCTTTACGCATCTATTTATGCATAAGAACAACTTCAGTGGGAAATAACACTTATAAAAATCCGTTTATGCATCTATTTATGCATAAATTCAATTTTAAGGAGAATAACACTTTCGAAATAAAAATAAATCTTTTATGCATCTTTCTATGCATAAAATCAAAATTGATGAGAATAACTCTTTTGAAATAAAAATAAATTTCTTTATGCATCTTTCTATGCATAAAATCAAAATTGATGAGAATAACTCTTTTGAAATAAAAATAATTTTCTTTATGCATCTTTCTATGCATAAAATCAAAATTTGATGAAAGTAACGCTTTTATTAAAAAAAATTCTTTTATGCATCTATTTATGCATAAATTTAATTTTAATGAAAGTAACACTTTTATAATTAAAAAAATCTTTTATGCAAAAAAATCAATTTTGATGAAAGTAACACTTTTATAATCAAAATATTCCCAATATGCATCTTGCTATGCATAGAAATTAATTCTAATGAAAATAACACTTTTATTATAAAAATATTTCTAATATGCATTTTTCTATGCATAGAATAAACATAACACTTTTAGAATACACAAGCGGTGGGGATTACTCTTTTTGAATAATAAAAGATAAAACTTATTTCACAAAATTTAACAAAATTTTGCCATAACCTCCTTTGTATGGCTGACTATTTTTTTATTTATTTTTTCATTCTCAATTTACTTAGAAATTATCGCAAATGGTTTAAAGCATTCTAAACTAATCAAATTCCACTTCTTAAAGAGAAACAATATGAAAAGTTTAATTCTAACAATTTGATTACACATCTAGGATAAAAAAGGCTGAATTCAAGAATGAAGAGAGGGGGAAAGCCTTTCCAACAAGGCATAGCATCATTTTTCATTTTAAAGGAAACAAAAATTAGAAAGCCATTAAATGGAATAAAGAAAAAGTAGGATTTCTAGCTTACATGAATTTTTGTGAGCTTTCCTTTGGCTTGATGGTTTGAGGGATCTACTCTTGTTTGCAACAAGAGTGACCACCAATTCTTTTGAAGAGGTTATGGTCAAAAACTAATGAATTATCAATAAATTCACTGTTTTTGGCTCTGGGGAGGAGTAGAGTAACAGTGCATAAAACACTATTAATCATTTACAAAGGGAGAGGCTTCATTTATAGGAAAAAGTGAGCCTCTAACCAAGCAAACTGATTCTAGAATTTTCCAGATCAGTTTGGTCAATTTTTGACCATTTTTAGGTCAGTTTAGCTTACTTTTTGGATCTAGTTGAAGCAGGAGAGAGATGAAAATATCTAGTTGAAGCAGGAGAGAGGAGAGATAAAAATATCTCATTATTTGTGAGTTTAAAACTCAACCACACATGTGAAATAGGTGCCTCCTTCATGAGGGGAATTCCCCCACACTGAGGTATCAAAAATGCATCATTTCTTCTAAATATCTCTTCTTTTTTAACTAATAACCTTGTCCTTAGTCAACTCTTCATCTTATGTGAGTATTTATTCATTTTTGGGGGGATTTCCATTTATTCTTCAATTTATCTCCTCCTCCCTACATTTGGATTAATCTAATTGGTCCATAGGAACCTTAATTCAAAAATTTCAAAAAATCTAGACACTTAGGCTAAGGTCCTTTTTACCTGATTTCAATTTATTCCAATTGCACATTGGAAATTTTTTTTTGAATATCTGTTTCAGGGGAAACCATTTTAGGCACTAGGAGGATTTTTATATCCAAAAATATCTCAATTTTGAATTACCTCTCTCTAGATATTTTCTCTCTCTAGGCCAAAACAGGGTAAAACAGGATCTTTCTTTTATTTCAGAGAGGGGAATAACTATAAGATCAGAAGGGGAGGTTTTTACACCTGCACACCTCAAAAGCCGGAGGGAGGAATCTTACATCCTACCCCACTTAAAAAACGCGAGATGTCCTCATCTCACAAAACTAGAGGAGAACTCTTTTCCTTAAGATCCAACTGATTCTGGGATTCCTTATAGTCTGGTGATGAACCCAACAGAATCCTAGGATAAATATCCCTTATATAAAACTCATCATCAGATAATAATTCACTCAGATCGTATCATTCAAATCCTTATCACAATAATGGTCCATTAGACCAAATTTTCTATCAGTCCTTCATGGAAATTTTCAATTATACAGATTTTTAATTTGACATCCCTTAACTTGATCCACTGGATCAAGTGTTAACAACAACAATCTGCCAGCACAATCCACTAATCTCATAGTGATTTGCTGAAGTCATTAATGCCATTCCAGCTACGAACATCATCACAGGGACTCGTCCCATTCATCCTCATTGTGGTTTTGCTTAGTTTATTACATTTCAACCAAAATTCAGGAATCTTCATTTGAGAGGCACAGCCGTTGATTCTTTTCCATAGAACAATTTTTGTCCGGGATTTACTTTATCTATCGTACCATCACAGAATTGAGTCTCATTTTAAGGATCCATTAGTCCAGCCTAACCCCATCCAGTCTCGTGGGTTAGCCAACTGCCCAACCACTGTAGTGATGGGATCCAATTAAGAATTTGGTTAGGTTTTGTCTCGAGTACCAAGGAAAAGAGTTCCCAGGCCCCCTAGCCGGATATTCATGCAAACTTAAAACTAGTCACACCACTTACACACCCAATATAAAATTGCCTTTTTCTCAGCACATCAACTATCTTTAAAACAATCATTTAATGAAACCATTGTGTCACTGATCACAATCCTCAAAATCTCCGGTTGTATCCTTATTTCCAATCATTCCTTCATCGGTGTACCTATGGCATCATTAGCAACCAGAACACTCACCACCTGTTCACTCAGGGGCCTTTTCGATAGTTCCTAGCTCATAGTAACCGGCAATATATTCACATATCAAAATGGAATCTCCATTGAAGATCAGCAAGATCAACCAACGGATCCATATAAAAGAGCCATGGACCCATCCGTTGAGGACCAGCAAGGTCAACCAACCAGATCCATGCCTGAATTCAGAAAACAACTCTTACTCCTTGTTCCAATATCTTCCCCGACGTACATGTGGGTATCTTTGATGACCCAGAGCCCGAGCACCGTATGGTCAGCACCCTCTAGGATCCTTCGCAGGTCACCTAGTGCTTCACTCATAGGCTGCTTCCTTGGTCCCTCATCCACTGTACCGGAAGCTCACCGAGGCTAGTCAAGACCTCGGCTGACCTTGCTACGCGAGACGTCCTCCGTTGACTCTCCGTTCAGCAGTTGCAACTTTAACAGATAGGTCTCCACGACCTCATTCACAAGACGGTCAAAATGCTTCCCCAGCATTCTTGACATAAAACAGTCATTTAAAAATAGATTTCACATACAAATACAGTTCCAACAATATTTCCATTTTTTCTCATCACTCCACATCCTTTCACATTAGTCCCCATCTTTTCTCATCTTCCCACAATTTTTTTTCTTTTTTTTTTCCTTCATCGATCCCTATCACATCATATCATTCCCACATCAAATCACATCCAATCGCATCATCAACACATCCATCCACATTATCCATACATCCATCCAATCGCATCATCCACACATCCATTCACATCATCCATACATCCATCCACATCATCCACACCAATCCACATCATCCATACATCCATCCACATCATCCACATCAATCCACATTATCCACTCATCCATCCACATCAATCCACATGTCAATCCACATTACCCACACATCAATCCACATCATCCATACATCCATTCACGTCAATCCACGTTACCCACACATTAATCCATATCATCCATACATCCATCCACATCATCCACATCAATCCACATTATCCACTCATCCATCCACATCAATCCACATTACCCACACATCAATCCACGTCATTCCATACATCCATCCACATCATCCACATCAATCCACATTATCCACTCATCCATCCACATCAATCCACACTACCCACACATCAATCCACATCATCCATACATCCATTCACGTCAATCCACATTACCCACACATCAATCCATATCATCCATACATCCATCCACATCGTCCACATCAATCCACATTATCCACTCATCCATCCACATCAATCCACATTACCCACACATCAATCCACATCATCCATACATCCATTCACGTCAATCCACATTACCCACACATCAATCCATATCATCCATACATCCATCCACATCATCCACATCAATCCACATTATCCACTCATCCATCCACATTACCCACACATCAATCCACATTATCCACTCATCCATCCACATCAATCCACATTACCCACACATCAATCCACATTCATTTTATAAGTATTCCCATTCTTATTTAATCACATCTTTTTCTAACTCATCACTTATTTCCTCATTTATTCTCATCAGATCACATCTACTTGCATCTACCCATACATCTCATCATCACTTCACATACATTAACATCTCATTTTATAAGTATTTCCATTCTCATCTAATCACATCTTTTTCTAACTCATCACTTATTTCATCATTTATTCTCATCAGATCACATCTACTTGCATCTACCCATACATCTCATCACTTCACATACATTAACATCTATCAAGTTTACATCACATCCACATTACCCACACATCAATCCACATCTCCTTTTATAAGTATTCCCATTCTCATCTAATCACATCTTTTTCTAACTCATCACTTATTTCCTCATTTATCCTCATCAGATCACATCTACTTGCATCTACCCATACATCTCATCACTTCACATACATTAACATCTATCCAGTTTACATCGCATCTTATCACATCACATCTCATTCATTCACATCCCGATTCACATGCTAAAACATTCATTCACGTCCCTTATCGTTCATTCACATCCCGATTCACATGTTATCACATTCATTTACGTCCCTTATCGTTCATTCACATCCGGATTCACATGTTATCACATTCATTCACATCCTATATCATTCATTTACATCCTGATTCACATGACATCACGTCTCATCTATTCATTCACATTTATCTGATTCACATCACATATCATCACATCTATTTATTTTTCATTCTCATCACTTCTATTCTCATCACATCCATCCATCCATTCTTCCCATCTATCTGATTCGCATTACATCTCATCACATCTATTCACCTCACATTCTCGTCACTCCTATTCTCATCGCATCCATCCATCTATTCATTCCCATCTATCTGATTCGCATCACATATCATCACATCTATTTACTTTTCATTCTCATCACTTCTATTCTCATCACATCCATCCATCCATTCTTTACCATCTATCTGATTCTCATCCCATCTCATCACATCTATTTACCTCTCATTCTCATCACTTTTATTCTTATCACGTCCATCCATCCATTCATTCCCATCTATCTGATTCGCATCCCATCTCATCACATCTATTTACCTCTCATTCTCATCACTTCTATTCTCATCACATCCATCCATCCATTCATTCCCATCTATCTGATTCGCATCCCATCGCATCACATCTATTTACCTCTCATTCTCATCACTTCTATTCTCATCACATCCATCCTCTATTCATTCTCATCTATCTGATTCATATCACATCTTATCACATCTATTTACCTCTCATTCTCATCACTTCTATTCTCATCACATCTATCTGATTCGCATCCCATCTCATCACATCTGTTTACAGAATGTAAGAGAATTCTTATTTTTGATATAAAGATTCTTTACGCATCTATTTATGTATAAGAACAACTTCAGTGGGAAATAACACTTTTATAAAAATCGGTTTATGCATCTATTTATGCATAAATTCAATTTTAAGGAGAATAACACTTTCGAAATAAAAATAAATCTTTTATGCATCTTTCTATGCATAAAATCAAAATTGATGAGAATAACTCTTTTGAAATAAAAATAAATTTCTTTATGCATCTTTTTATGCATAAAATCAAAATTGATGAGAATAACTCTTTTGAAATAAAAATAAATTTCTTTATGCATCTTTCTATGCGTAAAATCAAAATTTGATGAAAGTAATGCTTTTATTAAAAAAAAATCTTTTATGCATCTATTTATGCATAAATTCAATTTTAATGAAAGTAACACTTTTATAATTAAAAAAATCTTTTATGCATAAAAATCAATTTTGATGAAAGTAACACTTTTATAATCAAAATATTCCCAATATGCATCTTTCTATGCATAGAAATTAATTCTAATGAAAATAACACTTTTATTATAAAAATATTTCTAATATGCATTTTTCTATGCATAGAATAAACATAACACTTTTAGAATACACAAGCGGTGGGGATTACTCTTTTTGAATAATAAAAGATAAAACTTATTTCACAAAATTTAAGAAAATTTTGCCATAACCTCCTTTGTATGGCTCACCATTTTTTTATTTATTTTTTCAATCTCAAGTTACTAAGAAATTATCCCAAATGGTTTAAAGCATTCTAAACTAATCAAATTCCACTTCTTAAAGAGAAACAATATGAAAAGTTTAATTCTAACAATTTGATTACACATCTAGGATAAAGAAAGGCTGAATTCAAGAATGAAGAGAGGGGGAAAGCCTTTCCAAATTTTTCATTTTAAAGGAAATAAAAATTAAAAAACCATTAAATGGAATAAAGAAAAAGTAGGATTTCTAGCTTACATGAATTTTTGTGAACTTTCCTTTGGGTTGATGGTTTGAGGGATCTACTCTTGTTTGCAACAAGAGTGGCCACCAATTCTTTTGAAGAGGAAATGGTCAAAAACTAATGAATTATCAAGAAATTCACTGTTTTTGGCTCTGGGGAGGAGTAGAGTAACAGTGCATAAAACACTATTAACCATTTACAAAGGGGGAGGCTTCATTTATAGGAATAAGTGAGCCTCTAACCAAGCAAACTGATTCTAGAATTTTCCAGATCAGTTCGGTCAAATTTTCACCATTTTTAGGTCAGTTTAGCTTACTTTTTGGATCTAGTTGAAGCAAGAGAGAGGACAAATGAAAATATCTCATTATTTGTGAGTTTAAAACTCAACCACACATGTGAAATAGGCGCCTCCTTCATGAGGAGAATTCCCCCACACTGAGATGTCAAAAATACATCATTTCTTCTAAATATCTCTTCTTTTTTTAACTAATAACCTTGTCCTTAGTCAACTCTTCATCTTATGTGAGTATTTACTCATTTTTGGGGGGATTCCCATTTATTCTTCAATTTATCTCCTCCCTACATTTGGATTAATCTAATTGGTCCATAGGAACCTTAATTCAAAAATTTCAAAAAATCTGGACCCTTAGGCTAAGGTCCTTTTTACCTGATTTGAATTTATTCCAATTGCACATTGGAAATTTCTTTTTGAATATCTATTTCAAGCCATTTTAAACATTAGGAGGATTTTTATATCCAAAAAAATCTCAATTTTGAATTACCTCTCTCTAGACATTTTCTCTCTCTAGGCCAAAACAGGGTAAAATAGGATCTTTCTTTTATTTCAGAGAGGGGAATAACTATAAGATCAGAAGGGGAGGTTTTTACACCTGCACACCTTAAAAGCCGGAGGGAGGAATCTTACATCCTACCCCACTTAAAAAACGCGAGATGTCCTCATCTCGCAAAACTAGAGGAGAACTCTTTTCCTTAAGATCCAACTGATTCTGGGGTTCCTTATAGTCTGGTGAACCCAACAGAATCTTGGGATAAATATCCCTTATATAAAACTCATCATCAGATAATAATTCACTCAGATCGTATCATTCAAATCCTTATCACAATAATGGTCCATTAGACCGAATTTTCTATCAGTCCTTCATGGAAATTTTCAATTATACAGATTTTTAATTTGACATCCCTTAACTTGATCCACTGGGTCAAGTGTTAACAGCAACAATCTGCCAGCACAATCCACTAATCTCATAGTGATTTGCTGAAGTCATTAATGCCATTCCAGCTACGAACATCATCACAGGGACTCGTCCCATTCATCCTCATTGTGGTTTTGCTTAGTTTATTACATTTCAACCAAAATTCAAGAATCTTCATTTTTCAATCAGAATCCAAATCCACTCATCAGTTCTCAACCAGAATTTAAAATCATATCAACCACAATCGAATTCATCATCTGGATAGTATTAATGCTTATAATTTCAAGTCTTAGATTTGCTCGTATATACTGCCAGTAAAGAGCTGCAGTTATACCCTCGGTATATACGGGTAGTCATGGTCCTTGGAACTATAAGGTAAATACCATCATGTCTAGGCCTCAAGCAAGTCAGGGATTCCGTACAATTGCGGTACTTCCATCTGAAGACCCAATTACCAATTCACGAATTTCAGCTTGAATAACAATTCGTATGAATTTTTTCACACAATTACAACCTTTAACTGCTTCTTCGTAAATTTTTGACATTTTTGGCTTCTTGGTTAATCCTCATTAGCCAATTCGCTCTGATACGAGCTGTGAGATCCCTATCCCCACCGCGCAACGAATTCAAGGGTTCTAGCAGAGCGGAAGTAGCACTTCTTGCGCGGGGCAGGGTCTCACATTTGGGGCCTTGCCCCACGGATATCCGGACAAGAGACTTATCCATCAGTTCTTCCAAAGCCGATCCCGGAAAAACATCCCTTGCCCGAAAAGCACGGGCGATTCCTCCAAGATAACTTTTCTCTAATGTAGTCAAAAGCCTTAACTAACTAAACTGATCTGACCGAACCCATAAGTCCCAAGTCAGATCAAGGAAAAGATTGTACTTGGGCCGTCTTTTCCATAGAACAATTTTTGTTCGGGATTTACTTTATCTATCGTACCATCACAGAATTGAGTCTCAATTTAAGGATCCATTAGTCCAGCCTAACCCCATCCAGTCCCGTGGGTTAACCAACTGCCCAACCACTGTAGTGATGGGATCCAATTAAGAATTTGGTTAGGTTTTGTCCCGGGTACCAGGGAAAAGAGTCTCCAATCATTCCTTCATCGGTGTACCTATGGCATCATTGGCAACCAGAACACTCACCACCTATTCACTCAGGGGCCTTTTCGATAGTTCCTAGCTCATAGTAACCGGCAATATATTCACATATCAAAATGGAATCTCCGTTGAAGATCAGCAAGATCAACCAACGGATCCATATAAAAGAGCCATGGACCCATCTGTTGAGGACCAGCAAGGTCAACCAACCAGATCCATGCCCGAATTCAGAAAACAACTCTTACTCCTTGTTCCAATATCTTCCCCAACGTACGTGTGGGTATCTTCGACGACCCAGAGCCCGAGCACCGTATGGCCAGCACCCTCTAGGATCCTTCGCAGGTCACCTAGCGCTTACTCATAGGCCGCTTCCTTGGTCCCTCATCCACTGTACCGGAAGCTCACCGAGGCTGGCCGACCTTGCTACGCGAGACGTCCTCCGTTGACTCTCCGTCAGCAGTTGCAACTTTAACAGATAGGTCTCCACGACCTCATTCACAAGACAGTCAAAATGCTTCCCCAGCATTCTTGACATAAAACAGTCATTTAAAAACAGATTTCACATACAAATACAGTTCCAACAATATTTTCATTTTTTCTCATCACTCCACATCCTTTCACATTAGTCCCCATCTTTTCTCATCTTCCCACATTTTTTTTCTTCATCGATCCCTATCACATCATATCATTCCCACATCAAATCACATCCAATCGCATCATCCACACATCAATACATCATCCATACATCCATCCACACCAATCCACATTATCCATACATCCATCCACATTATCCACTCATCCATCCACATCAATCCACACGTCAATCCACATTACCCACACATCAATCCACATCATCCATACATCCATCCACATCAATCCACATTATCCACTCATCCATCCACATCAATCCACACGTCAATCCACATTACCCACACATCAATCCACATCATCCATACATCCATTCACATCAATCCACATTACCCACACATCAATCCATATCATCCATACATCCATCCCTATCATCCACATCAATCCACATTATCCATTCATCCATCCACATCAATCCACACGTCAATCCACATTACACACACATCAATCCACATCATCCATACATCCATTCACGTCAATCCACATTACCCACACATCAATCCATATCATCCATACATCCATCCACATCAATCCACATTATCCACTCATCCATCCACATTATCCACATTACCCACACATCAATCCACATCAATCCACATTATCCACTCATCCATCCACATCAATCCACATTACCCACACATCAATCCACATTCATTTTATAAGTATTCCCATTCTCATCTAATCACATCTTTTTCTAATTCATCACTTATTTTCTCATTTATCCTCATTAGATCACATCTACTTGCATCTACCCATACATCTCATCACGTCACATACATTAACATCTATCCAGTTTACATCGCAACTTATCACATCCATTTCACATCACATCTCATTCATTCATATCCGGATTCACATGGTAACACATTCATTCACATCCCTTATCGTTCATTCACGTCCCTTATCATTCATTCACGTCCCTTATCATTCATTCACATCCCGATTCACATGTTATCACATTCATGCACATCCCTTATCGTTCATTCATATCCCGATTCACATGTTATCACATTCATTCACATCCTATATCATTCATTTACATCCTAAGTCACATGACATCATATCTCATCTATTCATTAACATTTATCTGATTCGCATCACATATCATCACATCTATTTACCCTTCATTCTCATCACTTCTATTCTCATCACATCCATCCATCCATTCTTTCCCATCTATCTGATTCGCATTACATCTCATCACATCTATTCACCTCACATTCTATTCACCTCACATTCTCGTCACTCCTATTCTCATCGCATCCATCCATCCATTCATTCCCATCTATCTGATTCGCATCACATATCATCACATCTATTTAGCTTTCATTCTCATCACTTCTATTCTCATCACATCCATCCATTCTTTCCCATCTATCTGATTCGCATCACATATCATCACATCTATTTACCTCTCATTTTCATCACATCTATTCTCATCCATCCATCCATTCTTTCCCATCTATCTTATTCACATCCTATCTCATCACATCTATTTATCTCTCATTCTCATCACTTCTATTCTCATCACATCCATCCATCCATTCATTCCCATCTATCTCATTCGCATCCCATCTCATCACATCTATTTACCTCTCATTCTCATCACTTCTATTCTCATCACATCCATCCATCCATTCATTCCCATCTATCTGATTCGCATCCCATCTCATCATAAACATCATTCCATATCCAATCACATCCATTCACATCATATCGCATCCATTCATTCAGGTTGAAAGTACACTTACTCTTCTTTCGATACTAACAGAACTTTTCTAAGTCTTCGCCAATTACGTGGCTTAGTTAAAGGCAACTTTTTCTCGATTCCATTAAATCTAAATTTTCATTCACTTTTTGGATCCTTGATCCTCTCAAGGATTCCAGATTCCTTTTCCCAGGGAATCTAGGGATAGGTTAGTCATAAGTATTCACATTTATCCAACTAAGCGTGTTTCTGGTCATTTTTCTGGGAAATCCTTTTCCCGTTCAGAATGTACTCCAAGATTCTGTTTTTTAAGAATCTAGACGTATAGTTTAAAATTTCAAAAGTTAAATGTGTTCAAAATTCCTTTTTCTGATTAAGAATTATCCATGTTTTCTCGATGTATTCATATGAATATTTTCACATTCTTTCTCAAATTTCTCAATATGAAATATGCTCAATATTCTTCTTTTTGAATAAAAGGTTCATGGGATTTACAAAATCAATTATACCCATATTTTCTCTTTTAATATAAACACTAATCCATTTATCTAAATGAATCATTTTCATAATTCTCATAAATTGAATGATTCTAGAAAATTTGTGCATAACCTTCTTTATTTTTTTGACAATTTAATAATGCTCAAAACTTCACTTTTAGCATAAAATTTATTATGCATAAATTCATTCTCTAATGATATAAATTTTTCCATAGCTTCCCCATATTTTCTAAGAAATGATAATACTCAAAATTTCACTTTTAAATAAATAAAAATACCCATGTTTTGAAATATGCCAAAAATTTCTCTTTTAATATTCAAAATGTTTGTACCTAGAATATCATGGAAATTCCTCTTTTTGCATCTAAATTTTTATGCATGTAAAAATAAATATAACAAAAATTTCTCTTTTCTCTATTTAGATAATTATGCATAAATACTATAAACGTATTTTTCATAAATATAACAAAAATCATTCTTTTAGCATAAAAATGTTTATGCCTACAATATGATGGGAATTCCTCTTTTTACATTATTAACTTTATGCATAAAAATAAGATTCATCTTTTTTCTAGAAAATTTTGCCATAGCTTCGCTGCAATTTCAGAGAATGTTCAATTTTCTAATGTTGAATAAATACTCATAATTGAAATGTGATAAGAACTCTTTTAAACTAAAATCTTATTATGCCTACATAGCATAATTATATTTAAACCTTTTGATTATTCTTAAAATATCCATTCATCATTACTATATGATACTTACAAAAACATTAGCATAACTCTCTTTCAATCTTAAAATGAATTAATATGATTTTTCTTAATCATAAACAAGCTTAAAAGAATTAATTATCATTTTTAACTAGATTAAAATCATAAAAATACTTAATCTTCTTCTCTAGCTTATCAAGCCTAGAGTTTTGATTAAGATAATGAGATTATCATTAAGATCCATCCTTCTAACAAGGATCTAACCATAAAGATGATTAATCTTTCAAAAGGAGAGACTTACTAATAAAAAAATATTATAATTAAGCATTGAGATTAGCATTAAACCATTTAAACATTATGAATCATTAAAAATCTTGATTTCAAGAAAAAACCATTGATTAAAAAGCTTCCCAAGCATTAAAGGGGTTGGGAAGAAGATTATCATTGAGAAAGATAGAAAAACACCATGGATTAAGGCTTACCCTTGATTTTTGGCTTGATTCTTTTAAAAAGAAGTGAAGCCCACAAGGCAAACTTGACCACCAAGATGGGGAGGGTAATGTCCAAGAGAGGATGGAGATTTGTGAAGCTCCAAAGTTTCCCAAAGTATAGGCAAAATAGAGGGATAATAAAATTACACTAAAATGAAGATAATACTGGCATGTAAATACACAAAGATGAAAATACAAAGGAATGAGGGTCTATTTATAGGTGAGGGAGGCCACTATCCAAGTCCAACTGGGTTCTACAGGTTTCCAGCTTCAGTTTGATCCAGTTTGGACAAGATTTGGACCAGTTTGGTTCACTTTTTTATCTAGTTTGCAGGAGGAGAGAGGAGAGATAAAAATATCTCATTTTTTTGAATTAAAAATGCAAGGTAATGATGAGAAAAGGGCGCCTCCTTCATGAGCCCCCTTCCCCACTCTCGAGGTGTCAAAAATTATTATTTTTTACTAATAAACCTCAAATTTTTACAAATAAACCTGGTACTTAGTTAACTCTTCATCTTATGTGAACATTTACTCATTTTTGGGGGATTTTCTTTTATTCTTTGTATTTTTGTCATCCCAACACTTGGATTAATCCTATTGGCCCTTTAGTACCTTATTTGAACCTTAAAATTTTTTTGAAAATGTGAACCCTTAGGCTAAGGTCTCTTATACACATATTCAATTAATTTCTATTACACATTGGAAAATTCTTTTTGAACTTCTATTTTAAGGGAATTCATCTTAAATATAAGGAGAAACTTTGTATCCAAAAATATCTCAATTTTATATTATCTCTTTCTAGAATATTTTCTCTCTCTAAGCCAAAAACAAGGAAAAATAATATTTTCTTGCATTCTGAAATAGAGGATAATTACAAAAATTGAAGGGGAGGTGTTTACACCTTTACATCTCAAAAGCTAGAGGAAGGAACCTTACAAGGTGCATGCATATAAAGCATGACATGAAAGAGCTAGAAAAGTGTTGTACTGGTTGTCTATCACCAGTGTGACAGATTCTATGATTGTGCATATATATGAAATGCCTAAGGAGGCTTGGAACACCTTGGTGAATATATATAGCACAAACACCCAAGCTTGGAAGATATAGCTAAATTAGAAAGTGCATAATGTGGCCAAAGAAAAGCTGAGTATAAATGATCATAGATGCCCTTGCTTCTTTTGGATCACTAGTAGATGATAATATGGTTTCGATGAACTTGAATGGTCTTGGCAAGGAATACAACTGATTTCACATCTCCATTGGAGTTCGAGAGAACTTTCTTGATTTTCAAGAACTAATTGCTCCTCATCCATGAGGAGATGAATATTGGGAGAGGTTCATCCTTTGGAAATTCAAATGAGCAGGACTTCTACTCATACATAGGTAGAGACAAAGAGAGATCATCATCTAGAGGCTAAGGTGAAGGCCAATTTGGAAATATAAATCATGGGCAGCCAACAATAACAAGAATCAAATGTACAAACAGGTGAAAAGGCCACTCTAGAGGAGGCAAGGAGAGCTAGAGAGGTCGAGGTGGTTGGCAAAGAAATTAGAGTATAAATAGCGTAGAGTGCTATTACTATGGCATTCTAGGAGACATGGCAAAGGACTATTATAAAAAGTAAAATGATGTCAAAAGTGGAAAGCTGCAACAAGGCAACTATGCATCATCAAGTAAAGAGGGTGGTGATGCCAAAAGTGAGCAACTGTTTGTGATGCAGCATATGCTCAGCTCCACAATAAGAGATATGTCAAGATTTGGAGATATTTGGTATGTGGATTCTAGCATCTCTAACCACATGACCAGTCATTGGTGTGGTTTGGAGATATCCAGAAAATGAAAAAACTAGGTTATGTAAAAACAGGTGATAATACTATGCAGGCCATTACATATGTTGGTAAAGTGCCATTATCTATGCAAGTTTGTTTTTGTTGGACAAATGGTTGATCAAGATCTACAAGTGAGGGTCAATACTTAAGGGTGTTTTGTGGAAGCCTTTGAAAATCACTTGCACTTGGTTACAAAGGGTAACAGAAATGGTAGGATGTTTACCTTAGATGTGAACATGCTTGAGATGAAGGCCAACCATCTTTATGCATAGGAGAGGTGTTGACACGGGATTTTAAAATACTTTTTGAAGAATAATACAAAACTCACAAATACAACAAAGACTAAACCATAGAATTGAATTTAAATTGACAAGATGAGAAATAAGAAATAGAATAGATATCACCTTGAACATAGTATTGGATGCAATCTCCCCCCCTCCCCCCCCCCCCCCGGAAGAAGTGTCGGCATTCTCCCACTTCTTGAGTATTTATGTTTTATTAATAAGAATAGCCCATAAGCCAAAAAAAATAGTTGCACACTTATGCCCGTGTTTGAAATTAAGATTAGGTGAGGTCGAGATAGGTTGCTCATCTTATTATAAAAGTAAATATGGTTTGTAAAGGAAATTTAAATGACTTTGGTGAAAATGTGAATCATTGGTAAAATGAAGTGAAAACATACCTCCATTGTTGTTATGTGGTGGTTGAAATTATCTATGAAAAATAATTTTAACACTCCAAAGACGGAAAAGGTAACTAAGGCTATATTAAACTATGACCTTAAAAGAAATAAACCCTATACTAATAAGGTCGAAATTCTCTGCATAAGTATTTAAGCACGTGCATATGTTTATAAGAAACTATATGGTTTCTTATAAGCGTGTGCATATATTTATAAGAAACTATGGTTTCTAGAAAGAAAAACTTAGAGTGATGCCTAGATAATTTTAATATCAACCAAGGGCGATGAGAGGAAAAAAGAAGAAGAAAATAGCAATGTTGTGCGCAATGTTCTCTCTTTTTTTTTATTTTTCTTTTTTTTGGGTTAACTCCAAAATTTAAGGTTTTTTTTTAAAGCTTTGTTATAGCAAGCTTTTTTAAACAAGGCACTCCACGAACTGTGTGTAATAAATGAATGAGAAGAAAAAAAAACCATCGCCGAATGGAAGGGCGAAAGAAAACTACTGCGCCCCGAACTATGCTGATGGATGGATGGATGGATGGATGGAGGACAAATCAATAAAAATAATTGAAAATAGATTTTTTTTTCTTTGTTCCTCAAGAAAAAGAAACCACCAGCGCAAGTTTTTGAAGGAAATTCAAGAGCCCTCCATTGCCGATTCTACTATACATACTTCATGTTTAGCACTTCTTAAATCAGCGTATTACTCCTCTTGACTTGCTGATTTAATCCATACATATGGATTAGGGAAAGGATTAAGATTCTTGAAGGTGGTTTTGGAAAGCAAAAGGGTGGTTTTGGTTTGACGGAGGTGGTTTTGATCAAAAGTTGACATTCAACCATAGCCCTTATCTAAATTTTCATCTAAAGGGCTCACAAAATTCCCATATAACCCTTCAAACTTTTGTCCAAATTCCCATAGAACTTCTGTTTATTTCACTAGTAAGAAATTTATTTCATTGTCTTGAACTTCTCTTTGTCTTATTAAATTAAATTATATGTGTTTTGGATAATTGCTTGAAATGATGTCATGTGTGATTGTGAGATCCCACTGCCCCCTCTGCGCACCGGATTCCCGGATGGTAGTAGCGGAAGTAGCTTCCTCTTGCGTGGGGCAGGGTTTCTCACTCGGGGCCTCGCCCTCGAATGTCCGGGCACGAGACTAAGCTGGTGGTCATTCCGAAAACCGAAACCGTGAAAATTTTCCCTGCCCGAAAGACGGGGACGATTCCACCATTTTTATTTTCTTAACAAATTTCTCTAACGAGGTCAAAATACTAAACTAACCTTCATCTGATTAAATCAGATAGAAGAAAAACTATTACAGACTTAACTTGAAGAAATCAACGCTTTTTTCCTAATTGAATCAGGCACGGCCATTGATCTATTCATCAGAGAAGTCTTCAGGCTTTTAATTAACTACTCGAGTTCTAGGCGTATTCCTATTGATCAATTTTATTATTAAAACTCTACTCATTCCAGCCTAACCCCATTCGGCCCATGGGTTAGCCACCGCCCAACCACTGGAATTGGTAGAACCAGACAAGTACTCACCCACCCATAATTGAATGCCTTTCTTAACTTTTGCTTTAGAATACAGATACGCACACACTCCTCTTTAAACTTTAACTTTTAAAACAATCCATTGACAATAATTATTGGTTACAGATGTCATAACTCAAAATTTTCATTTAATCCTTGTTTCTCATAAAACAGTATCACTCTGGACTCTCCGTTGAGACCAGCAGGTCAGCAACGAGATCCAGTAATAGATTACAATAATTTTCTCATCATCATACATATATATATCTTCCACGACACACGCATGGGTGTCCTAAGTACCGCGAGCCTGTGCATCGCCTAGTCAGAACCCTCTAGGATCCTCCTTAGTTGTCCTGGCACTTCACTCAGGGATCGCTTCGTCGGCCCTTGCCCATCGTACTGGAAGCACGCCATTTTTCACCATACCCAGGCTGGTCAAGACCTGGGCAGGTTTTTGCCTCATGAGCCGTCCTTTGAACACTCCCTGCCAGCTGTTGTAACCGAACTTCCCTTAGAAAAACACATATACCAAATGCTCCCTCCAGCATTCTGGCGTAAGATAGTCCTTTAAGAAAATAGGGTTTCTATGCAAGTTTTCAGTTTTGATTTTCTTTTGAATACAATAAGTATATCTTAATTTCGTATCCCAAGACTTCTAGATCACAGGTCTGGATTCCCAAGCAAAATTCCTCGAATTCTGTAATCTTGATCCTCATATCAAAATTAAAGGTCTCTATTTAATTTCAGATTCGGTGGGTGATTTGATTGAATTTTCTTGAACTGGTCACATCGTCTATTCTTGAAACTGACGAAGGAGATTAAGTCGTGGTCATAGTCTAATTCAGGGTTCGAATCTGAAAAGGTTCTCCCTAAACTATCTTTCTGGAAGGGTAATATTTCAATTACTACTTTGCTGAATTTCAGTATTTTAAATAACTGAATTCAAAACTAAACACGTATTCCTATGAGGAATAAATTAATCATTTATCTAAACTTTCGACTTCGATAGATCTTCTGAATTTTCTCATTACCATCCTAGAGAATATGAAACAGTAGAATTTTCCTTCACAGAGTATCTACTTATTCATTTACCAATATTCATGGGATTTAAACAATGATTAAAGAGAACTCTCATTTTGATTATTAAAAAAAAATTCTATATGCATCTATTTATGCATAAAATCCAACTTCTATGGAAATAACACTATTATATGAAAGAAAATCCTTTTATGCATCTATTTATGCATAAAAATCAATTTTGATGAAACTAACACTTTTATAATTAAAAAAATTCTTTTATGTATCTATTTATGCATAAAAATCCATTTTGATGAAAGTAACACTTTTATATAAAAAAAATATTTTATGCATCTATTTATGCATAAAAATCAATATTGATGAAAGTAACACTTTTATAATAAAAATTTTCTTTTATGCATCTATTTATGCATAAAAATTAATATTGATGAAAGTAACACTTTTATAATTAAAAAAATTCTTTTATGCATCTATTTATGCATAAAATCAATATTGGTGAAAGTAACACTTTTATAATTTAAAAAAATATCCAATATGCATCTTTCTATGCATAGAATTTAAATCTAATGAAAATCACTCTTTTATAATAATAATAATAAAAATAACCAATATGCATCTTTCTATGCATAGAATTTAAATCTATGAAAATCACTCTTTTATAATAATAAAAAATAACCAATATGCATCTTTCTATGCATAGAATTTAAATCTAATGAAAATCACTCTTTTATATAAAAAAATAACCAATATGCATCTTTCTATGCATAGAATTTAATTTTAATGGAAATAACACTTTTATAATAAAAATATTTCTACTATGCATTTTTCTATGCCTAGAATGAAAATAACACTTTTAGAATACACAAACGGTGTGGGGATTACTCTTTTTGAATAATAAAATATAAAACTTATTTCACAAAATTTAAGAAAATTTTGCCATAACCTCCTTTGTATGGCTAACCATTTTTCAATTTTTCCTATCCTTAAGTCACTTAAAAATCCCCAAATGGTTTAAAGCATTCTAAACTAATCAAATTCCACTTTTAAAGCATTCTAAACTAATCAAATTCCACTTTTAAAAGAGAAATAATATGAAAAGTTTAATTCCAACAATTAGATTACTTATCTAGGATAAAGAAAGGCTGAATTTAAGAATGAGAGAGGGGGAAAGCCTTTCCAACAAGGCATAGCATCATTTTACATTTCAAAGAAAATAAAAATTAGAAAACCATTAAAAAAGAATAAGAAAAAGTAGGATTTCTAGCTTACATGAATTTTTGAGAGCTTTTCTTTGGCTTGATGGTTTGAGGGATCTACTCTTGTTTGCAACAAGAGTGGCCACCAATTCTTTAGAAAAGGGAATGGTCAAAAGCTAATGAATTATTAAGAAATTCACAGTTTTTGGCTCTAGGGAGGAGTAGAGTAACAGTGCATAAGACACTATTAAGTTTCTACAAAGGAGGAGGCTTCTATTTATAGGAAAAATGAGCTTCTAACCAAGCAAACTGATTCTAGAATTTTCTAGATCAGTTTGGTCAATTTTTGACCATTTTTTGGTCAATTTAGCCTACTTTTTGGAACTAGACTTGAATTAGGAGAGAGGAGAGATGAAATATCTCAATATTTGAGAATTTAAAACTCCACCACACATGTGAAATAGGCGCCTCCTTCATGAGGGGGAATCCCCGCTCTGAGGTGTCAAAAATTTATTTTTCTAGTATTTCCTTTGGTCCTTAGTCCACTATTCACCTTATGTGAGTATTTACTCATTTTTGGGAGGATTTTCTTCATTTCTTCTATTTATCTCCCCACATTTGAATGAATCTGATTGGCCCCTCAGAACCTTAATTTAAAATTTTTCGATCTGGACCCCTAGGATAAGGCCTTTTGAATAATTGATTTCTAATGCACCTTCTAAAAATCTTTTTGAACTTCTGTTTCGGGGGAATTTATTTTAATAAGAAGAGATATTTTTCCATCCAAAAACATCTAAAATCTGAATAATCTCTCTCTAGAATATTTTCTCTCTCTAAGCAAAAACAGGTAGAAACAAGATCTTTTATATTTCTGAAGAGGGATTTGATTACAGGGGAAGATACTGGACATCTTGAGGGGCTGGGAAGGAATCTTACATTCTCTCCCACTTGAAAAACATGAGATGTCCTCATCTCGCAAACTGGGGGTAATCCCACAACAGTTCGGCTTCTTTCTCCCATGTGGCATCTTCAAAAGGATAGAACTTCCATTTGACCAACAATTCTCTCAGAATTCTGTTCCTGAGAACATTTTCTTGAACATTAAGGATTTCTTCATGTTGGAGTTCCATCTGCCCCCCTTGGGTTGAAGAAGTTAAGATTTCATCATCAAGTACATGATTCGGGCTCGGTATAAAATTTTTAAGAAGGCTGGCATGAAATACATTATGTACTTTGAGATGAGGAGGCAGAAGAAGCTCGTAGGCTAAGTCACCTACTTTCTTTGTGATCAGATATGGTCCACAATATCTGGGGGATAACTTCTTGTACTTCCCACCAAGAGATAGAGAACTTCTTTTGCGGGCGTACTCGAATGAAGACCATATCTGCTTCTTTGAATTTTCTATCTGTCCTCTTCTTATCTGCATACTGCTTCTGTCTATCCTGGGAAGCTTTTATATCTTTGCGAATTGACTGCATCTGCTGCTCCATGTCATCAAGCATCTATCTGGACATCTCGACCCTAATCAATGGGTCGGACCAAGTTAATGGAGTTAAGCAATCTTGTCCATACATGTTATATGTACATTATGTGTGCTATGTTATATACACATTATGTGTGCATATACTAGGAGGCTAACCCACATTAGGCTTGTGAGCATGGGAGCATGGGAACAAGCTCTAGTGGAGCATGGGTTAGGACTAACCTTAAGGGTTAAGGTTAGGGTCAGGCATCCAAGGGTCACACATGGGAAATGGAAAGTCAAGAGTCACTTGAGGGCCCTCCTATATAATAGGGGCATGGGGCACACTCATCAAGGGGGCTTGGAGGCTTGGAGGCTTAGGCTTATAAGGCCAAGGCTATGTTATTCTCTCTTGTGTAGAGGTTCATATCTACTCATCTACCATTTCACACTATAGCTACATGCTATTGGATTGGAGTTATACCTCTTGATGGTATGGGACATCAAGGTAGAGGTATGATGTATTTCATTATTATTCATGTGTGCATCCCTTCGGCTTGGGGGTGGTTGGGTGGTTGAGTTTATGCTTGATTTATGCATGTTTATGAATGACAATTATCTAGAGAGATCTTAGGGTTTTAACAGTGGTATCAGAGCAATCTCTATTTAATTGTTGTTGATTTTTTTTAGTAAATTTTAATATTTACTAATAAAAATATTATTTGTTTGATTTGTGTTGATGAATTGCACGTGGATCGTCAATATGGTGATTGGAATGCGTGTTACTTTAATTCAATGGACGAATCGACGTTGCGTGGGAATTCCGTGAGTTTAATGCTATTTTTTCTATTTTTTATGGTTTAAAATAAGCATTAATGGAATTTTTACAAAAATACCACATATTTTATGGTGGATATTTTTGGTAGAATGGATTCCCTAAATTTTTAGAATTTTTAGGAATTTCTTTCTAATTTTTTAGGAATTTTTTGAGCATTTTTATGATTAAAAATGTATTTTTTATACATTTTTGCGGGTTTTTTCCACGGGAATGCGATCAAATTTTTGTCGATTTTCTACTGAAATTCAGAAGAGGGGACAGCGTGTTGATGCATGAAATGCTCTCCCGTGTGCATGGGACCCTCTCCACCTCTCAAATCAGATTTTTCCTTCTTTTTTTCGTGAGAAATTCTCTTAAAATGATTTTTTAAACATTAATCATAATTAATGTTAATTATGATTAAGTATTGTTTAATTAAAAACTTTAATCAAAAAGCTTGAAAATAAAGCCAGAAAATGTGAAATTTGAGATAAAAATTCTCTGAAAAATTTCTGGAAATTTCTTCTTGAAACTTTTTGGCTTTTCATCTTCCGGAAAACCTTTGGCTTTCCGTTTTCTCAAAACCTTTTGGCTTTCCGAATTTCGGAAAAACTTTTGACCTTCCGTATTCCGGAAACTTTTGACCTTTCACATTCCGATTTTTTTTGTCTTTTCATTTTCCAAAAAACTTTTGGCTTTCCGTATTCCGGGAAAACCGTTGGAATTCCAAATTTTTTTGACCGTTCGTATTCTAAATGCGTTCGGGGTAATTTAAAATTTTCAAATTTTTTTTGAAAAATAGTGAAAAATTAAACAAAGGTTATTTTAAATTTCGAGAAAATGTGGGGTTGGTGTTTGGCATGTGATGTGTCCATTTGGGCGCCTGTGACCATTCAAATTTCTTTTAAAATATATTTTTTTAACCTAGAAAATTAGAAAAATCCATTAAAATCATAAAATTTCATTGGATTTGAGAATTGTCGGGTGGAATTGGAGATTTCGTGAACGACGGGATTCTCAGGAAAAATAAGGAATATTCTAGAAATTATTTTTAGAAATCCTAAAAAATTGGTATTTTTAAAATATCAATGGTATTTTGGTAAATTTAATTGCTAAATTTTTTTTGAAAAAATATAGGTTTGGAATGCCATAAGATAGGTTTGGTGGAATTCAAAATTATCATATTTTGAGGCCCTATAAAATTAAGAAAAATTAGGAAAAAATCATGATAATTTTTTTTCTCGAGAATTTAATATTTTCGAGGGTTATTTAATGTTGAAGTACGTTTTCTCGTGCTGACATTAGATAGATGCGGGTTATTCGCATATTATTAATACGATTATACCTCCTATTAATAGATATTTATGTTTGGATTAATTCTAAACGATGTATTCATGATTTTTTACCATTGTTTAGCCATTTTTTTAGACATGTTCCTTAATTTCTTTTGATGGCTATGATTTGCGTTCAAAGTGTGTTTCATCTTTGATACTTTTTCATGATAACTTATTTTGCACTTGTTTAAGTGTGGTTTGTGCTTAATTTTTTAAGCCTAAGACAAATTCTATCATGGGTTAGTTGATCTGTTTGTTTTGGTGGATTTTATTGGATATTTTCCAAGTTTTAGATGGACTCATCAGGTTCTGCCTAGATCACTTGTGTCTAGGGTTTTTTAATGAGTGCTACACGCATGTGTTTCACTTTCTTACTTTGGAGTTTTGCTTGAACGACACAACATTCATATACTCCGAATTGATGAGTTGGCCACCAATTTTAATGCTTCTTTTGGCATGATTAATGTCCATTAGATGGTATGCATTGATTTTTATGATCAACTATGGTCTTTATGGATTCGAGGAGCTTCTATGCTTTTATCCATGGTTTTATAAGGATCTTTTGATCTTTTGGATAATTTCATGTGCCTTGAAGGTAGCATTTGCCTTCATTTTTTGCACATTATTTTGGAGTATATTATACTCTTGTATATATTCCAACTCGAATACCTAGTTGCTTATATATCTAGGTGAGTTATTTTTCTACCCTAACTTTATTGTGTTTTGGATAGTTATCATTAGAAAGGCGCCAATAATTCAATTTCTTTTCTAATGATGTACTCAGAAGGAGTTATTCCTTGATGTAGTCTCAAGTATACAGAGACAGGTTTAGTATGTGAAAGTCTGGATAAGGCCATCTTATTCCTTTTATACAGGATTTTATTCATATTTCCTAGACATACTAGGGAGTTTTCAAATTGTTAAGGTATGTATGGGTGGTATCATGGTGGTATGGGAGACTAGTGATCCCTCACATATATTATCTTATGGGATAATTTGGGCTCAAGATTGTTGCTTTGCTTACATCTCTTAGCATGTTGACCTCAACATTCAAAGACAATCTTATTCTAAATTCACTAGAAGTTATATTGTGGGCATTCTCCAGATAAATTTCTTTTATCTATAGCCTGCATGTTTTGATGATGATAATCTCATCAGCATTTTCACTTGTTGAAATCTCTTTCTTTAGAGTTCAAACAAGTTTATCTTGTTGTGTTCGGATAAGAAAATTTGGATTCTTCCTTTGTTGGCATTTCTTTCTCTAGTTCCATACTTTAGGTGATTTATATAGTCAACCTGATTGTTTATGGATGAACATATGTGACTCATCGAGACGCTGATGACTCTCTATGTTGATATGGGTAACTCGAGACGTCGATTATTCCATATGCAGATGTGGGGGCACCGATGAATCCCTGGTTTCTGCTATTATAATGCCATGTTTTTCCTACTTTATTCCGAATGGTTTACAACGAGGAAGTTACTTGGAATGTGAATTGCTCTGATCATCCGCAATCTGATGGGCAAACAGAGCGTATGAATCAGATTATAGTGTATATGCTTCGTGCATATGTCTCTAGAAAATCATCATATTGGAAAAAATATCTTCCAATAATGGAATTTGCCTATAACAGTTTTAAATTTACGGCTATTGGTTTTAGTCCATGTATACTTATGTATGGGTATTAACCCGGGGCACCTATTGATGTCGGTCTTAAGGACATCGAGCTTGATGCATCGAGGCATTTCTTGCGTAATATGCAAGAAATGCTGACCGAAGCTCGGGATTCTATCAAGAGTGCTCATGATAGGGCACGGTTTTATGCTGATAGGGGACGCTCATCTCGGTCTTTTGAACCAGGAGCGTTGGTTTATTTTAATATTCTTAAAGATTCTCAGACTTTGTCAATAGAAAAATGCTCGAATTTATCTCCTAAATATTGTGGTCCATTTTTGAGTTATACATCGGATTGGCACAGTTGCGTTTGAACTTAAAACTACCTCCACATGTTAGAGTCCATCCAGTCTTTCATATCAATAGATTGAAAGGAAAACTGGGAGGTGAGGATAACACAGTTACTTCTCAAGAACTCATTGAAGTCGATTATTTATTCTATATTCCACATGAACCTGATAAGGTACTTGAATTCAGGGAAAGAAAACTTTGTAGTTGACTAATCCTTGAGGTTAAAATTAGGTGTGGAAAGATAGGGAATTAGAGGATTCGACTTGGGAGTTGGCTAAGATTGTTCAGCACAGTTCTCCTTCTTTTTCATTGCAAGAGTGCAATGTTTTGAGAGAGGGGAAGTATGTTATATGTACATTATGTGTGCTATGTTATATACACATTATGTGTGCATATACTAGGAGGCTAACCCACATTAGGCTTATGAGCATGGGAGCATGGGAACAAGCTCTAGTGGAGCATGGGTTAGGACTAACCTTAAGGGTTAAGGTTAGGGTCAGGCATCCAAGGGTCACACATGGGAAATGGAAAGTCAAGTCACTTGAGGGCCCTCCTATATAATAGGGGCATGGGGCACACTCAAGGGGGCTTGGAGGCTTGGAGGCTTGGAGGCTTAGGCTTATGAGGCCAAAGCTATGTTATGCTCTCTTGTGTAGAGGTTCATATCTACTCAATAACCATTTCATACTATAGCTACATGCTATTGGATTGGAGTTATACCTCTTGATGGTATGGGACATCAAGGTAGAGGTATGATGTATTTCATTATTATTCATGTGTGCATCCCTTGGGCTTGAGGGTGGTTGGGTGGTTGAGTTTATGCCTGATTTATGCATGTTTATGCATAACAATTATCTAGAGAGATCTTAGGGTTTTAACAATACAGAGCTTTGAAAGGGCTCATCCCAAGCATTGTAGGCGAATTCGACTAGGTGCAGATAGCTTAGCCACTTCTTGGGTTCCCTGTGCACAGCATGATCGAAGTATATCTTTGATTACTTGGTTTACCCTTTCAGTTTGACCATCGGTCTCGGGGTGGTAAGTTGTGCTGAGATCCAAGAAGGTTCCTACTGCTTCGAAAAATGCAGTCTAGAATCTTGACGTGAACTTGGGATCTCGATCACTTACTATTCTCCTGGGTAGGCCATGCAATCTGAAGATTTCCTTGAGGAACACTCTGGCCACATCCACTGCAGTGTAGGTTTCTTTTACTGGAATCAGATAGGCAACTTTGGCTAGTCTATCAACTACCACAAAGATGGAGTTGTAACCTGATTGCACTGAAGGTAATCTAGTAATAAAATCCATACTGATACATTCCCACTTCATCTGGGAGATGTCTAATGGATGTAACTTCCCAGGCATTTTTACTCTTTCGGCCTTGACTTTCTGACAGGTCAGACATTGACGTACATGATTAAGTACATCCTTTTTTAGACCAGGCCAAAAGAAGATTTTCTTTACAGACATGTAGGTTTTGATGAAACCTGGATGTCCTGCAATAAGGCTGTCATGGGCTTCATTCAGAATTTGACCCTTAGTTCCCTCATCATTGTTGGGAATGCATAGCCTGCAACTATAATACATAATTCCATCATCCAGGCTATACCCTTGAACTTGGTTCAACTCCTGTGGAGTTTTGCTTTCCTGCATAAGTAGGGTAGCAATAGGGCTAAAGAATCTATCCTGCATTATCTTCTCTCTTGCTTCAATAATGAAAGGATTTGACACTACAGTAATTGTAAGCAAGGAGGCTTTTCTGCTGAGGGAATCTGTTACCACATTCTTTGCCTAGGAGGTACTTGATTTCAAAATCAAATTCCTGCAGGGTCTGCATCCACCTTCTTTGGTGCATGTTGAGATCCTTTTGAGTGAAGATCCACTTTAAGCTCTGATGATCTGTCATCAAAGTGAATCTTTGACCCAGTAGGTAAGTCTCCACAACTTCAGGGCATATACACTGAAAGTAGTTCCAGGTCGTGGTGGACAGCATAATTTCTCTCATGCATTCTGAGTTTTCGGGATTCATAGGCCACTGCATGACCTTCCTGCATGAGTGCACCTCCCAGGGCAAAACCACTGGCATCAGTTTACTACCTCAAAGGGTAGAGAGAAATCCGGCAGATTTAGAACGGGATTGGTTACCAAGGCGGTCTTTAGCTTATCCAAAGCACTCTAGCACCTGACAGACCATTGAAACGGGATATTCTTCTTGAGAAGATTAGTCAGGGGGGAAGCTATGAGAGCATACTTTGGTATAAAAATTCTATACCAACCAGTCAATCCCAAGAATCCCTTGACTAGGCTTTCACTCACTTTGGTTCAGGCCAATCTATGACTGCTTGGACTTTTGCGGAATCTGGAGCGGAGTCTGGAGAAATTCCATCTTTGGATACCAGAAAGCCCAAGTATTCAACATGGTCGGTAGAGAAGGTCATTTGCTCTTTTTTGCAAAGAGTTGGTACTTCCTTAGAATCTCAAGAACTTTTCTAACATGAGCTTCATGGTCAGCTGCATTCTTTGAGTAAATCAGAATATCATCAAAGAAAACAAGAACAAAATCATCCAAGTATTCTCTGAGAATGTCCTGCATTAAGTGATTGAATGTAGCTGGGGCACATTTGTCAATCCAAACGGCATGACAGTGAATTCATAATGCCCATATCGAGTATTGATGGCTGTCTTCAAGATATCTTGCTCATTAATCCTGATCTAATAATACCCTGATTTGAGATCTATCTTTGTGAAGATCTGGGCTCCACTTAGCCTATCGAGAAGCTCATCAATTCTGGGGATAGGATACTTATTCTTAACTGTCAGCTGATTGAGACCTCTGTAGTCCACATAGAGTCTTAGCGTTCCATCTTTCTTTTTCTGAAAGAGAAGTGGCGCACCCTAAGGTGAAACACTGGGTCTTACAAACCCTTGCTCTAACAGCTGTCTAAGCTGTTCCTTGAGTTCGATGGCTTTAGGAACTGGCATTTTGTATGTGCGCAGGGCTGCTGGCTGAGCTCTAGGGATCAATTCTATCACATGATCTACTATTGGAGGCATCTCTGATAATTCTGCTGGGAATAAATCATCATAATCACTTAACCATTCAGGTTCTTTAGCTTTTAACTTTGTGTCTACTGGATTCATTTTGACAACATAAATGAGCTGCTTCTTTCTAAGTCCTTTTAGTAACTTAGAAGCCTTTACTAATTGCAAACTTGGGGATCCTGAAATTCTGGTTCCTTGAACTTTATTTCCATGAAGGTCACGGAAGGAAATGGTTCCATTATAACAGTGAATGTCAGCTTGATTTTTGTGGAGCCAATCTATTCTAAGGATCCCGTCGAAAACTCCCAAAGGTATAACTCTGGAACTGACAGTCAGTTAAATTCCCATCTAGATTGAACTGAATATGATTGAACTGAATACAATCTGTCTCAAGGTGAGTGAAAAGAATCTTCCCACTGGCCAATTCAACTTGCATAGGTTTCCCTGATTTCTGTTCTAAGACTAGCTTACGCAAGCATCCTGGGGAAATGAAAGAATGAGTACTACCTAAATCAATCAAAAGCTTAAAAGGCTTACCCTGATACTCAGCTGGAGTATAGATGACGGAGAATTGGTGATTTGGCCCTTGGTTTTCAATTGCTGCATAAATCTGTCCTCTTTCCTCTTCCACTACTTCTGCTATTGTGACTGCTCTGGCTGCTGTAGTCTGAGGCGGAACTCTTTCTCTTTGGTTGCCCTAGTTCTGGGAAGGAGTTCTGAGGCTTCTCTGGACGACAGAGGCGGATGGCTGAGCTGGAGTTCTCCTGGGATTGCCCTGATTTTGACGAGATGGACCCTGATTTGACTGATAGGAAGGGACTGGTCTCTGCACTCTCGGTCCTTAACTTCCCTGTCCCCTTGACATGGCAGGAGTTCGACAGTCTTTCAGCTGGTGACCAAAACCCTGACATCCAAAACACCGGTTTTCACTTCTGAGCTCATCCCTTTGAATCCTTGAAAGAGGTGGGCTCCTGAGAAAGTGTTCTGTGGGAAGGGTCTTCCTTCACTTCTGAATCTCCCAGTATCCTGATTTTGATTTGGGCCTTGCTATCTCTTTGGGGGAGGAAAGTTTGAAGTACTTCGGGGTTAGGCTAGAATCAATAGAGTTTTAATAATAAAATTGATAAATAGGAATACGCCTAGAACTCGAGTAGTTAATTAAAAGCCTGAAGACTTCTCTGATGAATAGATCAACAGTTGTGCCTGATTCAATTAAGAAAAAAGCATTGATTCCTTCAAGTTAAGTTTGTAATAGTTTTCCTTCTATCTGATTTAATCAGATGAAGGTTAGTTCAGTATCTTGACCTCGTTAGAGAAATTCATTAAGAAAATAAAAATGGTGGAATCGTCCCCGTTTTTTGGGCAGGGAAAATTTTCCCGGTTTCGGTTTTCGGAATGACCACCAGCTTAGTCTCGTGCCCGGACATTCGAGGGCGAGGCCCCGAATGAGAAACCCTGCCCTGCGCAAGAGGAAGCTACTTTCGCTACTACCATCCGGGAATCCGATGGATACCCCGAATCTATCTGGCATTCTTGAACTCTCCCAAAGTCAGGATATGATAGCCTTTGCATTCGAGCACCTCATCAACTCTGCTACGACCCGAGTAAGCAGAGTGAGACTCGTACGTCATTTTGAGAGTCTTTACTTTCCTGATCCTATTGAGCGACGTCGGTATATGTGGTTCTTTGGAGGACGATGTATGAATGTCAGTACCAGTCAGCGTCACAGGCTCAGGCAAATATTTCCTTAGCCATGATTCTGATAAGGCTAGGGCTTGTTCAGCATGTGCAACTCTTTGATCATTCACCCAGGAACTTCAGAATTTCATGCCAAATTTTTAGGCTTCTTAGCCACTTTATCCCTAGAAGTAGAATTACTGCACCTCTTTCTGTAATGAATCGTGTGTACCATGGCATGTCTCCTTCGCAGTTTCGCTTCTTTATGTGTATACGATTGAGGCAGTGATTTTGGAAGCCGTAATGCTCTATGTATATATTGAAAACTTTTGATAATAATAAACGATTTTTTTATAAAAAAATTCTAAATTATTTTCATGATTGTGAATGGTTAATAAAATTATCAGAGTAAGTCTTGTTTCATGAAGTATGATGAAATAATTATCTGTTTAAAGAATAAATCGTAAAAATTAAATAATCATAAATCTGTTGTCAAAGTTAAGTTGACAAAAATCTCGTTTTATCAGTCATGAGGCGCACGGCCCGTGCAAGCCAACCGGATCCTCTAACCAGATGACGAAGAGTTAGATCCGGATGTTCAAAAAGCCCTGCACAGATCCCAACCTGGTCCCTTCAAGGGTGAAGGGAAGCAGTTAGGTTAAGTAGTGGAAAAGTAGATTGAGGCAATGGAGGAATACTTTGATGTAACTGGCTACAATGAGAGAAGCAAAATGGCTCTCGCCAGGTTAAAGATTGTGGAAACAGCCACGGTCGCTTGGAGGAACCACTGCGAGACTAATCGTCTCGACCGGAATACCCAGACCTGAACCGATCTTAAAGCTTACCTCATAAAGAGGTTTGTCCTCTGGGCTTCCTTGAAACTAAAATGAATGAGTTCTTGGAACTAAAGCAGGATAACCGGAGAATTGAAGAGTACCATCAAGCTTTTTCCCTTCTCCTCAAATATTCCACCTTAGTGAAGAATGCCAAACCTGTCTCAATGGCCGAAGCAATAAGAATGGCAAAGGACTTTTGCCAAAGCCTTTGTAGTTAAGGTCCCGCGCAGAAGCCTGCACCATCTAATTTTAAAAGATTCCAACCATGGGTTAGCCACCGCCCAACCACTGGAATTGGTAGAACCAGACAAGTACTCATTAAATGCCTTTCTTAACTTTTGCTTTAGAATACAGATATGCACACACTCCTCTTTAAACTTTAACTTTTAAAACAATCCATTGACAACAATTATTGGTTATAGATGCCATAACTCAAAATTTCCATTCAATCCTTGTTTCTCACAAAATAGTATCACTCTGGACTCTCCGTTGAGACTAGCAGGTCAGCAACGAGATCCAGTAATAGCTTACAATAATTTTCTCGTCATCATACATATATATATCTTCCACGACATACGCATGGGTGTCCTAAGCACCGCGAGCCCGTGCATCACCTGGTCAGAACCCTCTAGGATCCTCCTTAGGTGTCCTCGCACTTCACTCAAGGACCGCTTCGTCGGCCCTTGCCCATCATATCGGAAGCACACCATTTTTCACCATACCCAGGCTGGTCAAGACCTGGGCCGGTTTTTGCCGCGTGAGCCGTCCTTTGAGCACTCCCCGCCAGCTGTTGTTGCAACCGAACTTCCCTTAGAAAAACACATATACCAAATGCTCCCTCCCTAGCATTCTGGCGTAAGACAGTCCTTTAAGAAAACAGGGTTTCTATGCAAGTTTTCAGTTTTGATTTTCTTTTGAATACAATGAGTATATCTTAATTCCGTATCCCAAGACTTCTAGATCACAGGTCTGAATTCCCAAGCAAAATTCCTCGAATTCTGTAATCTTGATCCTCAGATCAAAATCAAAGGTCTTAATTTAATTTCAGATTCGGTGGGTGATTTGATTGAATTTTCCTGAATTGGTCACATCGTCTTTTCTTGAAACTGACGAAGGAGATTAAGTCGTGGTCATAGTCTGATTCAGGGTTTGAGTCTAGAAAGGTTCTCCTTGAACTATCTTTCTAGAAGGGTAATATTTTAATTACTACTTTACTGAATTTCATTCAGTAATTTGCTTAACTGAATTCAAAACTAAACACGTATTCCTATGAGGAATAAATTAATCATTTATCTAAAATTTCGACTTCGATAGATCTTCTGAATTTTCTCATTACCATCCTAGAGAATATGAAACAGTAGAATTTTCCTTCACATAGTATTTACTTATTCATTTACCAATATTCATGGGATTTAAACAATGATTAAAGAGAACTCTCATTTTGATATAAAAAAATTTCTATATGCATCTATTTATGCATAAAATCCAACTTCTATGGAAATAACACTTTTATATAAAAGAAAATCCTTTTATGCATCTATTTATGTATAAAAATTAATTTTGATGAAACTAACACTTTTATAATAAAAAAATTCTTTTATGCATCTATTTATGCATAAAAATCCATTTTGATGAAAGTAACACTTTTATAATTAAAAAAAATCTATTTATGTATAAAAATCAATATTGATGAAAGTAACACTTTTATAATAAAAAAATTCTTTTATGCATCTATTTATGCATAAAAATCAATATTGATGAAAGTAGCACTTTTATAATTAAAAAAATTCTTTTATGCATCTATTTATGCATAAAATCAACACTTTTATAATAAAAAAATATCCAATATGCATCTTTTTATGCATAGAATTTAAATCTAATGAAAAACACTCTTTTATAATAATAATAAAAATAACCAATATGCATCTTTCTATGCATAGAATTTAAATATAATGAAAATCACTCTTTTATAATAATAAAAAATAACCAATATGCATCTTTCTATGCATAGAATTTAAATCTAATGAAAATCACTCTTTTATAATAAAAAAATAACCAATATGCATCTTTCTATGCATAGAATTTAATTTTAATGGAAATAACACTTTTATAATAAAAAATATTTCTACTATGCATTTTTCTATGCCTAGAATGAAAATAACACTTTTAGAATACACAAACGGTGGGGATTACTCTTTTTGAATAATAAAAGATAAAACTTATTTCATAAAATTTAAGAAAATTTTGCCATAACCTCCTTTGTATAGCTGACCATTTTTCAATTTTTCCTATCCTTAAGTCACTTAAAAATTATCCCCAAATGATTTAAAGCATTCTAAACTAATCAAATTCCACTTTTAAAAGAGAAATAATATGAAAAGTTTAATTCCAACAATTAGATTACTTATCTAGGATAAAGAAAGGTTGAATTTAAGAATGAGAGGGGGGGAAAGCCTTTCCAACAAGGCATAGCATCATTTTACATTTCAAAGAAAATAAAAATTAGAAAACCGTTAAAAAAGAATTAAAAAAAAGTAAGATTTCTAGCTTACATGAATTTCTGAGAGCTTTCCTTTGGCTTGATGGTTTGAGGGATCTACTCTTGTTTGCAACAAGAGTGGCCACCAATTCTTTAGAAGAAGGAATGGTCAAAAACTAATGAATTATTAAGAAATTCACAGTTTTTGGCTCTAGGGAGGAGTAAAGTAACAGTGCATAAAACACTATTAAGTTTCTACAAAGGGGGAGGCTTCTATTTATAGGAAAAAGTGAACTTCTAACCAAGCAAACTGATTCTAGAATTTTCCAGATCAGTTTGGTCAATTTTTGACCATTTTTGGGTCAACTTAGCTTACTTTTTGGAACTAGACTTGAATTAGGAGAGAGGAGAGATGAAATATCTCAATATTTGAGAATTTAAAACTCCACCACACATGTGAAATAGGCACCTCCTTCATGAGGGGGAATCCCCACTCTAAGGTGTCAAAAATTTATTTTTCTAGTATTTCCTTTGGTCCTTAGTCCACTGTTCATCTTATGTGAGTATTTACTCATTTTTGGGGGGATTTTCTTTATTTCTTCTATTTATCTCCTCCCTACATTTGGATGAATCTGATTGGCCCCTCAGAACCTTAATTTAAAATTTTTCGAAAATCTGGACCCTTAGAATAAGGCCTTTTGAACACATTATAATTGATTTCTAATGCACCTTCTGAAAATCTTTTTGAACTTCTGTTTCAGGGAAATTTATTTTAATAAGAAGAGATATTTTTCCATCCAAAAATATCTAAAATCTGAATAATCTCTCTCTAGAATATTTTCTCTCTCTAAGCAAAAACAGGTAGAAACAAGATCTTTTATATTTCTGAAGAGGGATTTGATTACAGGGGAAGATACTGGACATCTTGAGGGGCTGGGGAGGAATCTTACAGTGATAAGATTAATAAGTTTGGACATATTCCCAACCCTGAGATTTAGAGATAAGCTTTTTTAGATTAGGAAACTTGGGGGATCAGACCTTACTACCCTTATTATTGGGCTTGATGAAGAAGATAAGACATGGATTCAAGCAAAGTTGAGCAAGAGAGAAAAAGGGTTGGTACAAGATTCCAATTCAAATACTTACACAACTAGCTCTAATACCATAAAGAGAATGTGGGGGAGAGAGAGAGAGCTTGAGTTCCTTGTAAGTAAGCACACACACACACAAGATTCCAATTCAAATATTGCTTGCACAACTAACTCTAATACCATAAAGAGAATGTAAGGGAGAGAGAGAGCTTGAGTTCCTTGTAAGTAAGCACACACACACAAGAGAGATGGATGGCTGAGTTTTCTTCTATCTTCTTCTCTTCTCTACAACCATAAATTAAAGAGATAAGAGTACATACTTTGAGGGAAAGTACTCTCCTACTATAACATATAATGGTTGATCAATAGTGTGAACCCAACTATATGAGTTGGCGCTATAACTATGCCATACTCTAATAAATATGGCTATCACATATCATGTCATCCATATAATCTCACTAACCATGCCAGTGGCATAAGTGCGAAAGCTATCATTCATGTGGGCCATCAGTGTCTGTAGCACTACTTGAGCTTGATATCTCAACATTAACCTCTACTGATTTTGTATTATTTTCCTTCACTTCCTCTAGATTTTGGACTCCCTTTGGTATTGTAAGAATATGGCACAACAGAAACACATACAACAAGAGAAAGTACACTAGAAAATGCAATAGAGATAATGGAGAGAATTTTAAAATTCTGATTATACCAAACAAGAGATAGGTACAATATGATGGTGTTGTCCACCCATGCACTCTAGTGTAGAGCTTAGATGGCAATCTAAGCAAACTCTGGATGGAGGGCATACTAAGAGTACAAGGAATATATGCTCACAAATATTGGATGCATTTGCTTGTACCAACTATGTCCATTTATAATGTTGCAGGTAGTGCGTTGGTGGCCGCGTCCAAGATGTGAGCGGCTACGCTGCACTGATGCGGCTCATCGCCCGCAAATTCATAACGTGTCCCAACTGACCACTGCCCACTAATAATGAAATTAGTATCTGAGGGAATATTCCCTATGCCTTCTCTGGACCCCAGCTAACGTTGTACCCCTCATCATCTCCTAACCATCAACGGTCACAACTACGACCCCTTTCGACATGTAAGCTGGGATTCCTACTTAAGATATGTGCACCAATGGCTTCTCCTCATAATGGGGGCCATACAAATGTGTACCATACATCAATGTGAGATACATATTGAGAGGCGAGCATTGAACATATACTAATAGGTATATCCAGATCTAGGTGGCTCCTTTGTAGTATCCTTATGCTATTAGAATGGCCTTAGATACGTAGAGCAAACATAGCTTTGGTATAAGATAAGGATGTAGAAGGTCCTACCTAAAGGACATGAGCATGGACGAGTTGTTATAGAGAATCTATTAAACCGATTAGTCCCCATCAATAGGGGAAATCCAAATGGAGAACCCACTCTAGACGTGGATTTCCAATGCTCCACTGTTCCATATTGATCATAGCCTGCTGGAATGGAGTGAAGACATCGCCCACCAATTCTTGGCCAATGGATTTCCCATCAATTGTCCCATCAAGAAGAATAAAGCCAGATGGAGTGAAGACATCGCCCACCAATTCTTGGCCAATGGATTTCCCATCAACTATCCCATCAAGAATAAAGCCAGATGCCTCATTAGGAAAGCAACCCCCTATAAATTGATACCAGAAATGCTTACAAGATGGCATCATGATGAGGAAGCGTATTGATGAAGATGACTTTGTTGGGTTGTTGCAAGATCAGGGTGTCCAGTTTTGTCCAGTTTATGTTGGATTGGGACAATGCTTGGAGAGCAAATTTAGGGGGACAAGGTACTTTAAATGAGATCAAGCATCTAATAGAAAATACACATGCACTCAAATTAACCCAATATAACTTGAATTAATATAATTAGTCTAATTAATCAAAATTAATTAAAAATATGATGAAATGATAAAAAAATGATCTTTTCATATATGCACCATTACAAGTATACTAGTCTCTAAAGGTTTCTGATGATTTACAATCATCAGAATTTTAATTTTACTAATTTGATTATCAAAATTTTAATTTTACTAATTTGATTATTAATATTTGTAGGCCTTTTGACAACCTGGAAGAATTTTGGAGGAAAAGAGATCATTAAAAATCCAACCATTGGATTTGCAATTTTGCCTAACCACCACATTCTACTAATGTCTCACTATCTACCACTCTTTTGATCTACAAGATTGAGCATTTTAAGTGGCAATTATTGTGGATGCAAAAAGTGGCATATATTATAACACTTTAAATACCTTGAAATATTTAAAGAAAATCGACAGATAGCTTAAACTTTTCTCAAAAAATCAAGTTAAGCTCTATATTATGTAAAGATCTAAGGTCCAAAGTGGGAATCTCATATGAGTTTATATGTAAAAGATATTAGCATTTTATGGAATCATTCCAAATTTGGGACAGTGTATACATTGACTTTGTACCTAAGGAAATGAGGACTTTTGACGATCTAATGCTTAATCAGATTATGCAACTATATTCCCAACTTTGCATATGATGTTTCAACAAAAGAACTTGAAAGGAAATTCCTTCGTTAGCTAGGAGAGATTGGCCACTAAAGGTAAACAAATGCTTTTTTTTTACTATTACAGGGTGCTTGAGTGGACAAAACTGGACACCCTGATCCTGCAACCACCCTGTTGCCATTCTTGTGAGCAAACCATTTTGGCATAGGTGGAGGATACTTTACTAGGGACACAACTTCCCGCAAGGTTCTCCATGGGTGGACTTTGGTGGTCTACACTCTTTGGAGACACAACTGAGTTTGTTAAATGCTACAATAAATGTCAAATATTTACCATTGTCGAAGAGAAGAACCGAATGCCCCTAACCCTTGTAATTTTGGAATAACCTTTTGAAAATTGGGGTTTTGTCATGGGACCCTTTTGTACTTCAAGAAATAATTAAAAACTCACAAAATACATCAAAAATTAAAGCAGAGACTTGAATTAAATTAATATCAAAGAGTATAGCATAGCATAAGACGAGAAATATAATAACATCACCATCAAGATAAGATTGGGTGCAATCTCCCCCCCATGCGTGTAGCTCCACTTCCACGACATGAGTATTTAGAGAATTTTATTCATAAAAATAGCCCAAGGAGCTAATAATAGATGTGCATACAACTTGGGCTTGTTTTTCCCACTTTTGGGTATTGCTTTACATATTATTAACCATATGAAAGTTCCTAAGATGTATACATATCAAAACCTTTGCCCAAATATAAATGCTAATGGGCGTTTACACATGAAATAACTTTGTGCACACTTGCACATACAATAACCTTGTGCACATTTGCACATTTCATTAAACCGCTTTCTGCACACATTAAATCAAGCATATTTTTCTATGATTATTAGTTCATAAAAATATGACAAAATATATACCTGTAACAGTCCTCTCATTTGAAGAAGCAACTATCCTTAGTTTATAGAGGGTAACAACTTACTTGTAAGTGTCGGATAGCTTTGCTACAAAATTCATCATTAAAAGGACACAAATATCACAAGAATATGCAACATTTTAATTAGTTGATGATTAAAATTATGGAAATTGGAGAAACTTACTTGGGCTAGATTGTAAAATATCAGAAGAAAACGAATCGACAAGTAACAATTTTATTTTATGCAAGTAATCAAATTACACAAGGTGAATACTTAACTAGTAAATCATTAGAGATTTTGCACATACTAATCTACACATTAGTTTCAATTCATAATATAATATCAAACTTAAATTGTTAATTTATAAAATTTAGAAAGTGTAACTATTACTTAGCTTTCAACCGTAATTTATAAGAAGTCGGAAGCTGCTATGTCGAAGAATAAGTAGTGTCATAAGGAAGCTTGACTTAATCTGAAAGTAAGTCTTAACAAAAGTATGAGATATTGTTAATAGAGTTTTGATGTTAAGCCTTGGATAATGCTTTGAAGATCTTGAGTTTGTATAGGGGACATGGCATTGATGTACAGTGTCAAGAACACCAAACAAAAACTTAAGTATAGAGGCCAAGGTCCCTACCGAGTCATAAAAAATACTGCTGAAGGTGCAGTAAAGATAGAGACCTTGAATGGGATTAAGATGGAAGGATACTACTTCAATGGTAGACTATGGACCTCTCACCCACGACATGCTCTTCCAAATCCATAAGGAAAAAGAGGAGAAAAGAGGCTAATAACAAAAAATGGAGGGCACGCTGCCCAAAAAAAAAGACTCAAAGAGGCCGTAGACCCCCTAATGCACAAATCTCTATATATGTGTAAACAATCTCCATGATGCGGCGGGGCTGAAACAAAAACACCTGTGGAACCGCTCACTTTGAATTGGAGTTCCCCCAAGAAGACCATCTACTAGCGGCATCCTTGGTGGTAGATATTAGGGCTTGCCATAATGTTTTATCTTGGGAGACGTGGACCTCGTCACGCCACCCACCCCTCACGCCTTCCACAACAACCAATACCACAATAAATATTTCCTAATCCATGATCTTAAATTATTTTAAACTGGAGTTTTTTATTGGATTTAAACTTATATCATGCAAGTTTTATGTGACCCCCATAGGTATAATTGAGAGAAAACGTCATCCTCGATAGGCCACTGATTGCATTGTCAATGGCAAAGAAGGACCACGATGCACTTGAGATTTCTTGTAGAATGGTTATCGTACTTTCTTAAATGTGGTTATCTTAAATGTAACAACATCCCAAGGCTTGTCGTCTGACTATACACCATCATTTCAAGTAACCTTTAACAAACAATGCTCCCCTCACCTTGACTACCCCCTTCAACCCTATGGGAGAACCAACGTCACCGATGACAATAGAGATGAAGACCCCCCCCCCCAAACATCAACTTCAATAGACTATAGGGGAGGTCACTAACCCAAGAGTACCCTAGCTAGCCAAGGCTGATTTGACACCTAAGAAAAGACCTGGTAGCCCCCATTTGGCCTACAGCCTAATCCCATAACTGGAGATCTGCCAAGCGGGAGCCCAATGCAACAGAGTCCTACCCAAACCGCGAGCCTCGTTGGATCCTTGTTAAGCTAATAGAGGCCCAAGGTTTGTATGAAGGAAACCCATTCGATTGGGTCCCAAGAACCTTGTCGTCTACACAACCCATAAAGCCAAAAAGATTAAAGTGATGGCCTCATTACTTGGTACCACCTCAAAATTCAACGCTTCGATGGATCCCAACAAAGTTGCTAGAAGCACAAGGATTCTACAAAGGAAATCCCCACATCTAGGTGCCCATATACAAGAGACATCATGTTCCCCAGACTAAACAAACCTGCAAAGTCTAAGAAGGAGGGGAGAGCAGGGGTAGCACCCCTATGTAAATGCCAAACCCACCAATGAAGCAAGTGGAAGAAACCATGGACATACCATTAATTATGCACACTCGACAATTCTAATTTCAAATGAGACACCCAAGGTAGGGCCTTGGGTGTAGAGACCCAAGGCCCTGCCTCAAACGTCACCCACCCCGCAAAGTCTAAGAAGGAGGGGAGAGCAGGGGTAGCACCCCTATGTAAATGCCAAACCCACCAATGAAGCAAGTGGAAGAAACCATGGACATACCATTGATTATGCACACTCGACAGTTCTAATTTCAAATGAGACCCAAGGCCCTGCCTCAAACGTCACCCACCCTGCAAAGTCTAAGAAGGAGGGGAGAGCAGGGATAGCACCCCAATGTAAATGCCAAACCCACCAATGAAGCAAGTGGAAGAAACCATGGACATACCATTGATTATGCACACTCGACAGTTCTAATTTCAAATGAGACACCCAGGGTGCCAAGTGTTCCACTTTGCTACATATATACTCCCTTAGCACCCATAGTTTTTCCTCAATCCCAGAGGGATCCCCAACACCACAATCCCACAACACCAATGTGCATCACATCATGACATCAACTCAACAGCTGCTGCTGGAAGGCCAAAGTGAAGATAAGCACACCACTGACGATGGTGACGTCCAAACTTTCATTGTGGATGGGCAAGCGATTCTTTGCCCTCGCCTATTGAGCACGTGCATAGCAAGCCATGAACCCTAAGCCCATGTTGTACATATGTCGCATAGTATCCGTGCCCAAGTGTATAGTTACTACCTTCATTGGGAATGATTAAAAACACAAAAACCCAAAATCCCAAAACATAACTAGAAATGTTAAAAAATGACTATAAACACGCATGTACACACGTGTGCACCTGCTCGTGTACACATACATTATGCACACACATTTATCCCTCATGCACCACACACACACACGTGTAAACACACTTACTTGTACGTCGTGCACACACACACACACATTTACTTGTACATCGTGCACCCCACATGCGTGCACACATACACACACACTTGCACTGGCATGTGTACACACTTGCACATGCACAGGTGCACTACACACATTTGCACCTTGTGCACACGTACGTGCACACACCCGCATACGCACATGCACTTATTCATCACGCAAAACCCCATCCCCTCATGCCTGCACAACTGCCCACCCATGTATGCATGCACAAAGCCCCCCCTTTGTCTCTAAAAAATTAAACACACACCCCCACACCCCCTTTTTTTGGGTTAGTTGGCCAAATATAAATATATACATATATAAGGCCCCCCTTATTATTATTATTATTTTTCCAAGAAAAAGCCCCCTCACCCACCATAAAAATTTTACCAATTAAACTATTAAAAACCCCTCCTTTTTTTTCATTTTTCAATACAAAAACTACATGGTCACGTAGTCCCATGGGGGACGACGTGGCCACAGGGGCTTTACATAGAGGGCTAGCTATATGGAACATTGTTGCACAAAGATGGGTTTATCAAAACCTGTATTTTGAGGTTAACTTAATCCAAACTTGAGGTCATTCATGGAATTTAGACCTTCATCAACTTGGACTATCACATGATAGGGTTCTTCATCAGACAGGGTGACCATGATGAGTCACAAGACAGTTATTTTAAATTAGTTTGGAGAGTACGACTTGTGTGATTTCTAGTTTTTTAAAGCAATTATTTTAAATCAATTTGGAGAGTATGACTTGTGCAATTTCTAGTTTTTTCAATCGTTGGGGTGTTTTGCTCAAGTTTGATAGTTCAAAATGATTGTAATTAAAGTTTGTGTGCTTGTTGGTGGGTGCCCTAATCGGAGTTAGGTCCAAGATGGTTGATTATGTGTGGGGACATGTGGATCATGAGTGTGCAAAAGCAAGTACACTTTCATATAGATTGGTGGGCTAAGGCATGACAATGTGTGCACTTAGTTTTGGTGCAACGTGGCCTTCAATTGGTTTAACATGAGCCCTATGATGTTGCATGTGGTTGAGCATGAGTATTCAACCTAAGGGGAGGTGTGAGTTCTCCCAAGATGTATTTATGTAAAGTTGTATTGCTCTAAGGTCATTTGGTCATTATAAGAGGGAAAATATAGTTGAGTTGGAAAGATACTCGTTGAATGTGTCCAAGGATACGGATGGAGATAGATAATGTGAATGGGAAATTTGAGCCACAAAAGTTGTAACATGGCATTCATGTGGTGCTTGTAAGCTCCATGAAGCTATATTATAGTGTGGTTTGAATTGATTTGTGTCAATGTAATATAAGAGCTTAATTATTGTTGTGAATTAGCTAATTCAATTACCTTAATCCCTTTGCAGTCTCTTGTTTTGCCAAATCCAAAACCATGCATAAATCCATGAAATTTTACAATCCCAACATGCAAATGGGTTAACATGTGGATGACCTATAAATTAGCAAATGGAAACTAGCTATAGGTAGTTCTTCCCTAGCTCAGTCTTTTGAGAGAAGGGGAGGCAATGACTATAGAGAGGTCTCATAAGTCTGCACACCCCTCTTGTTGCCCACTCTAGTCATGAGAGCACTTAATATATTTAGAGCTAGTTTGGCCAATTTAGAGTCTCCCCCCTCACTTGGATTGAGCGGGATTTTTTTGCACTCATCGCTTGAGGGTCGGGGTTACTATATTGTATATAACCCATATGCAAATGGCTTGACGTGTGGACAACCTATAAATCAAGGCTTGGCAACTTACTTTTTGTAATCTCTTTTGGCCCAGCCTTTTAGAAGAAGAAAATACCATGTTGACAAATCTCTAACATATCTCTTTGGTTGGTGTGGTACCTTTTTGCATGTGAACTATGGTAGCCTTATGCTTTCTAGAAGTACAAAGAACTTAGTTTGTGAGGATTGCATTCTAGGAAAATTTTCATTAGAGGTCATTTCTAAGAGCAAAGCCATGTTGGCTTGTT
>NC_141069.1:50222073-50224573 GCF_041138505.1 Cibotium barometz
CATGTATATACGTATATATACATGTACATATATATATAATATATGTATATATACATGTATATATACGTATATCCATGTATACATGTATACATGTATATATGTATATATATGTATATATGTATATATATACATGTATATATATGTATACATGAGTCGACTTAGATATCATGTTTGTAACCGATATCATCATGCAACATCAGGGTCTGCTCTGCTGACGGTCGCCTATTTGGCATAATGCGTGCCATGTCCCAATGTCCCATGTCCCATGTCTCATGTCAATGTCTATTGTCACATGCCCCATGTCCAGTTCCCATGTCCGATGCCCCTTGTCCTTGTCTAGTGTCCCACGCCCATGGCCATGTCCCATGCCAATGTTCATGTCCATAAGAACAGCAGTTTTGCTATGGCCAAAGATTTCTAGAACGTCAATCCTATCATTCTTTCGGAGTGTAACGTATACACTTGCAGTAACTTGTTGATAAGAACTCGAGAGAAAATTAAGACCCTCAAAACTCGTGCGATGTTTTGTGCAAGGGATGGAGGATGCCCAGGAGGATGTTTTTTGAGGGTGACATATTCTTGTGGTTGGGGATGCTACTAGTAATCTGGTGTTGACATAGTTGGCTACCTTGATTGCAACCATGTGATGTCCCATTTGGAAGTCTTTAAGTCAGCTCTAGCGTGGATGTGTGTGAGCACCCATTCCTTCACAAGCTTCTGTTCCTCTTTGATCATGTACTTCATCAATGCCGTTGTCACCATTTTTCTTAAGGACTTCTCAATCACACCAATATTTTTCCATTGGAACCTCGTCTTAGAGCATACCTTTGTTTGAGAGAGGACAAGTCCATGCAAGCACCAAAGTGCATAACTCGAGGCAACCATGGAACGTCTGCCACTAGACGCAGGAGAGTTAATTCTCTCTTTTAATCACAAAACATTTGCCAGACTAGTACTACAAAGAATTAGTCGTTTCTGGCCATGTGTGCCTCTGGTAGAATTCAAGCTCACTGTCGCAGTGGGTTTACAACAAAGGCAGTTGACAACCTCATCATTTGAGGGACGAGGGTGAACCCTCCATGTGTCCCAAGGAACATGTCCCTTGGGCCTTTCCACCCTCTGTGGTCTCCTGTGGGTAGTGAATGAATGCTCTGATGAAGTGTCAATTGGTCTCCTCATTATGTGTATATACATGTATATACGTATACATGTATATATACATATACATACGTATATATATGTATATATACATGTATACGTATATATATGTATATACGTATACATGTATATATACATGTATGCATATATGTATATACATGTATACATGTATATACGTGTATACATGTATATATACATGTATACGTATATACATATATATACATGTATACGTATATATATGTATAGACGTATGATACATATATATACATGTATGCATATATGTATATACATGTATACATGTATATACGTGTATACATGTATATATACATGTATACGTATATACATATATATACATGTATACGTATATATATGTATAGACGTATGATACATACATATATATACATGTATACGTATATACATATATATACATGTATACGTATATATATGTATAGACGTATGATACATACATATATACATACATATACGTATACATGTATATATGTATATATACATACGTATATATATGTATATACGTATATATACATACGTATATACATATATACACGTAAACATGTATATACGTATATACATATATACATATATATGTATACATGTATATACGTATATACATATATACATACGTGTATATACATATATACATACGTGTATATACATATATACATGTATACATGTATATATACATATACATACGTATGTATATGTATATACACATGTATACATGTATATACGTATATATATGTATATATACATGTATACGTATATATATGTATATACGTATACATGTATATATACATGTATGCATATATGTATATATACATATATATACGTATACATGTATATATACATATATATACGTATATATATGTATATATATATACGTATGTATATATACATATACATACGTATATATATGTATATACACATGTATACATATATACATGTATATATACATATACATACGTATATATATGTATATACGTATACATGTATATATACATGTATGCATATATGTATATGCATATATGTATATACATGATGTCTCGTATGTCAAAAAGCCACCACACCCGAGCCACACTTTCGAGATGCTTACACAATCTCCCCTTAATGGGTGCTCGTCCCACGCTCTATAAAAACCCTTGCCACAGAATTGATGGGGGCGGCTTTCATGTGTGAAAGAAAGGGGATGGGACATGCTATGGATCTCCCTAAGCTGAACTGTTCTAAAAGCTTTCTCTTCTTGAAACATAACGCCCCACCTTGTTTCCTTTTTTTTGGACCAATATACATATATACATATATATATATATATATATATATATAT
>NC_141069.1:50979573-51099573 GCF_041138505.1 Cibotium barometz
TCTCTTAATCATAATTAATTAGATAATTAGCAAGATAAATAGCCTCATAAATTGGATGGATCCTAAGCTAGGCTCTGATAACATGTTACAATGCAAGAAAAGTGATGAGCTATGGTGGATCAAATGCAAGAATCAACATCATTAATTAGAAAGTGATTAGATGATGATTAAGACAAGATTAGTGAGAAATTAAGTGATAGCTTAATGTATGCATGGATACTCAAAAACTAGCAAATACTCATTAGGCCAATGCCTTAATTTATACAAGTTTGTCCATGATCTGCTCCACTGATTTATTCCTTGATTTGTGCCACCTCCCCTACATCTGGGGTGACACCTCATCCTTGATTCACTCCACCTCTTTTGCTTGATTCTCTCCACCTCTTCACTTTTCCTAGAATATCTCTACACATTCTAGATCTTCTCATGCTACCCTTTATTCTCTCCCGATAGATACCTCTCACCTTTTCAGTGCTACCCACTCATTTAAAGACTCTCTTTTATAGCCTCTTGGTAAGGGCTTGTTCCCACATACACACACATTCACTTGTATATTTCAACACAGTGGTCTTGAATTGGGAACACTTCTAGTTGATCGTCCTCATGGCGGGTGATTACTATCATTACTACCAAAGATAATGTTGTGTAATAGGTGTGTTTATAGACATTTTTTCACCTAATTAATATTTAGTAAGCTTATGAATTTCAAGTAATGGTGGTGTTAAAAAACACCTTTTTGAAGAGTATTAATTTTGATGTGTGGAGTTGTTTAAGAGAACAATTGTAATTTTAAAGAAATGAAAAAAGAATCTTAAAGTACAATAAATATGATTAATTCATGAACTAACTCATGTTCTTAAAGGATAAAAAAATGAAAAGATATAAAAGGCTGGCTAATCTATTAATGTATTTTTCCTTTAAGCTTTCAAACTTGCTTGAGCTTTCACACACACAATCTATGGGATCTTTATCCTTTTTTGTACATTTCGTCCGTTTGATATACACATGCCCTCGAGCCATGCCCACACAATGGAATATATAGACTCCCAACATAGTGGATCTTCCAATAATCTATATATACTTCTACATCTGTAGCATTTTTTTATATTAAAAATAAAGGAGCTGAATATTGTAGTCGTACCTGTCCTTAATGTTCCGAAAGCTTATTTATTACAAATAGGAACCTAATATTATAGTCATACCTATCCATGATGTTCTAAAATCTTGTTTGTAATAGTATCTCATTGTGCCACTCCTAACCAAATTGGATAAATATCATCTAATGGACAAACAAGCATAATTAAGTCTCCCTTCACTACAAGAGGCGGGGCCATTATCCAATTCTTTATATCCTACCATTTGAGAAAATGCTTCTTTGGCTTACCTCTTTGAAGACCACAATAATGCTTCCAATCCTAGGAATTCATCATCATTCCCAATTGGAGTAGTTCAATGATCCTCATCTTGCATGGTTCTTAGCTAAAAATTAATATAATACTGTGTATTCAGAGTACTATTTCTATCATTCAAGTGCACAAGAGTTTTCTTCCAATACTCAATCAATATATAGATGCAATGGTGATGTCAGTCCTTGTTGTTATTCCTAGTAAGTCTAGTGGTTTAAGTAATCTTATATCCTAGATATGTCCTATAAACAATATTTTATGTGTGGAAACATAGAAACTAACCTTGGTACACCAATTAGAAGCATTGTTGTACCTTGATTGTCTCGTTTCTATAACTCAATGTGCCCTTAAATTGGCAACCAATTAGGGGACTTCATGTGCATCTTGTATTGCATTAACAGAGCATTGTGCTCCTGTACAAAAAATCTAAATTTGTGTGGTTTTGAGTGCTTGAATTGGTGTGGTTTTGAGTGCCCAATCAAAGAATCTTGGCCATCACAAAGCTAATCTTCTATGTATGGCTTAAAATTAGGCACTTTGATTATTGAGAATGGGGCCTGAGATATACTTTCACAAGTGTTAAAGTTTACAACAAACTCTGACAACCTGCTAATAAACATAGCATTAACATCCTCGTGTGTGTGTCCGCAACCATCAAGAATGCCAATTCTACAAATTTGAATGTGCCTCTTGCCACTAGGAATGATGATTTATCATTCCTATTAAAGAAACTGGTAGTTGGGGTGACCTATCTATATCGTGTGATTGCATAGATTACACTCTTTGAGCTTAGAAACTACTATTTTTTGTTGATCCATTTTGTCATGATGAATAATGCATAAGTACCTTTTGGTTGACAAATAATTTGCCAACTATGGTACAAATTTTTGTAGTTGCTTTGTTGATCCATATGCTTTTTGCGTCCCTTCATTAATATGTTACTCTCCTCCTAGCATTTTGTATAACAAGTTGTTCCTTAATCCTTGAACAAATATGACATTTGTAAAACTGACTAGTTTTTACTGAACTAACATGTTTGAAATCTGTATTCCAAGTTTGATTGAATGTTGAGTAGACCTCTCTCTTTGTTGCATGGTCTTTAAGGTTATTTTGGCAATAGGATAGAAAAGTATCCGCCGTGGACATATTTATGTTGTATTTACTGACCAACTTTATAAAACTATTTATAATATGGGTAGTGAAAATAAAAGGTTTCCTTTTTTCATATCATCAGGAAATTTGAGATTTTTTTTAATCGCATTAGTAACCTCGAGGATTTTAAATTTCATAAGAATTCATAGGCCAAATTAGAGTCGCAATGCAGAGCTATTCGGACTATATTTAGATTAAAGGCTTTAATTAGCCGTTTTCTCATGTTGCTTTCCAAAGTTTTTGGATATAAATTGCTTCACAAATATATATATATATATATGGTGTAAGACAATCCATATTAGGCTCAAAAATCAATTAGAACTCCAAAATTTAGGTCTTAATGAAAGTTTTATGGTATTTAGCTATCTCAAAAAAATGAAACTTTCAGGATTTTTATAGCTAATCAAACAATCATAGTCTAGGACCAAATCTTGCACACATGTTCTGTATAATGTTATGCTTTGCTGGTGCGTTTTGCGAGAGATAATAACATATACACCTATCCTTTAGGAACTTTATTTTAGACAAAAGTTTAAAAATTTTGAACCATATTTATTACTATAGAATACGAGACTACGTCTCGCACTTTTAAACATCTCGTAGTAAGGCTTTAAGTGGAATATCTAGACAATTTATATAATAATAAACAAAACCATGGATAGGTCTATGCATCCACCGCCACTTCCTCTCCACCCACAAGCACCATAATTGAATCGCATCGTCGAGTGGGTGGAGGCTCGGTGGGATTCCTAGAATGAAAAAAGGCTAGTTTAAGGTTAATAAGTATTAAGGAAACAAAAAAAAATTTAAAAACCTGAAAAACAAAGAGCAAGAAGGAGAATCGAGATGGCCCATGGGACTTGGGTTTACCAAGTCCACTCCATAGGAATGTAGGGGTCCTCGTCATCAAGCATGGTGGTTGCTCAAATCTCGGCTAGGGCCTCTTGCAATGGGTGAGTAGCCCCAATGTAATGTCGGTTATGCATAAAACCCTATATAAGGGAGTCACCGCAATGACAATGCCATGCATCTCATCTCATGCATAGCCGTTGAACAGCTTAGGCCTCGTCTGCACTAGTCTCCATCTCTTCTCTTAGCCATGCAACAAAATCTGGGAGACCATGATCATCTAGAGCTTTGGTTGCACGTCGTATAGCCGCTCCAAGAAAAGCCACATGTAGGCAAACTGCATGGAAGAAGCTCCAAGTTTCTTTGCTCATGAAACAGAGTGAGCATCTTCACCTTCAATTGTGAAGAAATTCACAATTGGTAGGCCTTGTGCAACCACCCTCTTCACCCACTCTAGCTTCCCCTTTGAGTAGGTTTAGACAATGGGAGGCATAAGGAGTCCATACAATGGATGGGAACTTTGCCTCTACCAAGCACTCCATTTTGTGGCAATTGGATGCATTGTCCATGATGACTTGAAAGAAATTTTCATGCCTGACCTACATGTAACACAATGGAAAATGCAATGACTCATGACATTCTTTAGAAGCTTAAACATAGTGAGGGGCATTTTCTTGAAAAGGTAGCCTCTATCATGTTGAAAGAACGGTAGAGGAGGAGGAGACACACACACAGGAGCAAACCCTAAAGTATATTGCAAACCCTAACCATAGAGGGAAGCCATGTCCACTCTCACACAAAGCATAATGCACTAATCCATAATCCACACACAACACAATGAGTTGTGTCCACACTCTACTAACCCTAGCTAATGTCCACACACTATGACCAGCTGGACACGCGGTCATTTATGTCTCACACATGTTCCTACCTAATCTGCCAGCACATAGCATAGCTGGCTCACACTGACATCGAGCTTGAATCTCAACAGCCCCTCTCAAGCTCATGATGTACTGCCGATGAAGATGTAGATGAGCTTGGGATATCAACACTCTCAACACTCCCCCTCAAGCTCATCCCATGTACTCCCAACATAGTCCGGAAGTACTCAAACTTCTCCCTGCTAAGTGGCTTAGTGAAGATATCAGCCACCTGCTCATCAGTCTTCACATAGTGAAGATCAACTGTACCATCCAGCACCTTCTCTCTGACAAAGTGATAATGGACCTCTATGTGTTTGGTCCTCGCATGAAACACTGGATTCTTTGCCAACTGTATACTGCTCATGTTGTCACAATGTATGACAACTTTGCCATCAAGAGGCTCACATAAATCTGCCAAGAGACTCTTTAACCATATAGCCTCACAAGTAGCAATGGCTGCACCTCTGTACTCAGCCTCTGTACTGGATAAAGCAACTGTAGGTTGCTTTTTGCTACTCCAACTCACCACAGCACTGCCAAGTGTAAAAGCATATCCACTAGTAGACCTCCTATCATATGCGCTACCTGCCCAATCAGCATCTATGTAGCCATGTATGTCCAAGCTTTTACCACTCTCATAGAATAAACCATAATGTGCTGTGGTTTTCACATATCTCATGATGCGTCTCACTGCATCCAAATGTGGTTTCCTGGGGCTCTGCATAAACTGGCTAACTAGCCCCACTGCATAACTCAAATCCGGGCGTGTGATAGTCATATATATAAGACTACCAACCATCTTCCTGTACATAGAAGGATCATCCAGTTCCTCGCCATAATTAGCCCGCAACTTCACATTTTGCTCCAATGGTGTACTCATAGGCTTACACCCTGTCATGCCATACTTTGCCAACATATCCAATGCATATTGGTGCTGTACTAACCAAGTACCTGCATGATCTTTCACCACTTCAATGCCAAGGAAGTATCTCAACTCACCAAGATCTTTCATGTCAAATTGCCCACTCAAAGCTTTCTTGACATGCATCACATCTACACTATGATCACCTGTAATAATCAAGTCATCCACATAGATGACTAGTAAAACAATCCCATGCTGCGTCTTCTTCACATACAGTGAAGAATCTGCTGTAGAAATCTGAAAACCAAGTGAGATAAGATATCTACTCATCTTATCACTCCAAGCACGTGGTGCTTGCTTCAGACCATATAATGCCTTTTTCAACCTGCATACATGAGTAGGATATCTAGGGTGTACATACCCTTCTGGCTGTGCCATGTATACTTCCTCTTGTAGATCTCTATTCAGAAATGCATTCTTAACATCCATCTGATGCATTTCCCAGCCATTAGCTGCAGCCATAGCAATGACTGCTCTCACTGTGCCCATCTTAGCCACTGGGCTAAACGTCTCATCATAATCCAATCCTTGGGTCTGTGCATAACCCTTTGCTACCAATCTTGCTTTATGTCTCTCAATAGAACCATCAGATTTGCACTTCACTTTGTAAACCCATTTACATCCAATAACATTCTTGTCCTTTGGTAGCGCAACCAAGTCCCATGTATCATTATGGACCAATGCGTCCATCTCCACATCCATTGCTTTTTCCCATACATGCTCTCCAATAGCCTCTGTATAGCATGTAGGTTCCACATGCTTCACCATAGATGTCATGTATGCATAGTGCATAGCAAAATCTCTATATGTCAACCTGTCAACAGGATATCTGACCCTCTAGGATCTCCGCAATGCATGCCGGTCACTCTGTACACCTGTGACTCTAGCATGTGGTGGCACATATCTGTCCTGCCTCGCACCAGGTGTGTGTAAAACAGGTATGCCAAGCTCCTCATCCAAACTCTCGGAACTAGATGACTCATATCCTATGATTCCAATTCCTTCGACTTTCTTTTTGCCTTTATCCATAGCACTACTCCCAGTGCTTACACTCTCATGCCTCAAACGTCCTGACCATGGACGTACACTGCTACTCTCAGCTTCTGCTCTGGTGGCCCAAACATAGTAGTAGAACTAGAACTTGCTTGTGATGGCAAGTTCACAGGCACATCAGCCTCAAGTGACTCAATAACACCCTCATCTTTTGCTTTATACCAACTAGCAAGCTCATCAAACACCACATCACGTGAGATGACCACTTGTCTAGTTTGAGGGTTATAACATTTGTAGGCCTTTCGATCCTGTGCATATCCAACAAATACACATTTCTCTGCCTTAGGATCCAACTTCCTTCTTCTTTCATCAGGCACATGCACATAAGCTATGCATCCAAAAACTTTAAGATGTCCAATGTCTGGCCTGTAACCTGTGAGCCGCATCTCTGGCGTGCTTCCATGAATGGCTGCTGTAGGTGTTTTGTTCAATATGTATACTGCAGTAGCACATGCTTCTGCCCAATAGTAATCTGGCATGCTCTTTTCATTAAGCATCGCCCTTGCCACTTCACATATAACTCTATTCTTTCTCTCAGCCACACCATTCTGCTGAGGTGTATACCTGCATGTCAATTGTCTCCTTATTCCATGCTTCCTCAAGAAATGCTCAAAAGCTTTTGAGGTGTATTCACCACCTCCATCTGTCCTCAGACATTTAATCCAACAGCCATACTGCTTTTCTGCAAAAGCTTTGAAATCCATGAATTTTTCCAATACTTCACTCTTCTCCTTGAGAAAGTATATCCATGTCATCCTGCTAAAGTCATCAATGAATGTAACATAGTATAAGCTGCCTTTGATAGATGGGTTTTGTGCAGGACCCCATACATCACTGTGTACAATCTCAAGTGGCCTGTTACTCATATTTCCTTCTCTAGGAAATCTCAATCTTGCCTACTTCCCAAACTGACAGGCTTCACAAACATGCATATGTCCATCATATTTGAACCTAGGCAATCCATTGACAATGCCTCTTGTTTGCATGTTCTTTAATCTCTGTATATTTACATGGCCAATCCTCTTGTGCCACATATCAATGTCCTGTACCACATTCCTGCTCTTTGAGAACATGGCTGATTTTAGCTCAGGAATTCCAGCATCCAGCTTAAACAATCTTCCTTCTTTCTTGCCTTTAGCAATCACTCTACATCCATGTTTGAAGTCTTCAACGAAGCATCCATGCTCATTGAATCTAACCTGTAATCCCTGTTCTACCATTTGACCAACTGAGGCCAAGCTTTTAGTGATCGAAGGCACATACAGCACATCTGACATAGACTTTGTCTGACCATTATGCATGACCAATGGTACACTTCCAACATGTGTAATGACATGCTGGGTATCATCACCTGTTTCCACATAGCCTTTGACATCCATTGGCTTCATGTGCTCAAACCATTCACCATGGCATGTCATATGATTTGATGCTCCTGAATCCATATACCATGTATCATCATTCTCAGCATTTGTCGTCATAGAACCCACAACATGCTTCATGGCAAACAAATGATTTGCAGTTCCATCATTGCTACTTGATGCATAGTTGCCACCATGTTGTGCATAGTTTCCACCATAATGACCACCACATTGTGCTCTTCCCCCTCTCAAATCATTCTGTTTGCGAAAGCAATCTCTCGCCATATGACCATATTCGCCACAATAATGGCATTCCACATCTTGCATAGAATTTTGTTGGCCTTGCCAACGTCCTCTTCCACGGGGGTTACCACGACCTCTTTGAGGTGCATATCCACGACCACCTCGAGCACCATATGAAGGCTGAAAATTCTGTTGTGGAGGTCTATCCTGCCATCCACGACCATTACCACCACGTCCACGTGATGCGAATCTCCCCCTGCCTCTAAAACCTCTCTGCGAGTAAAATGCCTGATTTCTGCCATCATCATGGCTAGTAGATGCATCCAGAAATGAATCACTGAGCTTGATTTCCTCAACCAATAAGAGTGAAACCAACTCATCGAAGTCGGGTAAACCTGTACTCCTCACTGAGATAGATGTATCAAAGGATTTGTATTCCTTGCCAAGACCGCGCAAGGTAATATCCACCAAATCGTCATCAGGCATGGGGGCATTTATTGTGGCCAATGCATCTGCAAACTTCTTGATTTCTTGCACATAATCATGTATGCTCCTTTTATTCCTTTTCACATTGTGTATCTGCTGTCGCAATTGAGACTTGCGAGCACTCGTATCTGTATCAAACATCTTGACCAAAGTATCCCATGCATCTTTGGGATTCTCAGCATCCTGAATGTGTATGAGCATAGCATCAGATATACATATAGACAAATAATGCAGCAGCTTATTGCTCATAAGTAATGGTCAGAGAGAGGAAGCCATGTCCACTCTCACACAAAGCATAATGCACTAATCCATAATCCACACACAACACAATGAGTTGTGTCCACACTCTACTAACCCTAGCTAATGTCCACACACTATGACCAGCTGGACACGCGGTCATTTATGTCTCACACATGTTCCTACCTAATCTGCCAGCACATAGCATAGCTGGCTCACACTGACATCGAGCTTGAATCTCAACATATCACTTCCCAAGAGAACCACACTCACAAAGACAAACACTAGAGAATTCTTGATCTTAAAAGAAGCACAATGGAAGAACAAAACAAAGGCATCCGCTTTATAAACACACACCAAAATCAACTCACCAATGGAAACAAATGCTGGAAGCCATGTGGAGGTAGACCCAAGCTTGCTTGTCAGTGGTTGGAGACAAAGCACATGGAGAGGAAAATGTGTGGGCTATACATTAATCACACATGGATGAGTTACACACACCTATAATGGCATTGGCAAGAAGAACATGGTGGAGAAAATGCCCCCAAAGCACTAGCACATGAGTTGATAAGTAGAGATTTGTAGAGAGTTGGGATGAGGGAGTGAGCATGGGGAGAAGCCTAAGGACTTTGTGATGGCATGGGTGTTGGGAAGAAAGAGGTTAACATAGGCTTGAGGGCTAAGGAGGATTTGTAGAGAGTTGGGATGAGGGAGTGAGCATGGGGAGAAGCCTAAGGACTTTATGATGGCATGGGTGTTGGGAAGAAAGGGGTTAACATAGGCTTGAGGGCTAAGGAGGATTTTGCCCATTCCTTCCTAAAAAGGGGTGATAACTCCAAGAGTTGTGGATAAGTAATATTGGACTTTTGTGAACTTAAATCAATGGAAAGATTATAAGAATTGAAACCCTTACCCAAAGGAAAGTATTCCATGACATATTAATCTTTTTCTTAGTCTTCTTGGTTTTCTTGACTCTCTTACTCCTCTCACCTTCCCCCTTGGCTTGGATTTTCTTCTCTCTCATGGTGTCCTCTGAATCTTCTACTTTATCTTCCATATGTTGGGCTTTGGTGCTCTCGACTGCTGGCGTGGCCTATAGTTCTTCTATGGGTACTTTTTCAAGTGTGTCGAGGCCTAACACATTGATCACTTGGCTTTTTGCTACCGTTGGTGGTTGTGCTGTTTTGGTGGTCCTAATGGAATCTCAGTAATTGCCTGTGTGGTGGAGGAACATTGCTCAAAAGAAGTTGAGGGGGTGGACGCACTAGGTACATACCTCGAGCATACCTCCTTGAGTTCTTCTTGGATATGGATAGTTATACATCTGTTGGGCGGTCGGACAGCTAATAGGCTAGACAGTCGTCGGTGCGTTACGATAGACCAGACTACCATCGAGCTAGAATGCCACTGGAACGTCAAAGTCGGCACACTTAAACACCACTTAATTAGGTCATTACTTCTATAAATTAGCCGTGCTTAGAGAACTGCACGTAAGCCGTATATAAAATATAACCAAAACTCTATAAAAAGATTTTGAATTCTATTGTATATTGCTAGGGCTGTATATTTCTCTTTTGTGAATCAAAGAAGACCATTCTATATCATTTTGTTTATTCATCTTCTGTCTGCCTATTCTGTATAATCCATCTTGTCTATTATGTGTATGTGTATATATGTATATGTATGTGTATGTATATGTATATATATGTGTGTGTGTATATATACATATATTGTGTATGTGTATATATGTATGTGTTTATGAATCAAATGAAAAAAAACCCTTTGCCCATATTGTTGGGAGGGTGCTTTTCTACATGATATCATTGAGAGTTGCTCGTAGATCAGCCTTTAGGAGAACTCAATGCCATTGAAATAAGGAAAGTCAAAGCCCATCCTTGCCCAAACACTTCTTGTGTTGGAGTTCTTGAAGAGCCTTTCCACCTCATCGACTACTGAGAACAGGGAATCCAAGGATTGCTGGAGGCCTTATGAAACAACTAGCAATAGTTGCTACCATACCTTATGTCAAGCCTCTTGGAAAGGGGGTGGGGGCCTACTAAGAGCATGTTGCGAGTACACATATGTGGCACCAACAAGAACCTAGGAAGATCATAGACCATCTCTCCATTGAGAACACATAGCATCGCACACCATCTTTATGATAATGAGTTGGAAGAGGTTGAAACTTTGCAGGTTTGAACACTGATCTCTCTACTTCTCTCTCCCTTTCTATGCAATGCAAAAGTGGGGATTTAACATAAGTTTATATGTTACAGGTTAGTGCACTCCCGTCCCATGAACGTAAGTTCATTAGGGAATATGAAGCATAATGCAAAAGAAAACAAAGAGCCAAAAACAAAAGAAAAGCAGAGGAAGCAAGAAACTGGGACCATGTAGAGATGGTAAAAGAAGGGCAAAATGTTCCAAAGAGATTGTGTGGTGTTTTCATCAGTGAACAAATGGAATGGACATGGCCAGTAAGAAAAGACATCTTCAATCATATAATCCTTCATCCTTCATTCAAATATTTGTAAGACATAGCTACAAGGCATTGGAACGATGTTCAAACAGCGCTCATTCCAAATTTCCAAACTCCACTCACTTCTATGTTGATTTGCAAAAATTTCACCATGAGACCATTTTTCTAGAGAGAGAAGGTGTGGAAATCCTTAAGGGGCAAAAATGCGAGTCCATATTTCACCTAATGTACAAAGTTATTAGACATCTATTAAATTGCTACTAGAATCTTATTTAATAGTTATTAGACATCTATTAAATTGCTACTAGAATCTTATTTAATAGTTAGCTATCAATAAGCTAACAGATAGCTATTGGATGGCTATTAGATAATCATTAGACAACTATGAGTAAGCTATTAGGAGGTTGTCACTATTGGCTTTTAGGTACCTAATAGATGTCTACAGCTAACCAACTATATAAGATAGAATTCTATTAGGTAGATATCAATAGCTACTATTAGGTAGCTATCAATAGCTACTATTATTTATTAGCTAAAAAAATAACTACAAGGTAGCTATTACATAGTTATTAGATAGCTATTAAATTACTATTATAATGTTGTTTAATAGTTAGCTATCAATGAGCTAGCAGACAGCTATTGGGTGACTATTAAACAGTCATTAGACAACTATGAGTGAGCTATTAGGAGGCTATGTCTACTAGCTTTTAGGTACCTAATAGCTATCTACAGCTATTAGCAATGACCAACTAGTAGTCAGATTTAAGACATAGAGCTATTAGTAAGCTATTACACAACTATTAGATATATAGAGTTGTTAGCTATTAGAGGCACATCTATTAATTAGTTACACAATATTTGATAAATAGCTACTAGCTATATACAGGTATTGGATAGCTATCTAAATTAGGTGCACAACTACTATTAAACTAAGGTTTCTATTAGATTCATATCTACTAATTAGCTACTAGTTAAAATAGTTATTTATTTATTAGATATCTAAAAGATATACAGCTACTAGACAACTATTACGTATATGTTAGGTGAGCATGTATTAAATAATCAAGTCTTACTTAGCTACACACTCTAACTGTTAAGTAGCTATTGTCTATCTATTAACTAGCATAGCTAGTTACCTATTAGATAGGCTTTAGATATATACAACTATTAGATGCACAATTATTAAACAACTATTATGTATACAGTTATTAGGCATGTATCTATATTTGGGTGCCATAACTATTTAGCTAGTGAGAAATTTTCTAACTTTCACCAATATTATACAATAGGCATACCTGTGATACATCTAGTAGATAAATTGGGTGCTTTATGTAGTTCTTTCGACCAATTCTTTTTTGACATATGCCCTTTTTGTTACCGGACACACGAGTCTCACTTGTCCAAAACATGACCACCAGCAACTTTATCTCATCAGGTATGCGGATTCTTGGTTGTTTCCTATGACATGTGGAAAAAGACAACATGGAGTTGTCATTTTCAAGTTCCAGGCGAGATTTTGCCACATAAAAGTTCCTTCTATCAACAGATAGTAGCTTAGAGACATAAGTGAGTTTGAGGCCTCATGACTCCTCTAATTCTTTTGAGTTTAAGAGCATTATCATGGCAAACCTTTTGTGGAATAATTCATCTCTAGATCATGACTTCTTCAACTACTCTTCGATAGCTTTCCAATGATATATATCATGATGGAAAATTTTGCATATTAAGGAAGTCCCCAAATTGGTGATGAAGTAACATGCCACATCACCAATTTGGGGACTTCCTTAATATGAAAAATTTCCCATCATGCTATATATCATTGGAAAGCTATCGGAGTAGATTCCAAATTTCCAAACTCTGCTCACTTCTGAGTTGATTTGCAAAAATTTCACCACCACGAGCCCATTTTTCTAGAGAGAGGAGGTGTGGAAATCCTTAAGGGGCAAAATGAGAGTCCATATTTTGCCTAATGATAGCTACCTTATAGTTGTTAATAGCTGTGTATAGGTGGCTTAATAGTTATTAATATGTTTATAGGTGGCATACATGCTTTCTATGTTCTAGATTATAGACTGAGCTCTTCCAACATTTCAAGGATGCTTTTCCCAATGTCACAATCTAGCTTTGTGCTTTTGAGTCAACAAAGCCATACTTTGTTCGAAAACTCAAGAACAAGTTATCATGTTGTTGTATCTACCATGTGCAAATTTCATTTTTGAAGGATGCTGTCAATCATATGCGTAGTCAGGCCTTCAGAATGCATGGTGGGTTGTGCAAATGTACATGCACGATGTGCATGGATTCATCACTACCATCTCAATGTTCTGCATCTAAACACTGTGAAGAGAATTTCAAATGTTATAGATTCTGTCTTGTGCCCTAGGCAAGATGGGTCTACTTACCATGCATTAAATGTCTCATGAGTGAATGCACAAAGTGTGGAGTAGAGCAACTAAAATGTTACCCACATGAGTTGTTTGAAGATGCAAAAACCATCGCAATGAGAGTATTTGAGGATGTGAAAAGAGGCACTTCTGAAGGTGGAAAGAAGAAAAAAAGGAAGGACCTTGTATGCAAGGAGATAAGTTGCAGTGATCTATTGCAGTTGTTTAGGACCCACCTTCAAAAGTTCATCAAACATGACTACATGTATCAATGGCGGGCTGAATAGTTCAAGGAGTGAATTATGCATTTTTTGGATGATGTAGTTGTTTCAGTTGTAGACTTCGTTAAAAATTACTCTTTGAAGGAACAAAATGAAATCCAATCCATGCATTGGTACTCCAATCAAGTCACCATTTTTGTGCACATTACCTACTATCATGTTGGAGGTGAGGTGAGAAAGACTATACACTTCTTCATTTTTGACGATAAAAAGCATGACACTCTATTTGTGCAACATTGCTTCATGCTACATTGGCAATGGTTGAAGGACAAAGACTTGGATGTCAACCAACATTGGGTTTGGTGTGATGGGGCTGCATCTCAATTCAAGGCAAAGAGGCCCTTCTATTTTGTTGGGAGATATGCTAGGTTAACAGGAAAAATAATGGTATGGAACTTTTTTTTGGTAGTGGTCATGGTAAGGGAGAACATGATGGTGCAGGTGCAGTTGTGTAAAGAGGGCTTTAACACACGAGAAATTGAAGGACAATGGACCTAAGTTGAAATGTGCAGCAAATGTCGTGTAATTTCTTCAACGCTTATCCAGTGCATCCATTGCACACTACACTTCCAAGCATAAGCACGTAGAACGTATATTTTGGGATGTCAAGGTGGGAGATGTGAATCGAAAGATTCAATGGGATTGTCAAAATTTCCCTAATGCACACTCATTGCATTGTATTCGTGGCTACACAAAACAAGATGGCTCCGCACTTTCATATAGACAATTGTCTTGTTACTGTAGTGCATGCATGCATGCATGATCAATGGAGAAGATGCAGTCACAAAACACATGTGACAAGCTGGAGCTACCATAAGATAACTCCAACTGACAGTGGAAATAGTGATGAAGAAGAATTTGTCAAGCCTACATATGAAGGGCATTTTGAAGCACTAAGCAAACCACTCCAAGTAGGAGATAACTTTGCTGTCAATGCTGAGGAGGGCAATGAAGAAGGCGGGGACTTCTACTTGATCAAGTGCACAAGTACAAAGGAGCAACTCAGAGTAGATGAGGAGGACAGTTGGGGTAATGAAATTGAAGCAAGGTCCTTTATTTTGAAGGGACTCTTTTATAAGAAGTTAGATGAATCTTGTTACAAGATGTTGAGTAGAAAGCCTGTGGTTTATATATACTCCCATCTTGTTAGATGTATTAAGGTGCTAGGGGACTGTATATGATCTCGCCCGAGGTCTTTGAGTCTGTATACAACAGCATGCCATGGGATCTATAAAGTCATCTTTGGTTATTAAATATATTTTATATTTTGGCTTTAGTCTAGCATTCAAAAGTGCCAATCAATTGGTGAACAAATATTGTCAATCAAAAATACTTATCAACCCAGTGATTAAACCAATTATTAAGCCACCTACACATAGCTATTAATAGCTATGATTAGCTCTTAGTAGTTATTAGCCCAGCTATTAGATCTAATATTATTTTTATTAGCAAACTATACACATCTAATAATATTGGCACTTGAATGCAAGAAATAGTACTCTGAATACACAGTATTATATTAATTTTTAGCTAAGAACCATGCAAGATGAGGATCATTGAACTACTCCAATTGGGAATGATGATGAATTCCTAGGATCTAAAACATTATTGTGGTCTTCAAAGAGGTAAGCCAAAGAAGCATTTTCTCAAATGGTAGGATATAAAGAATTGGATAATGGCCCCGCCTCTTGTAGTGAAGGGAGACTTAATTATGCTTGTTTGTCCATAGGATGATATTTATCCAATTTGGTTAGGAGTGGCACAATGAGATACTATTACAAACAAGATTTTAGAACATCATGGATAGGTATGACTATAATATTAGGTTCCTATTTGTAATAAATAAGCTTTCAAAACATTATGGACACGTAGTACGACTACAATATTCAGCTCCTCTGTTTTTAATATAAAAAAATGCTATAGATGTAGAAGTATATATAGATTATTGGAAGATCCACTATGTTGGGAGTCTATAGATTCCATTGTGTGGGCATGGCTCAAGAGCATGTGTACATCAAAGGGACGAAATGTACAAAAAAGGATAAAGATCCCATAGATTGTGTGTGTGAAAGCTCAAGCAAGTTTGAAAGCTGAAAGGAAAAATACATTAATAGATTAGCCAGCCTTTTATATTTTTTCATTTTTTAATCCTTTAAGAACATGAGTTAGTTCATGTATTAATCATATTTATTGTACTTTAAGATTCTTTTTTCATTTCGTTAAAATTACAATTGTTCTCTTAAACAACTCCACACATCAAAATTAATACTCTTCAAAAAGGTGTTTTTTAACACCACCATTACTTGAAATTCATCAGCTTACTAAATATTTATTAGGTGAAAAAATGTTTATAAAAACACCTATTACACAACATTATCTTTGGTAGTAGTGATAGTAATTGCTACTACCACCATGAGGACGATCAACTAGAAGTGTTCCTAGTTCAAGACCACTATGTTGAAATATACAAGTGAATGGGTGTGTATGCAGGAACAAGCCCTTAGCAAGAGGCTATAACAGAGAGTCTATAAATGAGTGGGTAGCACTGAAAAGGTGAGAGGTATCTATTGGGAGAGAATAAAGGGTAGCATGAGAAGATCTAGGATGTGTGGAGATATTCTGGGAAAAGTGAAGAGGTGGAGAGAATCAAGCAAAAGAGATGGAGTGAATCAAGAATGAGGTGTCACCCCATGTAAAGCCCCCGCCGACCCGTAGGGCGGGGGAATCCTTTTGATAGGCGGTTAAGTCTCGTGTTATTTTCTGATTCACGACACCTCGATCTCGTAGGAATACGAGGTTACGAGCAAACGGACAGACCTAACTCTATCTCGCAGGGGAAGCGTAGTCATCCTAAAGGAAATTCTAATCCCCAGCACAAAATGTGCGTGGAGATGGAATAAGACCCACACTTGGTTCAAGGAAGCCAACGCCTTTTTCCCCCGTATTTCATGAGGCACGGCCGCTGGCTCGGTCCCCTAAAACAAGTCCTGTTCGTGACTCTACTATTCCCTAAGTATCGTAAGTTACGACTAGTAGTAGAAAGCTACCCGACTGATCGGGTCCACCCATCCTTAGAATGGTACCGTCAGGGCATCCATTCTCCCACTTTCCACACACTCACCCGTTCAATTGTTTTCTAATTAAGTCCTACCACACTGTGAAACACTTAAAAACAAATTCCTTTGTTAATTAATTACGCTCGATTCCTTAAAAGAAATCTTCCTTAGCACAACATTGAAATCAACGAACATACTTAGAGTGAAAAATATTTACAAAGACCCTGAAACCGGGCCGATATTCCAATCCAAACTTCATGTCCAAACCATAACCATAACCATAACCACAATCCAATCACAACCACAACCACAACCACAACCACAACCACATTGATGATCTAGAATTCGATCTTCCAGCCTCAACCAGCTGGGTAAACCTCACGGACCGTCTCCCCTCATCGTCGTCAGCCAGTCGATGAGGGCCAAGCCGTCCTGTCACCCCCTCAGGTACTGACGCTTGTACCAAACCCTCTCGCTCTTTGGAGGGGACGTCCCCTCATGAGGTGGGGGTTAAGTCACCGCACTAGCCTGGACCCACGGAACTGTTGAAATATACAAGTGAATAGGGTGTGTGTGGGAACAAGCTCTTGGATAGAGGCTGTAAAAGAGGAGATGTAATTGTGAAAGAACCTGTGAAAAGGTTAGGAGAATCTACTGGGAGAGAATAATGGGTAGCATGAGGGAATTTAGGAGTGTGGAGATATTCTGGGAGATATTCAGGGAAAAGAGAAGAGGTGGAGATATTCAGGGAGTGAATCATGGAGAAATCAATGGGATTTGATGCTTGATGTAAACTCTATAAATTGAGGCATAGCCCTAATGAGAATTTGCTGGTTTTTGAGTATCCATGCCTACATTAATCTATGTGCTAATTATTCACTAATCACTTGCTAATCACTTTGTTAATTATGTTGATTCTAGTGTTTGATCCACCATAGCTCATCATTTAGCTCAAATTTCAACATGGTATCAGAGCCATGCCTAGAATCAACCAGATTTATGAGCCCATTAGTGAATTAATCAAGATTAGTAAAATAATTAGCAAAAAAATCAGTTTTTAGTAAGCTTTCACTCTTCCCCTTCACCCCCAGCCAGTGGAGGGTCTCTAGCATCTAGCACACATCAAATTAGGGAAAAAGTTTCCAGCCATAGCTAGCTAAGCTCCTTAGCTTCAAGCCTATCTACTCCACGCAGCAAACCGCCGGCGGAAGCACCAGATTTTCGCAGATTTCTAGGCACCGTTTTTCTGAAGTAGAATGAAGATTGCTCTTTGCTCAGTTCAAATTTCTTCAATTCCTCTTAGCACAAAGGGTAATCAAGCATGCTCTACAAGCTGGTGAAGACAGAAATCAATTTCATCAAGTCTACAGAGAGATCCAAGCTCTTCATCAAATCTGCAGGTGACTTTGGTAAAACAGAGATTAAGCTTTCATTATTTGGTCAAATCTTGTGTTTCTTGGCTTAATCCTCTACTAGACTCATTGCTATTGATGCCTTTGAAAGCATTTGAGCTCATTTGAAGTGGAAGGCACCAGATCTGGACTCCCCGCATACTCTGTTTTCTGCACACAAAACAGAGCATTAATTTGCTAATCAGTGATTAATCAGTGCTAATCACTATATTTTGGTGCAATTGAGGATTCAAATTAACCATTAGGTATCTGATACAGATCCCTATAACTTCAGATTTCAAATCGGAGTTGGTTTGATACTCCAACCATCCCGTACAAATTGGTTACTCTCAATTTAGTGTAATTTCTGGGAAAATTGTGCTGATAAAATTGTGAAAATCATCATTTTGCATTTAACCCTTGGTTAATGCCTGTAAATCTCGCTCAAATTCAAGATTATTCACAGCCAGAATTGCATTTGGAATGTGCATGAGAATGGATGCTATACGCATTATGTATTGGGCACATTGCATCAGTGTAAAAATGGGAACAGACACTGCCCTTGTCCAGATTAAGGCAAGAGGTAAGACCTCCCGCATAAAATTGGGTTTGCATTGCATAATGACAAAAGATAAACATAAAAAGCCCAAAGAAACTGTCAGCAAATCATTGAAACATGTTGCTCACATGGAGCAAAATGACCCGACGAACGAGCTCATGGCCCCAGCCATGGAAGCAGAAGAATATCTCTTCCCAAGAAGAGGATCCACACCGAGAAGAAGACCTGAAGGAAGACATGGACCCGAGAAGAGAAGCTGCCCCGAGAAGACTGAAAGAAGAGACGGACGCGTGGAGAGATGCTGCCACGAGAAGAAGACTGAAGAAAAGAGAAGATGTGAGGCTCCAAAGAGTGAGGAGCCATGTGAAAATCTCTGAGAGAGAGAGAGAGAGAGAGAGAGAACCCACAACCCAATGTAACCTGCCCCAATAAAGTAAAACCACCTCTGAGCCACCGATGATGTAGGCCACGTGGTAGATGTATGTGTGAGCACTTTAGTCAAGGTCGCGGGCACTTATAGTAGCCTTGGACACATAGAGAGAGAGAGTGTCAAGGACTATGGAGTTTAGGGACTTGAGGCACTGGTCGCGGACTGTCAAGTAAGAAAGAAACTTGATACAGGGTCCAGGTGTGCTGAGATAACTTGAGGGGAGGAGTAGACACTGGTCGCGGACTATCAAGTAAGGGGAGGCAAACTTGGTATAGGGTCTAGGTGTACTAGGATTATTCACTTGAGGGGAGGTGTTGAAATATACAAGTGAATAGGGTGTGTGTGGGAACAAGCTCTTAGATAGAGGCTGTAAAAGAGGAGATGTAATTGTGAAAGAACCTGTGGAAAGGTTAGGAGAATCTACTGGGAGAGAATAATGGGTAGCATGAGGGAATTTAGGAGTGTGGAGATATTCTGGGAGATATTCAGGGAAAAGAGAAGAGGTGGAGATATTCAGGGAGTGAATCATGGAGAAATCAATGGGATTTGATGCTTGATGTAAACTCTATAAATTGAGGCATAGCCCTAATGAGAATTTGCTGGTTTTTGAGTATCCATGCCTACATTAATCTATGTGCTAATTATTCACTAATTACGTCTTAATCACTTGCTAATCACTTTGTTAATTATGTTGATTCTAGTGTTTGATCCACCATAGCTCATCATTTAGCTCAAATTTCAACAGAAACTAGGCAGCATATATACATCACCCTGGTGGTGAAATCCAATTCCCAGTGGCATAGGAGGGGATTGCCCTGGGCCGACTCCCGGCCTCGCTATATCCTCCGCCCGGCTACACAGGCAAGCACGGAGTTAGCTAAGGGGGGGAGAAGCTGTACCTGCATGTTAGCAATAAACCAGCAGTATATCCAATAAAAAGAGACATAGCCTTTATTCAATGAATTCACACATTAACAAAAACCATCGTTTCGGAAAGACAATGATTCAAAAGCAAGATTATTTTCTTATAACTTTACTTAAGAGTAACATAAGGTACTTTAGGCCATCTATACTAGGGGTTTAACCTTGGTCCCTTTCCTATTATTTCGAATCTTTGCATTAAGCTTCATAAGAGAGAATTTTACTTAAACTTATTAAATGACCAACCTGGTTATCGTTTTCGTGCCTATTCGCTTCAAGAGGGGCGAAGTCGATTGCAGGGACGCGATTCGCTTCATTTCCTCCTTGGGCAGTGCGTGGTTCTTCTATTCGGCGGCGTTTCGGCGCCATAGGAGCACTAGAGTTTTAAGAGGATAGAGAGAGAACGAGGTGAATATAAGAGGTTGGGAGCGTGGAGAGAAAAGAGAGAATTCTATTGGTTCAAACGGATTCGAAAACGGAGTCCGTTTGGGGTAGGAAAAGCTTGTTGGGCTTATGGGTAGGAACGGCCTCTTAGCCTAAGTTTAAGTCGCCGCATATGGGGGGGGGGAATTGAGAGGGTGTCCTTAACTTGGAGAGCTCTTGAGAAGAGTGTACGTCTAGGGAGGCCCAGGGAAGAGTAAGGCAAGGGTTGGAGGAGAAGCACACTTTAAGTCTATTCACACGGAGGGGGAGAAGAGTGTAGGACATGTCCTAGAGCTTGAGGGAGGGTTTGCACTAGGGCCTTGCTGGGGGCTTGTCTGGAGAAGGGGGCTGGGAGGGTCCTTTTATAGGTGCTGGAGGGTGGACGTCCGGGTGCGGGAAGGTGACACCTTGGTGGTGTAGGTGTCCGGGAGAGAGTGTGGGCGTGAGACACCTGGGGGGGAGGTGTCTCGAGGAGAGAGAAAGTGTGACACATGGGGGTGGAGGTGTCCCCAAGCGAGAGAGAGAGCGCGACACCTGTGGATAGAGGGTTCTGGGAGGAGAGTGTACGTGTAGGGGTGTGCTGGAGGGTGCGTCTAGGTCGTGTACACGCTTGGGTGTCCCGGGTGGATTGTCGGTTTTTTTCACGGGCGGCGCCCGTGGTGGGGCCCACGCCGGCCGCTCGCCGTCGTCCCGAGGGGTCAAAAATTTTTTTTTGACGGAAATGTCCGGCCTTGCCCCGTGACCATGGGGGCGTGTTCCGTTCGTTGATTAGATGCCTGGATAGTTACTATTTTAGGTCGGAAGTTCACAGATTAAAGGCTTAAAAGCTTAATTAAACCCATTCCGGGTACTCGTTTTTAGTTCAAAAAAAACTACTTTAAGCGTAAAATTACGCGTAGATTCCAAATTTGGATTCAAAATTACAAATTTCTAAGCAAAAATGGCTCATTTTCCAAAAATAGAAGTTTTTTGATTGTAAAAATGACAAACTAAATTATATTTTTCAACTCTGAAGCAAGTACATTGTTATTTACAATGGGTATGCTACATCCTTCCCTACTAAAAGAACTCGAGATGTCCTCATCTCGGCACGAACTTTGGGTAATTCTTTTGGAGGGTTGACTCTTCCTCCCAAGTGGCATCCTCCTCAGGGTAATCTTTCCATTCCACTAAATGTTCCCTAAGGATTCTATTGCACGAAGCACTCTTTCTCTAGAGTCGATAATTCTATTAGGTCTCATTTCAAGGACTCCCTGAGTTGGCATTACAACTTGTTCATCATCAAGAACATGGTCAGGATGAGGCACATATGGCTTTAGTAAACTTACATGGAATACATCATGGATTTTGAGGTGGGCGGGAGGCGAAGTTTGTAGGCATGTTTTCCCAAACATTTGATGACTTCATAAGGCCCACAATACCTTGGACTCAGCTTCCTAAATTTTCCAAGAGATAAAGAACTTCTCTTTGGCCGCACTCGAAGAAAAACTTTGTCTCCTTGCTGGAAAATTCTTTCAGATCTTTTGGTATCAGCATAATGCTTCTGTCGATCCTGGGCGGCTTTAATATCCTTACGAATAGCTTTGGTTTGTTCTTCCATTTCTTCAAGCATCATCCTAGCGGCTTCAATCTTTAGTGTGGGGTCAGAGAAATTTAAGGGAGACAAACATTCCTGACCATAAAGAGCTTTGAATGGTGAGATCCCTATGCTTTGGTGATAGGATGTATTGTAAGAGAATTCCACTAGAGGGAGATACTGAATCCACTTCTTTGGTTCACGTCCACAATAGGCTCTCAGGATGTCTTCTATAAAACACCATATTAGATAATTTGGGAAAAATCCCATTCCCATTTGAAAAATGGGAGCATGGTGAACTTGTCCAAAAGTTTATCAAAACCCCCTCATGTGACATATCATCGGAAAGATCTTGAAGAGTAGAATCTAAATCTATGATCTCCGACAAATTTGGAGTTAGTATGTTTAAGATATGTCCAAAACTATATGGAGTAACTGATTCCCAAAATGTGAGATTTTTCCCAAATTACCTAATATTGACTTATAACCTGATTAACTCTCTCAGTTTGACCATCTGTTTCTGGGTGGTAAGCTGTACTGAAACAAAGTTGTGTTCCAATAGCTTGGAATAATGATGTCCAGAACTTTGAAGTGAAGTCAGAGTCCCGGTCACTGGCTATTCTTTTTGGCAATCCATGAAGCCTAAAGATTTCCTTGATGAAAAGGCGGGCAATATCAGAAGATTTAAATGTCTTCTTTACTGGGATAATATGGGTCACTTTGGTAAGCATATCCACAACTACTAAAATAGAATCATACCCTCCTTGAGTTGTGGGAAGACTTGTGACAAAATCCATACTGATACATTCCCACTTCATCTGAGGAATGTCCAGAGGTTGGAGTTTCCCGGGCATTTTGATTCTTTCAGCTTTTAATCCTTTGACATGAAAGGCATTGTCTGATGTATTGAAGGATATCTCTCTTCATTCCAGGCCAAAAGTAACCTCTCCTTAAGGCATTCAAGGTTTTTGCATAACCTGGGTGTCCTGCTAACGGGGCTATCATGAGCTTCATACAAGATCATCTTCTTCAGTGCAAGATCTTTGGGAATACATAACCTATGCATGAAGTAGAGCCGTTCATCATCGAGGGTGTAACCCTTGATCAATATATTTTCCTTTTCTGTGGGTTCCTCCTTGTGAACTAGGCTTACTAGCTTTTGGTAATCAGGGTCATGAAGTGAAACCTGCTTTACCTTCTCTAGGATGGGGTTATTTGGCATAGAGATTGCACTTAGGAAGGACTTGCGACTAAGGGCATCTGCTACAACATTATCCTTTCCAGGACGAAATTTGATATCAAAATCAAACTCTTGCAGAATCTCAATCCACCTCCTTTACCTCATGTTGAGATTGGGCTGGGTGAAGATCCACTTTAAACTTTGGTGGTCAGTTACAAGCAGAAACTTACGGCCTAGGAGATAGTGTCTCCATAACTTGAAACAATGAACAACTGCAAGGAGTTCCAAATCATGGGTGGCATAATTGACTTCATAGGATTTAAGCTTACAAGAAGTGTAAGCCACAGGCCTTCCTTCTTGAATTAAGACACCACCAAGTGCAAGGCCACTAGCATCAGTGACAACCTCAAACTCTTTGGTGAAGTCAGGGAGCTTCAGAACTGGTGCTGAGGTGAGGATAGTCTTAAGTTGGCTAAAACTGATTTGGTGGATTGGTAACCATACTATCTTACATTCCTTCTTGAGGAGATCAGTTAAGGGTGCGGCTATCTTGGCATAATCCTTGATGAAGATCCTATACCATCCTGTGATGCCTAGAAACCCACGGATTTCTTTGACTGTCCTAGGGGGTGGCCATTCCAATATATCCTTGTAAGATTCCTCCCCCAACCCCCTTTTTGATGACTAGTATCTTCCCCCTGTAATCAATCCCTCTTCAGAAATATAAAGGCCTTGTTCTAACTGTTTTAGCCTAGAGAGAGAAAAATATGCTAGAGAGAGAATATTCAGATTATGAATATTTTTGGATAGAAAATTAACTCATCTTATTAAAATAAGTTCCCCTGAAATAGAAATTCAAAAAGAATTTTCCAATGTGCAATTGGAATTAATTGGAAATAAGTATAAAGAACCTTAGTCTAAGGGTCTAGATTTTTAGAAATTTTTAGATTATGGTCCAATTAAGGTTCCTATGGGCCAATAGCATCAATCCATGTGTAGGGAGGAGATAAATCCAATTTGTAAAAGAAGATACCCAAAAATGAGTAAATGCTCACATAAGATGAAGAGTTGAAAATGTACAAGATTTATTAGTAAAAAAACTATGAGCAATATTAAAATGATTCCATTATGACACATATGTAAGGAAGGGGGAGTTCTTTAAAGGAGGTGCATATTTCACATAAGATGAAGAGTTGAAAATGTACAAGGTTTATTAGTAAATAAACACATATGTAAGGAAGGGGAGTTCTTTAAAGGAGGTGCATATTTCACATAAGATGAAGAGTTGAAAATGTACAAGGCTTATTAGTAAAAAACTATGACACATATGTAAGGAAGAGGAGTTCTTTAAAGGAGGTGCATATTTCACATAAGATGAAGAGTTGAAAATGTACAAGGTTTATTAGTAAAAAACTATGAGCAATACAATTTTGACACATATGTAAGGAAGGGGAATTCTTTAAAGGAGGTGCATATTTCACATGCTTGAATGAGTTTTAAACTCATAAAAATTAAGATATTTCATCTCTCCTCTCTCCTCATTCAAGTCTAGTTCCAAAAAGTTAGCTTAATTGACCTAAAAATGGTCAAAAAGTGACCAAACTGACTTGGAAAATTCTAGAATCAGTTTGTTTGGTTAGGAGCTCAAATTTTCCTATAAATAGAAGCCTCCCCTTGTTAAAAGAGAAAAGATAGTCTCTTATGCTTTGTTACTCTACTCCACCTAAGCCAAATTAGATAGTGTCTTATGCTTTGTTACTCTACTCCACCTAAGCCAAATTAGATAGTGTCTTATGCTTGTTACTCTACTCCACCTAAGCCAAAATATAGAGTGACTTATGCATTGTTACTCTACTCTACCTAAGCCAAGAGTTGTGAATTCTTTAATAATTCACTAGTTTTTGATACTTCTCTCTTTCTTCAATCCCCATTGGTGGCTCCATCAACATACTAAACCAATTGATTGGTTGGGGGCCTCTACCGTGAATAAAGAATCAAGCAAATTATAAGGTAAGTATATTGAATTTTGATCTTTCTATAATTTCTCAATGATTCTCTCTTCTCAACCCCTCTCAAGCTTGAGAAGTTTAATTGGTATGGTTTTTTAAATGCTATTGAAGTTAATTGGTGAATAGTAGTGAAGAGTTACATAATTTAATAAATGCTATAGAAGTTAATTTCCATTTATGTTTAAATTCTAATGGTTTTTATGTAATTTCTCTCTCTCACTCAAGAAATGGTCATACTCATGAACCATTCTCAATCCAAATGAAGCTTTTCATAAAGCCTTTCCTTAATCCAAGATTAAGCTATGCTTGAGGCCAAATTAATGGCTTTTTGCTATGCTTTTAGTTTATGCACATTGATGATTCAATCCATTATGGATTGATGACCCAATTAGAGACCATTCTAATTGTTTTCTTAATGATCCAATTAGAGACCATTATGGATTGATGATCCAAGTAGAGACCATTCTAATTATTTCTTTAATAATGAGCTTTATCCCTTAGAAAAAAAAATTGAGATTTATCAGTCATAGTAGCGGAGCTATGGCAAAATTTTTATAGAAATTACGCATAAAATAAATTCATTCAAAGTATAAAAAGAGGAATTCCTACCATATTCTAGGAACTATCATCCTAGATTAATTAAAAGAATTTTATTATGCATGGAGATGTGGATGTTGCATGTAGATGTAGATGTATGGATGTGAGTGTAAATGTGGAGGTGGATGTATGCATGGGACGTGGATGTATACATGTAGAAATAGATGTGTAGATGAAGATGTAAATGGAGATGTGGATGGATGCATGTAGATGTAGAGGTATAGATGTAGATGTGAATGGAGATGTGGATGTATACATGTAGATGTAGATGTATAGATGTAGATGTGGATGTGGAGGTGGATGGATGCATGTAGATGTAGATGTATAGATGTAGATGGGAATGGAGATATGGATGTATGCATGTAGATGTAGTTGTGAATGGAGATGTATATGTATACATGTAGATGTAGATGTATAGATGTAGATGTGGATGTGGATGGGGATGTATGCATGTAGATGTAGGTGTATAGACGTAGATGTGGATGTAGAGGTGGATGTATGCATGTAGATGTAGGTGTATAGACGTAGATGTGGATGTAGAGGTGGATGTATGCATGTAGATGTAGATGTATAGATGTGGATGTGAATGTGGAGTGGATGTATGCATGTAGATGTAGATGTATGGAGGTGAATGTGAATGTGGATGTGGATGTGGATGTATGCATAGGGATGTAGATGTATGCATGTAGATGTGAATGTACGCATATAGTTGTGGATGTATGGATGTGAATATACGATTGTGATGTGAGGGAATCTGAAGTGATGAGATGGAAATGATGTGATGGGATGAGTATACATATAAATGGAATATGGAATAAGTAATGTAGATTGAGGAGGGATAATGTGGAAAAATGAAAGTTAAAATAGAAATTGTATTGTAAACTATTTGTAAATGCTGTTTGTAAATGCTGTCTGTAAATGATTGTTTTATGTCAAGAATGCTGGGGGGAGCATTTTGACCGTCTTGTGATTAAGGTCGTGATGAGAAAGTTGCAAGTGCTGACGGGGAGTCAATGAAGGACGTCTCGCGTAGCAAGGTCGGTCGAGGTCTTGACCAACCTCGGTGCGATTAAAATGGTGAGCTTCCGGTACGGTGGATGAGGGGCCAAGGAAGCGGCCTATGCGTGAAGCGCTAGGTTACCTGCGAAGGATCCTAGAGGGTGCTGACCATACGGTGCTCGGGCTCTGGGTCGCCTAGGATACCCACGCGTGCGTCGAGGAAGATATTGGAACTGAGTTGGAGTTGTTTTCTGAAATCGAGCATGGATCTGGTTGATTGACCTTGCTGGTCTTCAATGGATGAGTCCATGGCTCCTTATATGGATCTGTTGGTTGATCTTGCTGATCTTCAACGAGAGTCCATCTTGTTAAGTGATTATATTGCCAAGTATTATGGGCTAGGAACTATCGAAACGGCTCCTGAGCGTTCTAGTTGCCAATGATGCCATAGATACTCTGATGAAGGAATGATGGGAAATTAAGAATCAATTGGATAAATTGGAAGATGGTGATCAATGATACTATGGTTTTATTAAAGGATTGTTTTAAACTGGTTGAATCTGGTTGAAAAAGGCAATTTCATATTGGGTGTGTGAGTGGTGTGACTAGTTTTATTTTGCATGAACATCCGGCTAGGGGGCCTTGGGACTCTTTTCCTTGGTACCCGGGACAAAACCTAACCAAATTTTTAATTAGATCCCATCACTACAGTGGTTGGGCGGTTGGCTAACCCATGGGATTGGATGGGGTTAGGCTGGACTGATGGATCCGTAAATCGAGACTCAAACTTTTGTTTTTACGATAGAAAAAAAATAAATAAATCCCGGACAGAAACTGTTCTATGGATAGGAATCAACGGCTGTGCCTCTTGAATGGGGAAAAAAGCGTTAATCCCAATGATCCAAGTGCAAGTTTCTTCCCTGAACTGACTAAGTATCTTATAGATGTAATCGGAACATCTCGATCAGAAATGATCTTGACTACGTTAGAGTAAAAAGTTATCCTGGTGGAATCGCCCGTGCTTTCCGGTAGAGGAAGTTTTTCCGGGTTCGGTTTTGGAACAACCGACGGATTAGTCTCTTATCCGGATATCCGTGGGCGAGGCCCCGAGTGTGGGACCCCTGTCCCGCGCGAGAAGCGCTACTTCCGCTGCCAGTACCCTGAACCCGTTGCTCGGTGGGAACAGGGATCCTACAGTTGGTATCAGAGCATTTGGTTAATAAAGATCAACTGAGAAGACAAATATATCAAAAATTTATCAAGAGACACAAAAAGATTATAATTGTGTGAGATAATTCATACAATTTGATATTCAAACTGAAACTCGTAATTTGGTAATTGGGTCTTCAGATGGAAGTACCACAATTATATAGAATCCCTGACTTGCTTGAGGCCTAGACATGATAGTATTTACCTTATAATTCCAAGGGCCGTGACTACCCGTATATACCGAGAGTATACTGCAGCTCTTTACTGACAGTATATACGAGTAAATCTAAGACTTGAAATTATAAGCGTTAATGCTATCTAGATAATGATTTCGAATGTGATTGATATGATTTTTAATTCTGTTTGAGAATGAATGAATTGATTTGGATTCTGATTGAAAATGCTGATTGAAAAATGTTGATTTTTAGAAATTAGTTGAAATATAATGAAACCACAATGAGGGGGAATGGGACGAGTCCCTGTGATGATATTCATAACTAGATTGATGATAACGAATTCAGCAAATCACTATGAGATTAGTGGGTTGTGCTGTTAGATTGCCACTGTTAATACTTGACCGGTAGATCAAGTTAAAGGATGTCAAATTGAGAACTTGCTTGACTGAAATTTCCGTGTGGAGGAATGTTCCGAAGGAAACTTTTCAGTCTAATGGACCATTATCATGTTAAAGATATGAATGATATAATCTGAAGAAATTGTTATTTAATGATGAGTTCTATATAAGGGATATTTATCCCAGTGTTCTGCTGGGTTGACCAGAATATAAGCAACCCCAGAATAAAAATTGGATCTTAAGAATAAGAGCTGTCCTCTACCTTGCGAGATGAGGACATCTCGCACTTTTTAAGTGGGGTAGGATGTAAGATTCCTCCCCAACCTTCGAGGTATACTGGAGTAAGAATCTTCCTTTCTGATCTTATAATTATTCCCTCTCTAAAATAAAAGAAAATTTCTGTTTAAAAAAAGGAAGACTCTTTCCCTAGAATACTTCTCAGGAGTCACGCCTGTTTTAAGGATTTAGAACAATGAGTTTAGAAGTGAGAATCGGTGTTTTGGATACCAAGGTTTTGGTTTTCATTCGAGTACGGCCCAAAAGAAGTTCTTTATCTCTTGGGGAGTATAAGAAGTTATCCCCCAAATATTGTGACCCTTATATCTGAATTCAATGAAAATAGGTGACTTAGCCTACAAGCTTCTTTTATCTCCTCATCTCAAAATTATTAATGCCTTCTATAGAAAAATGTGTCAAAAACGAATCATGGAAAGACGGTAAAACTTCAGTGGCAAGTTACCGTTGGCTTCTAGGTTACGCTAGCTCCTTCCTTTATATAAGTCGTAACCTTTAACTATCGCTCACAGTAATCTTACTCCCATCAATCTCCTTTCCTTCTTAATCTCCTTCATGGCTTGGCAACAGGAATTAGTTTTATCCCTGATGATTTCTCACCTTCAAGACGCAAGAGAGTCTGTGAAGAAAGACTTTATAGAACAGTATGAGCGCTCACTTTTTCCTCACCTAGGAACTTCTGTAGCGCAGACCAAATGGCGGACCTATCAAAACATAACTAGGGTAACACCCTGGGGTCAGCAACACTTTCGTAACAATGTCCGCTTGGCCATGGTTATTGAAGCTTTGGGTTTGGGTCCCCGATACTACTGTGTCATGAGATCAAGGCATCTTGGGTTTTCTGAGCGGGTCTTTTTACTGGCATGTTTTCTTCCTCATGAGAAGATATGCCTTTACCCCATTTTTGGCTTGCCTCTCAGAGGTCCTTTTGTTAGATCACCTCATACCACTGAGATAGGTGCGGCAATAACCAGCAGAATCATTCCCATAGATGAGTTACCCTATACTTGTGCAGCTTGTGAGGACTGCTTTTGTGACCATATGATGGATGGGCTTATGGAAGTGTAAAGAGTTCTTCTATCTTTACTGTATAAGTCCCGTGAATGAATAAAGTTTAAATCTTGTTCTTATTTTGAATCTTGCTCTCTTTAAGACTTTTCTTGGTGGTTAATCTTGATTAAAAATTTTCTCTAAGTCTCATATTCGTGCATCTTGCGAAATTATCCCAAGTTGCGAGATGAGGACATCTCGCGTTTTTTAAGTGGGGTAGAATGTAAGATTCCTCCCCCAACCCCCTTTTTGATGACTAGTATCTTCCCCCTGTAATCAATCCCTCTTCAGAAATATAAAGGCCTTGTTCTAACTGTTTTAGCCTAGAGAGAGAAAAATATGCTAGAGAGAGAATATTCAGATTATGAATATTTTTGGATAGAAAATTAACTCATCTTATTAAAATAAGTTCCCCTGAAATAGAAATTCAAAAAGAATTTTCCAATGTGCAATTGGAATTAATTGGAAATAAGTATAAAGAACCTTAGTCTAAGGGTCTAGATTTTTAGAAATTTTTAGATTATGGTCCAATTAAGGTTCCTATGGGCCAATAGCATCAATCCATGTGTAGGGAGGAGATAAATCCAATTTGTAAAAGAAGATACCCAAAAATGAGTAAATGCTCACATAAGATGAAGAGTTGAAAATGTACAAGATTTATTAGTAAAAAAACTATGAGCAATATTAAAATGATTCCATTATGACACATATGTAAGGAAGGGGGAGTTCTTTAAAGGAGGTGCATATTTCACATAAGATGAAGAGTTGAAAATGTACAAGGTTTATTAGTAAATAAACACATATGTAAGGAAGGGGAGTTCTTTAAAGGAGGTGCATATTTCACATAAGATGAAGAGTTGAAAATGTACAAGGCTTATTAGTAAAAAACTATGACACATATGTAAGGAAGAGGAGTTCTTTAAAGGAGGTGCATATTTCACATAAGATGAAGAGTTGAAAATGTACAAGGTTTATTAGTAAAAAACTATGAGCAATACAATTTTGACACATATGTAAGGAAGGGGAATTCTTTAAAGGAGGTGCATATTTCACATGCTTGAATGAGTTTTAAACTCATAAAAATTAAGATATTTCATCTCTCCTCTCTCCTCATTCAAGTCTAGTTCCAAAAAGTTAGCTTAATTGACCTAAAAATGGTCAAAAAGTGACCAAACTGACTTGGAAAATTCTAGAATCAGTTTGTTTGGTTAGGAGCTCAAATTTTCCTATAAATAGAAGCCTCCCCTTGTTAAAAGAGAAAAGATAGTCTCTTATGCTTTGTTACTCTACTCCACCTAAGCCAAATTAGATAGTGTCTTATGCTTTGTTACTCTACTCCACCTAAGCCAAATTAGATAGTGTCTTATGCTTGTTACTCTACTCCACCTAAGCCAAAATATAGAGTGACTTATGCATTGTTACTCTACTCTACCTAAGCCAAGAGTTGTGAATTCTTTAATAATTCACTAGTTTTTGATACTTCTCTCTTTCTTCAATCCCCATTGGTGGCTCCATCAACATACTAAACCAATTGATTGGTTGGGGGCCTCTACCGTGAATAAAGAATCAAGCAAATTATAAGGTAAGTATATTGAATTTTGATCTTTCTATAATTTCTCAATGATTCTCTCTTCTCAACCCCTCTCAAGCTTGAGAAGTTTAATTGGTATGGTTTTTTAAATGCTATTGAAGTTAATTGGTGAATAGTAGTGAAGAGTTACATAATTTAATAAATGCTATAGAAGTTAATTTCCATTTATGTTTAAATTCTAATGGTTTTTATGTAATTTCTCTCTCTCACTCAAGAAATGGTCATACTCATGAACCATTCTCAATCCAAATGAAGCTTTTCATAAAGCCTTTCCTTAATCCAAGATTAAGCTATGCTTGAGGCCAAATTAATGGCTTTTTGCTATGCTTTTAGTTTATGCACATTGATGATTCAATCCATTATGGATTGATGACCCAATTAGAGACCATTCTAATTGTTTTCTTAATGATCCAATTAGAGACCATTATGGATTGATGATCCAAGTAGAGACCATTCTAATTATTTCTTTAATAATGAGCTTTATCCCTTAGAAAAAAAAATTGAGATTTATCAGTCATAGTAGCGGAGCTATGGCAAAATTTTTATAGAAATTACGCATAAAATAAATTCATTCAAAGTATAAAAAGAGGAATTCCTACCATATTCTAGGAACTATCATCCTAGATTAATTAAAAGAATTTTATTATGCATGGAGATGTGGATGTTGCATGTAGATGTAGATGTATGGATGTGAGTGTAAATGTGGAGGTGGATGTATGCATGGGACGTGGATGTATACATGTAGAAATAGATGTGTAGATGAAGATGTAAATGGAGATGTGGATGGATGCATGTAGATGTAGAGGTATAGATGTAGATGTGAATGGAGATGTGGATGTATACATGTAGATGTAGATGTATAGATGTAGATGTGGATGTGGAGGTGGATGGATGCATGTAGATGTAGATGTATAGATGTAGATGGGAATGGAGATATGGATGTATGCATGTAGATGTAGTTGTGAATGGAGATGTATATGTATACATGTAGATGTAGATGTATAGATGTAGATGTGGATGTGGATGGGGATGTATGCATGTAGATGTAGGTGTATAGACGTAGATGTGGATGTAGAGGTGGATGTATGCATGTAGATGTAGGTGTATAGACGTAGATGTGGATGTAGAGGTGGATGTATGCATGTAGATGTAGATGTATAGATGTGGATGTGAATGTGGAGTGGATGTATGCATGTAGATGTAGATGTATGGAGGTGAATGTGAATGTGGATGTGGATGTGGATGTATGCATAGGGATGTAGATGTATGCATGTAGATGTGAATGTACGCATATAGTTGTGGATGTATGGATGTGAATATACGATTGTGATGTGAGGGAATCTGAAGTGATGAGATGGAAATGATGTGATGGGATGAGTATACATATAAATGGAATATGGAATAAGTAATGTAGATTGAGGAGGGATAATGTGGAAAAATGAAAGTTAAAATAGAAATTGTATTGTAAACTATTTGTAAATGCTGTTTGTAAATGCTGTCTGTAAATGATTGTTTTATGTCAAGAATGCTGGGGGGAGCATTTTGACCGTCTTGTGATTAAGGTCGTGATGAGAAAGTTGCAAGTGCTGACGGGGAGTCAATGAAGGACGTCTCGCGTAGCAAGGTCGGTCGAGGTCTTGACCAACCTCGGTGCGATTAAAATGGTGAGCTTCCGGTACGGTGGATGAGGGGCCAAGGAAGCGGCCTATGCGTGAAGCGCTAGGTTACCTGCGAAGGATCCTAGAGGGTGCTGACCATACGGTGCTCGGGCTCTGGGTCGCCTAGGATACCCACGCGTGCGTCGAGGAAGATATTGGAACTGAGTTGGAGTTGTTTTCTGAAATCGAGCATGGATCTGGTTGATTGACCTTGCTGGTCTTCAATGGATGAGTCCATGGCTCCTTATATGGATCTGTTGGTTGATCTTGCTGATCTTCAACGAGAGTCCATCTTGTTAAGTGATTATATTGCCAAGTATTATGGGCTAGGAACTATCGAAACGGCTCCTGAGCGTTCTAGTTGCCAATGATGCCATAGATACTCTGATGAAGGAATGATGGGAAATTAAGAATCAATTGGATAAATTGGAAGATGGTGATCAATGATACTATGGTTTTATTAAAGGATTGTTTTAAACTGGTTGAATCTGGTTGAAAAAGGCAATTTCATATTGGGTGTGTGAGTGGTGTGACTAGTTTTATTTTGCATGAACATCCGGCTAGGGGGCCTTGGGACTCTTTTCCTTGGTACCCGGGACAAAACCTAACCAAATTTTTAATTAGATTCCATCACTACAGTGGTTGGGCGGTTGGCTAACCCATGGGATTGGATGGGGTTAGGCTGGACTGATGGATCCGTAAATCGAGACTCAAACTTTTGTTTTTACGATAGAAAAAAAATAAATAAATCCCGGACAGAAACTGTTCTATGGATAGGAATCAACGGCTGTGCCTCTTGAATGGGGAAAAAAGCGTTAATCCCAATGATCCAAGTGCAAGTTTCTTCCCTGAACTGACTAAGTATCTTATAGATGTAATCGGAACATCTCGATCAGAAATGATCTTGACTACGTTAGAGTAAAAAGTTATCCTGGTGGAATCGCCCGTGCTTTCCGGTAGAGGAAGTTTTTCCGGGTTCGGTTTTGGAACAACCGACGGATTAGTCTCTTATCCGGATATCCGTGGGCGAGGCCCCGAGTGTGGGACCCCTGTCCCGCGCGAGAAGCGCTACTTCCGCTGCCAGTACCCTGAACCCGTTGCTCGGTGGGAACAGGGATCTTACAATCCTTGACTTTGGCAGGGTCTACTGAGACGCCCTTTGAGGAGACAATGAACCCTAGATATTCAATTTGGGAAGTGAAGAAGGTACATTTGCTTTTCTTGGCATAGAGCTTATGTTCACGCAGTATTTGCAATACTTTGCGTACATGCTCCTCATGTTCCTCTTTTGACTGAGAATAGACCAAGATGTCATCAAATAAGACAAGGACAAATTCATCCAAGTAGGGTCGAAAGATATCCTGCATCAGGCGGTTGAAGGTGGTGGGAGCATTGGTTAATCCGAATGGCATGACTGTAAATTCATAGTGGCCATAGCAGGTATTGAAAGCGGTTTTGGAGATATCTGATTCCTTGATCCTAATTTGATAGTAGCCAGACCTTAAATCCATCTTGGAGAAAACTTTGGATCCATAAAGTTTGTCAAGAAGTTCGTCGATGCGAGGAATGGGGTATTTGTTTTTGACAGTGACCTTGTTTAGGCCTCGATAGTCAATACAAAGACGAAGCGTGCCATCCTTCTTTCTCTGGAAAAGAACTGGCGCTCCCCATGGGGAATTACTAGGGCGAATGAATCCTTGCTCAATGAGCTGCCTAAGTTGTTCCTTGAGCTCTATGGCTTCAGGAAGAGACATTTTGTAAGGTCTCCTTGAAATTGATTCAGCCCCAGGGATTAACTCAATCCCATGATCTACTTCTCGAGATGGGGGTAGTTTTGTAAGTTCCTCTAGAAAGATATCTGAAAACTCCTGGAGCCAAGAGGGTTCTAAATCTGGGTTGCTTTCTTCTACCTTGTTGAGTTTGACAAGGAAGATTTGTTGGCCCTTGCGCACTCCCTTAAGAAGGCGATTAGCTTTGACCAAATGAAATTTGGGTTTACCTGTTTTTCCCTGGGCTGATACTACCCGTCCTTGACTATTCTTAAAGGTGATGCTTCCTTCAGCACAGTGAATGTCAGCATTGTTTGCAATTAACCAATCCATACCAAGGATTCCATCATAAATCCCTAATGGTAAGCTTCTAAAATACCCATGGGTTGATTCACCACCCAATTCAAATTCAAGATCTCCCACACAATGTCGAGATACTTCTTCTTTTCCACTGGCTAACTCAACAATCATTACTTGGGCTGGTTTTTGATCTAACTGTAACTTACGCAAGCATTTTGGAGAAAGAAATGAATGCGTACTACCACAATCAATCAAGAGCTGGAAAGATCTACCTTGATAAGTAGCCGGAGCTTGGATAACAGAAAACTGCTGATTAGGTCCTTGATGTTCTATAGCTGCATGAATGGTGGCTTGCTCTTCTTCTTCCATCTCTAAAGTCAGTTCACCAATCATAGAGCAGACACGGGCAGTCACTCCACGACCTCTACCACGTCCACCACTACCTCGTCCAGCCTGGCGATTATTAGGAGTCCCACGACCTTGAACTCCCCGGCCGCCTTGTGGAGCAGGAATGACACTAGGATTGAGAGAGGGTCTTGCAAGTTTGGGGCATTCATTCCGGAAGTGGCCAACTTCATTGCAATAAAAGCACCTTTGGTCCCCATAGGATTCTGAAGTGGAATTAGCATAACTGCGGGGGATAAAATTATTGGGGTACTGACCAATAGAGTTGTGGTGGAAATTCGATTGGTAATTCCTCTGAAGGCGCCCCCTTGGGTTAGACTCAGGATAGACTCTCTTCTTTGTTTGACCACTCTTTACTTCTTTAGCCAGAGGTTTGGCTCGGGTAAGAGCATCTTGCAAGGTAGTTGGCCTCATTGCTTCAAAGCGAGAATCCAAGGGTTCATTCAGCCCTTGGCAAAATCGGGCCACTTGTTGAGTGATCGACATAGGTGGAGCATATTTGCCAAGTGTGACAAATTTTGAGTAATATTCCTCCAAGGTTAAGCTAAGCTACTTGAGGCTGAAGAACTCGTTCATCTTAATAGATTCATGAGATGGGGGAAGATAACGGCCCTTCACAGCTTGTCACTCCAGGTTTGGGTATCTTCAGTGACGCCCTTATCTCGACACCATTGCTTCCACCAAAGTTTGGCGTCCTCGGTAAGACGGAATCTGGCAAGCATGGATTGATTCCCGATTCCTGTACCAGCAACCAAAAAGTAATCGTCCATGGCTTCTATCCAAACTTCTGCATCCCTTTCAATCTTTGAACCTACCCCATTAAATGAGGGAGGTTGCATTTGTTTGAGGAGAAGCTTCTTCTCCTGTGTATCTGTATATAATGCATTGGGAGCAAGAAGTTGACGATCCTGGTTATCAATATGAAGCTAAATTTAGAATCATGTCACTTAGGCGGTTTAATACACATAAGACAATGAGTGTGAAAATCAAAACCTTTTATTCCAAGCTTTAATATTTACAAGTAAACCAAGCCATTTACAAGGATTGGACTAAATCCAATCTTATTTATTTACATGGTAGTCCTCTAGGGAACCTAATAAAGATCTGCGGTGGTAGCATTGAAAAAGTAGGGGGGTTCTCCCATGGTTTCAAGAACTCGATAAGTCTCTGGTAGGGGAGGTAAACCTCGTCTAGAAACACAGGTAACGGCTACTCTATCAGGGGATACAACTTGAGTCACTCTATCATAAACCCATCGATTCTGCAACATGCGATTCCCATCGATAGTGACATAGGTGTTACGAGGAGTGCCAATAAACCAGAACAGGCGAACCATCCGCAACATCTCGGCATATCGGATCCGCCTCAAGTCGTTGGTGAGATTGCCGACGTGCTCAGCTCGAATGATGAAATAGGTAGATCGACGATGCCAATACTCAGCTCTGTTCCATCCCCTTTCGATGCGAGTGTAAAGAGGAAGGGTTAGCTTGTCTACAATGTGCATCATAGTGTCACGGAACTCAAATTCGGAAGAGCGACAAGCAGTCATAAACATGCATTGGAATACCAGGAAGCGAGAATAGGGATCCATCTCGTCCTCCTCCGTCCAGCCGTAACTAGATTAGTTTAAGAAGAATTCCTAGAGCAACAAGAGAATACAATATGAAATCACCCAAGTCTAAACCTGCTCTGATACCACGTGTAAAGCCCCCGGCCGACCCGTAGGGCGGGGGAATCCTTTTGATAGGCGGTTAAGTCTCGTGTTATTTTTTGATTGACGACACCTCGATCTCGTAGGAATACGAGGTTACGAGCAAACGGACAGACCTAACTCTATCTCGCAGGGGAAGCGTAGTCATCCTAAAGGAAATTCTAATCCTCAGCACGAAATGTGCGTGGAGATGGAACAAGACCCACACTTGGTTCAAGGAAGCCAACGCCTTTTTCCCCCATATTTCATGAGGCACGGTCGCTGGCTCGGTCCCCTAAAACAAGTCCTGTTCGTGACTCTACTATTCCCTAAGTATCGTAAGTTACGACTAGTAGAAAGCTACCCGACTGATCGAGTCCACCCATCCTTAGAATGGTACCGTCAGGACATCCAGTCTCCCACTTTCCACACACTCACCCGTTCAATTGTTTTCTAATTAAGTCCTACCACACTGCGAAACACTTAAAAACAAATTCCTTTGTTAATTAATTACGCTCGATTCCTTAAAAGAAATCTTCCTTAGCACAACATTGAAATCAACGAACATACTTAGAGTGAAAAATATTTACAAAGACCCTAAAACCGGGCCGATATTCCAATCCAAACTTCATGTCCAAACCATAACCATAACCATAACCACAATCCAATCACAACCACAACCACAACCACAACCACATTGATGATCTAGAATTCGATCTTCCAGCCTCAACCAGCTGGGTAAACCTCACGGACCGTCTCCCCTCATCGTCGTCAGCCAGCCGATGAGGGCCAAGCCGTCCTGTCACCCCCTCAGGTACTGACGCTTGTACCAAACCCTCTCGCTCTTTGGAGGGGACGTCCCCTCATGAGGTGGGGGTTAAGTCACCGCACTAGCCTGGACCCACAGAACTAGGCAGCATATATACATCACCCTAGTGGTAAAATCCAATTCCCAGTGGCATAGGAGGGGATTGCCCTGGGCCGACTCCCGGCCTCGCTATATCCTCCGCCTCGCTACACAAGCAAGCACAGAGTTAGCTAAGGGGGGGGAGAAGCTGTACCTGCATGTTAGCAATAAACCAGCAGTATATCCAATAAAAAGAGACATAGCCTTTATTCAATGAATTCACACATTAACAAAAACCATCGTTTCGGAAAGACAATGATTCAAAAGCAAGATTATTTTCCTATAACTTTACTTAAGAGTAACCATAAGGTACTTTAGGCCATCTATACTAGGGGTTTAACCTTGGTCCCTTTCCTATTATTTCGAATCTTTGCATTAAGCTTCATAAGAGAGAATTTTACTTAAACTTATTAAATGACCAACCTGGTTATCGTTTTCGTGCCTATTCGCTTCAAGAGGGGCGAACTCGATTACAGGGACGCGATTCGCTTCATTTCCTCCTTGGGCAACGCGTGGTTCTTCAATTCGGCGGCGTTTCGGTGCCATAGGAGCACTAGAGTTTTAAGAGGATAGAGAGAGAACGAGGTGAATATAAGGGGTTGGGAGCGTGGAGAGAAAAGAGAGAATTCTATTGGTTCAAACGGATTCGAAAACGGAGTCCGTTTGGGGTAGGAAAAACTTGTTGGGCTTATGGGTAGGAACGACCTCTTAGCCTAAGTTTAAGTCGCCGCATATAGGGGGGAATTGAGAGGGTGTCCTTAACTTGGAAAGCTCTTGAGAAGAGTGTACGTCTAGGGAGGCCTAGGGAAGAGTAAGGCAAGGGTTGGAGGAGAAGCACACTTTAAGTCTATTCACACGGGGGGGGGAGAAGAGTGTAGGACATGTCCTAGAGCTTGAGGGAGGGCTTGCGCGTAGGGCCTTGCTGGGGGCTTGTCTGGAGAAGGGGGCTGGGAGGGTCCTTTTATAGGTGCTGGAGGGTGGACGTCCGGGTGCGGGAAGGTGACACCTGGGTGGTGTAGGTGTCCGGGAGAGAGTGTGGGGGGGGAGGTGTCTCGAGGAGAGAGAAAGTGTGACACATGGGGGTGGAGGTGTCCCTAAGAGAGCGAGAGAGCGCGACACCTGTGGATAGAGGGTTCTGGGAGGAGAGTGTACGTGTAGGGGTGTGCTGGAGGGTGCGTCTAGGTCGTGTACACGCTTGGGTGTCCCGGGTGGATTGTCGGTTTTTTCACGGGCGGCGCTCGTGGTGGTGGGGCCCACGTCGGCCACCCGGACCGTCGTCCCGAGGGGTCAAAATTTTTTTTTTGACAAAAATGTCCGGCCTTGCCCCGTGACCATGGGGGCGTGTTCCGTTCGTTGATTAGATGCCTGGATAGTTACTATTTTAGGTCGGAAGTTCACAGATTAAAGGCTTAAAAGCTTAATTAAACCCATTCCGGGTACCCGTTTTTAGTTCAAAAAAAACTATTTTAAGCGTAAAATTACGCGTAGATTCCAAATTTGGATTCAAAATTATAAATTTCTAAGCAAAAATGGCTCATTTTTCAAAAATAGAAGTTTTCTGATTGTAAAAATGACAAACTAAATTATATTTTTCAACTCTGAAGCAAGTACATTGTTATTCACAATGGGTATGTACATGTTACACCCCAGATGTAGGGAAGGTGGCACAAATCAAGGAATAAATCAGTGGAGCAGATCATGGACAAACATGTATAAATTAAGGCATTGGCCTAATGAGTATTTGCTAGTTTTTTAGTATCCATGCATACATTAAGCTATCAGTTAATTTCTCACTAATCTTATCTTAATCATCATCTAATCACTTTCTAATTAATCATCATCTAATCTTATCTTAATCATCGTCTAATCACTTTCTAATTAATGATGTTGATTCTTTCATTTGATCCACCATAGCTCATCACTTTTCTTGCATTGTAATATGTTATCAGAGCCTATCTTAGGATCCATCCAATTTATGAGCTTATTTATCTTGCTAATCATACGATTAATTATGATTAAGAGATATTCACTTTTTTTAGTCTCTTCTCCCTAGCCAAAGTGTACCCTCAGCTGGTGGAGGAGCTCCCTCTCACTTCACATATACCCATTTCCCAAGCCCTTTTGGGGGCACAAACTAGACTCAAGGCACTCCACGCAGCTTGAAGGATATGACTCAATTCAGCGCAGAACACCGGCGGCGGCTGCGTGAATTTCAAGCGCCAAAACATTTGGGAAAAAATCTTCAAGCGATAGGTCTACTTTGAATTTGCCTAATTCCAACTAGTCCTAGGGGTTTTCAACCATGCTCTACAAGTTGGTGAAGGTGGTTTTTGATTTCATCAAGTCTACAATGAGATCAAGCACTGTGCACAGTTAGGGAAGTGCCTCTATTAATCACTTGATTAATTCTTCATTAAAGCTTCAATCTTGATGTTTTTGGGCCCAAATATATCTAGATACATTTATCTACTACTGTATTGAAGCATTTTGAGATTAGATTTGTGCAAGTGGATCAATTGAAGACTCCAAGTTGGGATAGTCTTCTGCACATGAACAGTGAATTATCTTGGCAAATTACTTAATTAATCCACCTAATCAAGGTGTTAATTAGGCATTGGTGGATCTAATACAACATTGGGAAGGTGCTACACATGTCTATGTGTTCAAATTTAATTTTTTATCACAATCACTACCCCGATTAATCCCTCCAAATCAGTGTATTTTTTGCACACACAAAAGAGGAGATTATTTCACTAATCAATGATTCATCAATACTAATCACTATATTTTGTTAAATTGATGGTTCAAATTTACCATTGGATATCTGATACACATACCTATCACTTCATATTACATTTCGGAGATGGTTTGATACTCCAACCATTCAGTACAGATCAGCTACACTTGGGTTTATATATTTTTTGGTAAATTTATGCTGATAAATTTATTGTAATCATCATTTAACACTAGGTTTGAGTTTTAAAAGGGTATACATTGCCCTTGAATATTGAATTGGATCAAGAGGTAAGACCCCCTTCACATCATCTCATGAGCACAGCATAAGAAATAGCTAAATTTAATGGGGAGCAGTTTCATACATGGCAAACAAAGACCATGTATTTGCTCATGAGGAAAAATATGTGGGGGCTAGTTGAACAAAGACTTGAACAAATATAAAAGCATTAAGCAATAACTAGTAGCCATTGGTAGTAAGAAGGTAGAGGATGATGAGGTACTAGTAGTGCTTCTGAAGGGTGTGGACAAAGGAGAATATGAAAACATTATGGCAACCTTAAAGAATGTACCTGAATTGAAGCTACATGAGATAGAAGGAGCTCTACTAGAGCAAGAGACCAAGGTCAAAGAGAATTAAAACTTGGACCCAACAACTGGAGAGGAAAAAGTATTCTACACCCGAGGAGGATTCTCACGAGGACGAGGATGAGGAAGAGGCAGGGAGGAGGAAGGACCTTCACTTCCCACAATAGCAAACCCAGTGAAGAAGGATCGACATTGGCAAACTTCATGGAGACTCCTAAAGAAGTGGAGTCAGAACATCTCTTCTAAGAGAGAAAGAGAGAGAAACCCCAAAACCCAATGTAACCTGCCCCAAGAGAGTAAAACCACTTCTGAGCCACCGATGATGTAGGCCATGTGGTAGATGTATGTGTGAGCACTTTAGTAAAGGTCACGGGCACTTATAGTAAGCCTTGGACACATAGAGAGAGAGTGTGTCAAGGACTATGAGTTAGGGACTTAAGGCACTAGTCGCGGGGGGCTACCAAGTAAGAGGGAAACTTGGTATAGGGTCTAGGTGTGCTAGGAATATTCACTGTAGGGGAGGTGTTGAAATATACAAGTGAATGGGTGTGTGTGCAGAAACAAGCCCTTAGCAAGAGGCTGTAAAAGAGAGTCTATAAATGAGTGGGTAGCAGTGAAAAGGTGAGAGGTATCTACTACTGGGAGAGAATAAAGGGTAGCATGAGAAGATCTAGGATGTGTGGAGATATTCTGGGAAAAGTGAAGAGGTGGAGAGAATCAAGCAAAAGAGGTGGAGTGACTCAAGGATGAGGTGTCCCCCAAGATGTAGGGGAGGTGGCACAAATCAAGAAACAAATCAGTGGAGAAGATCATGGACAAACTTGTATAAATTGAGGCATTGACCTAATGAGTATTTGCTGGTTTTGGAGTATCCATGCTTGCATTAAGCTATCAATTAATTACTCACTAATCTCATCTTAATCATCATCTAATCACTTGCTAATGATTTTGATTCTTGCATTTGATCCACCTTAGCTCATCACTTTGCTTGCATTTTAACACACTACAACTTTGGATTAATAAAATTTAAAACTTATCCTACTAGAAGAACAAGTTCTCAAAGTATTTGAAATAAATAACACATGAAATTACTAAATCAAAATTCCTATAACATCTAGATTAACAATTGTGTAATTCCATATTATCTAAAATAATAGGTTAATCAAAATTCTCATAAATTTTATAGTAACAATCTCTAAAATCCCAGACTATATAAAATAACTTATTTCAAAAACTAATATTATCCAAAATAAAAGTCTCTAAATTCCCATATTATTTGAAATTGTATGTTTCTCCCAATTATAATATTTTCAAAGTATCAAGATTTTTTTCTTTCCCTTAATACGATGTTATATATATATATATATATATATGTATGTATACACCTAGTTACATACGTTTGTGAGTGAGTGAGTGAGTGAGTGAGTGTGTGTGTGTGTGTGTGTGTGTATGTATGTATATATATACATATATATATATATATATATATATACAAATATATATATACACACACACATATACATATATACATATATATATACATATACATACGTATATGTACATATACATGTATACATATGTATATATACATATGAATATATATATATACATACATATATGTACATGCATATGTATGAATATATATCTCTATACACATATACATATGCATATATACATATGAATATATATATATACATACATATATGTACATACATATGTATGTATATATATACACATACATATATGTGCATACATATGTATGTATATATATCTATATACACATGTATATATATATATATACACACACACACACATGTGTATATAGATATATATACATACATATGTATGTATATATATCTATATATGTATATGTATACATATACATATACATATATGTGTATATGTGTGTGTGTGTGTGTAATATATATATATATACGTATATGTATATATCTATATACATATATATATATTTATCTCTATATATATGCATACATATATGTATATACATATGTATATAGATATATACGTATACATATATATACTATACATACATACATACAAAGGATTAACGAATTAATCTAATTTTTGTTTAAATAATGAAAGAATTTCCCTTGCAACTTGGACCCTAGGGTATACGGCTCGGCTATAACAGCCCAGCATGTGGAAGCGAACCTAGAAGTCATGACTGTGGAAGAGGTACTAGTTTGACTACAGCTCTAGTTACATTGGTGCATACTTAAGTGATTTCAAAGACTATAGCTCTAGTTACATTAGTGCATACTTGATTCTCATTTGATTAGTGCACACTCGATTCTCATTTGATTACAAGAAGGTGATGAGTGCACACAACCCGTTTCTATCAAACTAGACCCTTTGATTTTAAAGCTTGGAAGTTACGCTTAAATCTAGTAGTTATATAGATCATTCATATAATATCCATGTATGAACTTTGTGCACTTGATGTTACAATATATACATTTATTTACTTATTCGTGTGAGGTGAGAATCTAAATTCCTTTTTTTAAAAGATATATATATAGCACAAACTCTTAGCAATTCAACCCCTCAAATATACAAGCTGTATATCCATATGTGTATATATATATATTATAAAGAGAGATATATATACATATATATATTATATAGAGAGAGAAATAAAACTCATTACAACACAAACTCTTAGCAATTCAACCACTCAAATATAAGAGTTGTGACCAGCAACAAAGATAGCCCAACTCTTTGATGATATAAAACAAGTCTCTCTTAGAATAAATTTTGCAATATAGAAGGAAATCCCTCCATGGTCTTCTTCTACAAAGAGCTAGTTGGAAGTATTTAAATGGAGTCTTCTCTCAAAAGTGGACATCCCAATGAGGATAAAGATGTTATTGTAAAAAGTTATGATGTCTGGTCCACCCTTATTAGGGGTAAAGTCAAGCAAAAGAGAAGAGTTGGATAGTTGATTGGATGGATGTTAGAATGACCTGGCCTATGTGGTGATTTGGTAACTCAAAATTATCAAAGAGGTGAGAATCTAAATCTATACAGGGAACCCTCCTTTTTGTAGGCTAGAGTCGCCTTGCATGTCATTGACTAATGCGTAATTAATAAGGCTTAAAATGTAATGAATATAGTGCTTGTTCTAGTGGTTAAGGGGATGACTTATAACCTAGAAGTACTAGGTTCGATCTTCGGCTAGACACCTGATTGTTACCTTGCAATCACTTTGTAGAGGAGGATATGAGGGATGCTCAGTGAGAACAGTGTGTACGTAGCCTCACATAGCAATCTGAAATGAGGAGTGTACTTGTGTGCATGCATGGGCATCCTCTGCTATTGGAACAGCTCCTTAGCTAATGGCCCTAAGTGAAGCTAATCAATTGTCAGCAATGTGCCTCACCATAAAGATGCTCTCTCCTCTAGATGTCAAATTAACATGCCCTTTTGTTTCTTCATTGATTGCCTTATCATTCAAGCATGGGTTGCTGCTAATAGATTGGTTCAGAGACTACTATGTGGCTTGTCATTCAAGCTGTTAATAGACTAGCTCTCTCAACTAATTATTTGCTTGCTGATTATGTCAGGTGGGTGCCACCTCCATACACAAAAATCAAGCATGAAAAAGTGTGCATCACACGACATGACTTTCATGAATTATACGGGCTTAGTTTGATTGGAGTGGACTGCCCATAGTTGTTGAATATTCCACAGAAAGACTGGTTCTCTATCTTTATGGTGCTACGAACAAGAGGCCGGAAGGTGAAGCTTCAAACCATTCGGCTGAAGTTTTACAAGTAGTTCATTATGCTATATCAGATGGTGTACCAGGATCTGCCTGTAAATGGTGAGGTTGCAGCATGGTTTGCAAAGGCGTTCGCTTTTGAAAATTATTGATCGGCACAATTGGCAACCGACAAGACTGCACACCAGGTTACTTGGGCAATGGTGGGGCTGAGAACTCAGTTAATTGTGTGCAAAAACACAAGGGCCATTAGGTTTTGGGTTTCCCTCTCTTTCTCTTTTGAAGAGATGTTTTGACTCCACTTCCTTGGGAGTCTCCATGAAGTTTGCCAATGTCGATCCTTCTTCACTGGGTTTGCTATTGTGGGAAGTGAAGGTCCTTCCTCCTCCCTGCCTCTTCCTCATCCTCGTCCTCGTGAGAATCCTCCTCGGGTGTAGAATACTTTTTCCTCTCAAGTTGTTGGGTCCAACTTTTTATTCTCTTTGACCTTGGTCTCTTGCTCTAGTAGAGCTCCTTCTATCTCATGTAGATTCAATTCAGGTACATTCTTTAAGGTTGCCCATAATGTTTTCATACTATCCTTTGTCCACACCCTTTAGAAGCACTACTAGTGCCTCATCATCCTCTACCTTCTTACTACCAATGGCTACTAGTTATTGCTTAATGCTTTTATATTTGTTCAAGTCTTTGTTCAACTAGCCCCCACAGATTTTTCCTCATGAGCAAATACATGGTCTTTGTTTGCCATGTATGAAACTGCTCCCCATTAAATTTAGCTATTTCTTGTGCTGTGCTCATGATGATGTGAAGGGGGTCTTACCTCGATCCAATTCAATATTCAAGGGCAATGTATACTCTTTTACAACTCAAATCTAGTGTTAAATGATGATTACAACAAATTTATCAGCATAAATTTACCAAAAAATATATAAAGCCAAGTGTAGTTGATCTGTACTGAATGGTTGGAGTATCAAACCATCTCCGAAATGTAATATGAAGTGATAGGTATGTATATCAGATATCCAATGGTAAATTTGAACTGTGAATTTAACCAAAATATAGTGATTAGTATTGATGAATCATTGATTAGTGAAATAATCTCCTCTTTTGTGTGTGCAAAAAATACACTGATTTGGAGGGATTAATCGGGGTAGTGATTGTGATAAAAAATTAAATTTGAACACATAGACATGTGTAGCACCTTCCCAATGTTGGATTAGATCCACCAATGCCTAATTAACACCTTGATTAGGTGGATTAATTAAGCAATTTGCCAAGATAATTCACTGTTCATGTGTAGAAGACTATCCCAACTTGGAGTCTTCAATTGATCCACTTGCACAAATCTAATCTCAAAATGCTTCAATACAATAGTAGATAAATGTATCTAGATATTTTTGAGCCCAAAAACATCAAGATTGAAGCTTTAATGAAGAATTAATCAAGTGATTAACAGAGGCACTTCCCTGACTGTGCACAGTGCTTGATCTCATTGTAGACTTGATGAAATCAAAAACCGCCTTCACCAGCTTGTAGACATGCTTGAAAACCCCCAAGACTAGTTGGATTTAGGCAAATTCGAAGTACACTTGTTGCTTGAAGCTTTTTTCCCAAATGTTTTGGCACGCTGCCCCATCGGTGTTCTACGCTAAATTGAGTCATATCCTTCAAGCTGCGTGGAGTGCCTTCTTGAGTCTTGTTTGTGCCCCCAAAAGGGCTTGGGAAATGGGTATATGTGAAGTGAGAGGGAGATCCTCCACTAGCTGGGGGTACACTTTGGCTAGGGAGAAGAGACGAAAAAACTGATTATCTCTTAATCATAATTAATTAGATGATTAGCAAGATAAATAAGCTCAAAAATTGGATGGATCCTAAGATAGGCTCTGATAACATGTTACAATGCAAGAAAAGTGATGAGCTATGGTGGATCAAATGCAAGAATCAACATCATTAATTAGAAAGTGATTAGATGATGATTAAGATAAGATTAGTGAGAAATTAATTGATAGCTTAATGTATGCATGGATACTCAAAAACTAGCAAATACTCATTAGGCCAATGCCTTAATTTATACAAGTTTGTCCATGATCTGCTCCACTGATTTATTCCTTGATTTGTGCCACCTCCCCTACATCTGGGGTGACACCTCATCCTTGATTCACTCCACCGCTTTTGCTTGATTCTCTCCACCTCTTCGCTTTTCCCAGAATATCTCCACACATCCTAGATCTTCTCATGCTACCCTTTATTCTCTCCCAATAGGTACCTTTCACCTTTTCAGTGCTACCCACTCATTTACAGACTCTCTCTTATAGCCTCTTGCTAAGGGCTTGTTCCCGCATACACACCCATTCACTTGTATATTTCAACACAGTGGTCTTGAACTAGGAACACTTCTAGTTGATCGTCCTCATGGCGGGCGATTACTATCATTACTACCAAAGATAATGTTGTGTAATAGGTGTGTTTATAGACATTTTTTCACGTAATAAATATTTAGTAAGCTGATGAATTTCAAGTAATGGTGGTGTTAAAAAAACACCTTTTTGAAGAGTAGTAATTTTGATGTGTGGAGTTGTTTAAGAGAACAATTGTAGTTTTAACAAAATGAAAAAAGAATCTTAAAGTAAAATAAATATGATTAATACATGAACTAACTCATGTTCTTAAAGGATTAAAAAATGAAAAAAAGATAAAAGGCTGGCTAATCTATTAATGTATTTTTCCTTTCAGCTTTCAAACTTGCTTGAGCTTTCACACACACAATCTATGGGATCTTTATACTTTTTTGTACATTTCGTCCCTTTGATGTATACATGCCCTCGAGACATGCCCACGCAATGGAATCTATAGACTCCCAACATAGTGGATCTTCTAATAATCTATATATACTTCTACATCTGTAGCATTTTTTTATATTAAAAACAAAGGAGTTGAATATTGTAGTCGTACTACCTATCCATAATGTTTTGAAAGCTTATTTATTACAAATAGGAACCTAATATTATAGTCATACCTATCCATGATGTTCTAAAATCTTGTTTGTAATAGTATCTCATTGTGCCACTCCTAACCAAATTGGATAAATATCATCTAATGGACAAACAAGCATAATTAAGTCTCCCTTCACTACAAGAGGCGGGGCCATTATCCAATTCTTTATATCCTACCATTTGAGAAAATGCTTCTTTGGCTTACCTCTTTGAACACCACAATAATGCTTCCGATCCTAGGAATTCATCATCATTCCCAATTGGAGTAGTTCAATGATCCTCATCTTGCATGGTTCTTAGCTAAAAATTAATATAATACTGTGTATTCAGAGTACTATTTCTTGCATTCAAGTGCACAAGAGTTTTCTTCCAATACTCAATCAATATATAGATGCAATGGTGATGTCGGTCCTTGTTGTTATTCCTAGTAAGTCTTATTGGTTTAAGTAATCTTATATCCTAGATATTTCCTATAAACAATATTTTATGTGTGGAAACATAGAAACTAACCTTGGTACACCAATTAGAAGCATTGTTTTACCTTGATTGTCTCGTTTCTATAACTCAATGTGCCCTTAAATTGGCAACCAATTAGGAGACTTCATGTGCATCTTGTATTGCATTAACAGAGCATTGTGCTCCTGTACAAAAAATCTAAATTTGTGTGGTTTTGAGTGCTTGAATTGGTGTGGTTTTGAGTGCCCAATCAAAGAATCTTGGCCATCACAAAGCTAATCTTCTATGTATGGCTTAAAATTAGGCACTTTGATTATTGAGAATGGGGCCTGAGATATACTTTCACAAGTGTTAAAAGTTTACAACAAACTCTGACAACCTGCTAATAAACATAGTATTAACATTCTCGGGTGTGTGTCCGCAACCATCAAGAATGCTAATTCTACAAATTTGAATGTGCCTCTTGCCACTAGGAATGATGATAGGTATACAAACAAGAACCTATTTTTTATTTTTTAAATTAGATGCGCACTTACCAAACAATAAAATAATGTTTTTGAAAATTCTTAAGAGGATATACCTATGGTGTTTTCTTAATTTGGACAAGTTAACAAAAGACATGCACAATCTTTGATTGAATCCCTTGTGCATGTTATGATGTAGATCTAGAGCCTTTATAGGAGCCTTTTTTAACATTAGACTCTTTAGGAGTTCACACTCCAAATCAGGCACCAACTTCAACATGATTATCAACTCATTTCATATTTATAAGGCAATGAGAGAATGAGAGAGGGATCCAGTTATGAAATTAGGATCTAACGACAAATTGCATTTAAAAACTACCCAAACCTACCTTGACCATGTCCATGAGTTATCATTCCTATTAAAGAAACTAGTAATTGGGGTCACCTATCTATATCCTTTGATTGCATAGATTACACTCTTTGATCTTAGAAACTACTATTTTTTGTTGATCCTTTTTGTCATGAATAATGCATAAGTACCTTTTGGTTGACAATAATTTGCCAACTATAGTACAAATTTTTGTAGTTGCTTTGTTGATCCATATGCTTTTTGCATCCCTTCATTGTTGAAATTTGAGCATTGTGATGAGCTATGGTGGATCAAACACTAGAATCAACATCATTAACAAAGTGATTAGCAAATACTTAAGACATAATTAGTGGGTAATTAGTAAATAGATTAATGTAGGCATGGATACTCAAAAACCAGCAAATTCTCATTAGGGCTATGCCTCAATTTATAGAGTTTACATCAAGCATCAAATCCCATTGATTTCTCCATGATTCACTCCCAGAATATCTCCACCTCTTGCCTGATTCTCTCCACCTCTTCTCTTTTCCCTGAATATCTCCCAGAATAACTCCACACTTCCCAGAATATCTCCACACTTCCTAAATTCTCTCATGCTACCCTTTATTCTCTCCCAGTAGATTCTTCTCACCTTTTCATTATCACAATTACATCTTCTCTTTTACAGCCTCTAACCAAGGGCTTGTTCCCGCACACATCCTATTCACTTGTATTTTCAACACCTCCCCTCAAGTGAATACTCCTAGTACACCTAGACCCTATACCAAGTTTGCCTCCCCTTACTTGGTAGTCTGCGACCAGTGTCTACTCCTCCCCTCAAGTTATCTTGGGGGCCTCTACCGTGAATAAAGAATCAAGCAAACCGTAAGGTAAGTATATTGAATTTTGATCTTTTCTATAATTTCTCAATGATTCTCTCTTCTCAACCCCTCTCAAGCTTGAGAAGTTTAATTGGTATGGTTTTTTTTAAATGCTATTGAAGTTAATTGGTGAATAGTAGTGAAGAGTTACATAATTTAATAAATGCTATAGAAGTTAATTTTCACTTATATTTAAATTCTAATGGTTTTTATAATTTCTCTCTCTCACTCAAGAAATGGTCATACTCATGACCCATTCTCAATCCAAATGAAGCTTTTCCTTAATCCAAGATTAAGCTATGCTTGAGGCCAAATTAATGGCTTTTTGCTATGCTTTTAGTTTATGCACATTGATGATTCAATCCATTATGGATTGATGACCCAACTAGAGACCATTCTAATTGTTTTCTTAATGATCCAATTGGAGACCATTATGGATTGATGATCCAATTAGAGACCATTCTAATTGTTTTCTTAATGATCCAATTAGAGACCATTATGGATTGATGACCCAATTAGAGACCATTCTAATTGTTTTCTTAATGATCCAATTAGAGACCATTATGGATTGATGATCCAATTAGAGACCATTCTAATTATTTCTTTAATAATGAGCTTTATCCCTTAGAAAAAAATTGAGATTTATCAGTCATAGTAGCGGAGCTATGGTAAATTTTTTATAGAAATTACGCATAAAATAAATTCATTCAAAGCATAAAAAGAGGACTTCCTACCATATTCTAGGAACTATCATCCTAGATTAATTAAAAGAATTTTATTATGCATGGAGATGTGGATGTTTGCATGTAGATGTAGATGTATAGATGTAGATGTGGATGCGGAGGTGGATGGATGCATGTAGATGTTGATGTATAGATGTAGATGTGAATGGAGATGTGGATGTATGCATGTAGATGTAGATGTATAGATGTGGATGTGGATGTATACATGTAGATGTAGATGTATAGATACGGATGTGGATGTGGAGGTGGATGTATACATGTAGATGTAGATGTATAGATGTAGATGTGGATGTGGAGGTAGATGGATGCATGTAGATGTAGATGTATAGATGTAGATGGGAATGGAGATATGGATGTATGCATGTAGATGTAGATGTATAGATGTAGATGTGGATGTGGAGGTGGATGGATGCATGTAGATGTAGATGTATAGATGTAGATGTGAATGGAGATGTGGATGTATGCATGTAGATGTAGATGTATGGAGGTGAATGTGAATGTGGATGTGGATGTATGCATAGAGATGTAGATGTATGCATGTAGATGTGAATGCACGCATATAGATGTGGATGTATGGATGTGAATATACGATATGCGATGTGAGGGAATCTGAAGTGATGAGATAGAAATGATGTGATGGGATGAGTATACATATAAATGGAATATGGAATAAGTAATGTAGATTGATGAAGGATAATGTGGAAAAATGAAAGTTAAAATAGAAATTGTGTTGTAAACTGTTTGTAAATACTGTTTGTGAATGCTGTTTGTAAATGATTGTTTTATGTCAAGAATGCTGGGGGGAGCATTTTGACTGTCTTGTGATTAAAGTCGTGATGGTAAAGTTGCAACTGCTGACGGGGAGTCAATGAAGGACGTCTCGCGTAGCAAGGTCGGCCGAGGTCTTGACCAGCCTCGGTGCGATTAAAATGGTGAGCTTCCGGTACGGTGGATGAGGGGCCAAGGAAGCGGCCTATGCGTGAAGCGCTAGGTTACCTACGAAGGATCCTAGAGGGTGCTGACCATACGGTGCTCGGGCTCTGGGTTGCCTAGGATACCCACGCGTGCGTCGAGGAAGATATTGGAACAGAGTTGGAGTTGTTTTCTGAAATCGAGCATGGATCTGGTTGATTGACCTTGCTGGTCTTCAATGGATGAGTCCATGGCTCCTTATATGGATCTGTTGGTTGATCTTGCTGATCTTCAACGAGAGTCCATCATGTTAAGTGATTATATTGCCAAGTATTATGGGCTAGGAACTATCGAAACGGCTCCTGAGCGTTCTAGTTGCCAATGATGCCATAGATACTCTGATGAAGGAATGATGGAAAATTAAGAATCAATTGGATAAATTGGAAGATGGTGATCAATGATACTATGGTTTTATTAAAGGATTGTTTTAAACTGGTTGAATCTGGTTGAAAAAGGCAATTTCATATTGGGTGTGTGAGTGGTGTGACTAGTTTTATTTTGCATGAACATCCGGCTAGGGGGCCTTGGAACTCTTTTCCTTGGTACCCGGGACAAAACCTAACCAAATTTTTAATTGGATCCCATCACTACAGTGGTTGGGCGGTTGGCTAACCCATGGGATTGGATGGGGTTAGGCTGGACTGATGGATCCGTAAATCGAGACTCAAACTTTTGTTTTTACGATAGATAAAATAAATCCCGGACAGTAACTGTTCTATGGATAGGAATCAACGGCTGTGCCTCTTGAATGGGAAAAAAAGCGTTGATCCCAATGATCCAAGTGCAAGTTCTTCCTTGACTTGACCAAGTATCTTATGGATGTAATTAGATCAGCTCGATCAGAAATGATCTTGACTACGTTAGAGTAAAAAGTTATTCTGGTGGAATCGCCCGTGCTTTCCGGTAAAGGAAGTTTTTCCGGGTTCAGTTTTGGAACAACCGACGGATTAGTCTCTTATCCGGATATCCGTGGGCGAGGCCCTGAATGTGGGACCCCTGTCCCGCGCGAGAAGTGCTACTTCCGCTGCTAGTATCCCGAATCTGTTACTCGGTGGGAACAGGGATCTTACACACACTACGAATCCGTAATTAATACACTTAAAACTTTTATCCTACAAACATCATGAACGTAAGCAGTGCTCGATAAAAACATTTTTTTAATGAATTAAAATATGGACAACTCTTCAATCTACCCAACTTTGGTTCCCAAAATGTATACTATATTTCGATTTTATAACTAAAACATATATAATAACTAAATCCTTAAGGGAGAAAAAAACTTAAGCGTTTTCTTATAACTCTAGCCAATAAAAATACACTAAATTTTTTTTTAAGAGCACTGAACTAAGAACTTCTTAGAGAGAGACAGGGGGAAAGAGCATCACTTTCCAAAAAATACTCTAAGTTGTTGCTTTTTTAGAGCACTAGACTATGAACTTCTTAGAGAGAGAGGGGAGAGAGAGAGAGAGAGAGAGAGAGAGAGAGAGAGAGAGAGAGAGAGAGAGAGAGAGAGAGAGCGTCACTTTCCCTTGGAAAAAGAAAGCTTTGACCCTCCAAATGCTCGAAAACCTTCATCTCTAAATTATAGAGCTATAATTTACCGAACGTAAATAGTTTGCAGCAGCGATATGTGACTAAAACCTCCCAAAGCATGTAAAATGTGGAGGTACTGTTCAAACTTAAGAGAAGTGCCAAAAAGTGTACTTTTTTCCACACAGTGTGTGTGTGTGTGTGTGTGAGAGAGAGAGAGAGAGAGAGAGAGATGCAGTGTTTTAACTCTAGCCAAAAAAAAAACTCCAAGTTGTTTTTTTAGAGCATTGAACTAAGATCTTCTTAGAGAGAGAGGGGAGAGAGAGAGAGAGAGAGAGAGAGAGAGTGTCACTTTCGCTTGGAAAAAATGTTTTCACCCCCGAATGCTAGAAAACCATCTCTTAATTATAGAGATATAATTTACAATGTAAATAGTTTGGAGCTATATGTGGCTAAAACCTCCCAAAACATTGGAATTTTGAAACCTTTATATGTAAGATGTAGAGGAATTGTTCAAACTTAAAAAAAGTGAGCTTTTTTCCACACTATGTGTGTAAGATGAGAGAGAGAGAGAGAGAGAGAGAGAGAGAGAGAGAGAGAGACAGATGTATAACAGTGTTCTAAAAAAACCCGAGTTGAATGTAGTTTGCACTTTCATATTTTGAAAAATACCTTCTAATTTAAAACTTGAAGGTACAAATACTTCCACATTTTGAGAAGTTATAGAAGCAAAAACCTTCAAATTTTAAGATTTTCCATTATGAATAATTTCATAATTGTTTTATGAAGGTTTTTCACTTCAAGGAAAATACTTTTTTTGGAACAATGGTGTATAGCATTTAATAAATATAGCTTAACTAGTATAAGGAAGGGACCAAGGATCAAGTATGCCTATATGACCTTATTAACTTCAAGTATTTACTTTTGATCTAGGAAACGTGATATGAGACTGGTCGGTGTGGGTCTTCGTGCTTTCTCTCTTTCTCGCATGCACACACACAAAGAGGAATGTTATTCAACACACACACCCTATGTTCATGCTCTCTCTCTCTCTCTCTCTCTCTCTCTCTCTCTCTCTCTCTCTCTCTCTCTCTCTCTCTCTCAATCGAGAGAGAATGGGGAAGAAACATCTCCCTCAATCTAACCCTCTTTAATGTTCATTATATTTTTAAAAATTCGGGCAAAATGAGGGAGAAACATCTCCCTCAATCTATCCCTTTTTTTGGTTGTACTAGTTTACAACATAGGTCTACACGTAGCTATAGGCGTAGCTATACACAAAACTATGCTTGTGACTATATACATGGCTAGTGCACGACTATAGTTACATGCACGTAGTCACGTGTATAGATGCACATAATCGCGCACGAAATTTTCTACTTTGAGATTTCCTCTATTCTTGCACAACTCAGGGAACGAATATTCTTGCCTTCTCTTATAGTGTCAATCCTTCCCTCTCTGCCATCCAGGGTTCATTACTAGTAGTTTATCTATAGGAACACACTATAAATCCGTAATTAATCCACTTAAAATTTTAATCCTACAAAAGTCATGAACGTAAACAGTGCTCAACAAAAACATTTTTTTAACGAATTAACATATGGACAACTCTTCATTCTACTTAGTTTTGGTTCCCAAAATGTATACTACATGTCTATTTTATGACTAAAATATATAATAACTAAATCCTTAAGAGATAAAAAAAACTTAAGTGTTTTCTTATAAATCTAGCCAATAAAAATACTCTACGTTGTTGTTTTTTTAAGAGCGCTTAACTAAGATCTTCTTAGAGAGAGAGAGACATGGGGAGAGAGCATCCCTTTCCAATAAAAATACTCTAAGTTGTTGTTTTTTTAGAGCACTAAATTAAGATTTTCTTTTAGAGAGAGAGAGGGGTGGGGGGGAAGAGCATCACTTTCCCTTGGAAAAAGAAAGTTTTCACCCCCCAAATGGTGGAAAACCTTCATCTCTAAATTATAGAGCTATAATTTACCGAACGTAAATAGTTTGGAGCAATATGTGACTAAAACCTTCCAAAGCATTGGAATTTTGAAACCTTTATATGTAAAATGAGGAGAAATTGTTCAAATTTAAGAGAAGTGCAAAAAATGTACTTTTTTCCACACAGTGTGTGTGTGTGTGTGTGAGAGAGAGAGAGAGAGATGCAGTGTTTTAACTCTAGCCAATAAAAATACTCTAAGTTGTTGTTTTTTAAGAGCATTGAACTAAGATCTTCTTAGAGAGAGAGAGGGGGAGAGAGAGAGAGACAGAGAGCCACTTTCGCTTGGAAAAAGAAAGTTTTCACCCCCGAATGCTGGAAAACCTTCATCTCTTAATTATAGAGTTATAATTTACCAACTGAAATAAGTTTGGAGCTATATGTGGCTAAAAACTTCCAAAACATTGGAATTTTGAAACCTTTATATGTAAGATGTAGAGGTACAAATACTTCCAGATTTTGAGAATAGAAACCTTCAGATTTCAGGAATTTTCTTTATGAATAATTTCACAATTTCTAGATAAAGGTTTTTTACTTTGGAGAAAATATTTTTTTGAATAGTGATCAGCAGGCTTAGAATTTGAAGGGTGTCCCTATTTTTTCTTTTGAAGGGCTTTTTTTAACTAGCTTTTCTTTATGAAGAGATTGGAAAAGCATGTAACTAAATTTCTCAAAACTCTTCCCTTGTTTTGAAGGGTAATTGTGTTTTCACCCTTCATGTGAAAATTTTGACCCCCTTGGAAAGGTACTGCAACCTTCAAATTCTGGGCTGTGAGCCTGAGTGATGTATAGCAAGGCAGCCGGTGCTTAACCACTAAAAAGAAGAAGGGACCAACGACAAAGTGTGTGTGTACGAGCTTATTAACTTCAAGTCGCTACTTTTGATCAGGGAAACGTGCTCTCTTCGTGCTGTCTCTCTTTCTCTCTCTCACACACACAGGAACATTCAAAACACATACCCTGTGCTCGCGCGCTCACTCTCTCTCTCTCTGTCTCAAATTTCAATGCATCGCAGCTTGCAAGTACGCGGGCCATCACATTTGTACATGCAAGCTTTCACGAGATGACAAGGAGGTGGGATGTGGACTGGCCATGCATGCTTGAGCGTAGAAGTGCAGATTTCACATCCAAGAGATAAGGTTAGCTTAGCAATAATATGCTGCTTCATGTGCTTGCGCTTTGTTACCAGAGTGGAAATTACCATTGGAGATAAGGTAAGCAGCACATGCATTGGTTGAATATAAGCGTGGAGATTTCAATAGGGACATAGGGCAACTCTAGCTGCTGCTTAGGAGAAGAGGCAAAGCACCACTCGAAAGCTACACGGAATTAAGCATCCTTAATTAAAAATGTTGCGAGCTGCAGCCACCAGCAAAGGGGTCTTAATTAGCCCTCAAAGCTGCTTGTTGACTCATGGGAATCTCATGCCCAATGTCGCCTTAATGAAGTTGCATAAGAGCCTGCAACATGCTAGGTCCAACTGTAGAGGTAATTGTAGGGTTAGGGTTGTGGCGGCCTCACCACAAACTGGTCAAAGCCATTACTCTACTAGAAGATCAGTGGCAGGTGATCAATCGGTGAATGATCATGAGGTTGAATGGAAGGGCATCGCCTTGTTGGAGAAGAAGAATTTCTTTGACCTCAGCAACAAGGCAGTGGACTTCGCGGACAAGCTTAGCGAGCTTCTGGGATCCAGGGTCTATTTGCAGCTCGTTAGCGTGGAGATCGATCCGGGTAGATAAGTGCACTCATCCTGCTTAAGTAGTCGCTTTAATCAAAGCTATCAGTGTTTAATCCAAACGGCGCATCATCTGATTAGTAATCAGTGAGCATGTTAGCTAGGAGATCGATCCCAATAATCTAATCAAACTTTTTAATTACTTAACAGCTTTGTAGGACTAATTAAGTGAACGAAAAATTTAGACTAAGTTAGATTATTGAGAAACTAAATCTTTAGTAAGAAGGGTGATTTGGTGGTGGGTGATCAATGCGCCCATAGTAAAACTTGCACTGCTGCAGAGACAGGAGAGGGCAAGCGTAGTGAGAAGGCTTACTTGGAGAATTGGTTTCAGACGCCGGGCACTTGGAAGGCGGATAATGGAACGCAGTACAGCGTGAGCTTCAAAGTTGACAAGGAATTCGGGGTACCCGGCGCCGTCCTAGTGGAAAACCAGCACCCCAACCCTTTCCTGCTGCGAGAGGTTACCTTGGAGCTCCAAAATCCTTCAAATTCAGATGACAGCTCGGTCACTACCATCAAGTTCCCCTGCAACTCATGGGTCTACAGTCCTACCCTCTCCAAAGCCCCTCGGATTTTCTTTAGTGATCGAGTGGGTGAATCTCTCTCTCTTAATCACGCTGTAATTTCTGTTGGTTATCAATAATGTATGTTTTGCATGGCGCGCGTCAATCATCAACTCTTGAACAGGCAAGCACTTAATTATAGTGGACTTATATGTGAGTGAATTAATCACTTCGAGGTGTCGGATTGGTGCCATAATCTGATTCTTAGGTCTAAGACTTGATGTCTCTGTCTCAAATATCCCACCAACAGCAGATTCTTTTCCTATGCATCCTCAAAGCTGCTGCAGCTTGGGTATTATCAATTGGGGAGAAGGGAATGCTTGGCCACCAGATAGAGTCTCTCCCATGTATACCCCATGTGTAACTAGGCTTCTCAGAAAGGATAAGGTCAGTCTTGATTCCAACGAATGGCTGCCAACCGGCTAGCAAGAGGGAATTATTTGAGCTGGAAATGTTCAAGATCAACCAAGCCAGTCTTCTCCACTCTATGAGCAGCACCATTCCCACAGTCTTCTCCACTCTATGAGCAGCACCATTCCCACCTGCTCCCCGGAGGTCTCCCCCCAGGTTTAGATGCATTTTCTGCCATCTGATAAGTCTTAAGGGTGACCCAATAATCTCAAAATCACTTCCAGGCAAGCTCATGGTCTGTGGAACTGTATGTCATGTGCATGGACATTGTTCTCATTAGAGTTCTCGACATGTTGTAACCTGTCTCTTTCGAACCTCTTAATATAAGCAGCCGTTTTTTGAATTAATCACTTCTCTTCTTCTTGATTACACGAATAAACATTGAAGAATGTTCTACGTATTAATGTAAGATACTCACTGACAGCTAATTATAAATCACGCGATAATGGAGTTATGGGTGGATTAGCTTCTTCATTATCTTGTTTTGTTGGTTGACAGTGTTATCTTCCTGGGCAAACACCGCCTGGGCTGAGGAGACTTAGAACGTTAGAACTGGAGAATTTGCGCGGAGATGGAAGTGGGCAGAGGGTGGAGTCGGACCGTGTGTACGACTACGCTGTGTACAACGACTTGGGCAACCCAGACAAGGGTGCCCAATACGCAAGGCCGGTGCTAGGTGGGAACACGGAGTTCCCGTACCCGAGAAGATGCAGAACCGGCCGCCCACCAACACGCACAGGTACCCCGTTTTTATTATAAATAAATAACGCTGAAATGGTAGAGAGGTGCCTTGTTTTGGGGTTTTCACAACTTATGTCTATCTCACATGGAATGTATCTTCTGAAATAGATTTTAGATAGCCTTCAAAAGAAACTAAAAACAATAATCGTGAACGTGTCTCACATGAAAAGCCCCATTAAAAGAAGACTTGGAATTATATAAAAATAATGTATAAATTTTGTTCCTTGGATAAAGGCAATCCTAAATTTCAACTTAGGAAAAGTACACTTCAAACTGGGTTTCCCTAGCATGATGTTGCACTACTACACTCTTGACTACTAACATAGTTTCACTTTGGCCAATAGATTAGTGCAAGCTATTAGCATTCAAAATTGGAGTGCGGGAGTGTGTGTAGCACAAGCTTTATTCATACTTGACAAAAATGTGAATAGAGTCTCGGTGGGAGGGGGGGAAAAAAGCATGCGCGTGTATAAAGTCAACAAAGCTTTCGAATCATGGTAAAAAATAAGACATCCGTAAAATAGTATAAGTATACCGAATGTTCTTATATAAACTTTAGAAAATTAATTAGGCGAACCTTTGTGAAATTTGTTATTTTATATGGTAGCATGCAGTAGTGTACTTTTGGTGAATTTTTCTCTAGAACCCACTAAAAACTTTTAAAAAAATTGGGCGATTTTTCCTTTAAAAAAAGTTTATGGTGAGATAGCCCAACATGGTCTTGGGCTAAAAATAGCCCCTAATTTTTTCCTTGTTTAGAATTGAATTCTATTCAATTCTATTAATCATGCCTCACAATGTGGAAGAACGAAGTATATCAATATATAGGGTAAGTTGGGCTCTTGCATATGAGTCCTATGTCACAATGCTAAGCTCTCCCTAATGTGCACACTCACCTCAAGTAAAATCACTCAAATAAAGCCATAAACTCATTCTACATAAATACAAAAGAACACACACAAAATAATTACATTTCCAACTTTCACCAGGTTTCCTTCCCTAAAATCAAGTATTTTGATCTAAAGAGATGTCATCACAAAGGTATAATCTTTGAACATTACATATGAACTCATAGGAATCATTGCTCTCTTGGAGAGAGCACCAAGTAGAAATACACTGATATATTAACATAGGAGAAAATCGGGGCTAATATTGGCCTGTGAAAAAAATAGTATGCTAGTTAAATAAAGCATTCTACATAATTTTAAAAAACCCTAAAATTACTATATAAAATAGTATGCTATTTAAATAAAGCATTCTATATAATTTTAAAAAACCCTAAAATTACTAGTTTTAAGTGAGTTACAGAGAAAAAGAGAGCAAATATTACAACATGCATCACAGCACATAAGATAGAAAATGTGAAAGATTTGTTGAGGGTTTGCACGATTTCTCTGTACTTTCAAGCTCGTATAGAAAATAACCTATCTATACTTCACCACGATAAGCCTTTATTTTTTACCACATACGTTTGAAAACGTGAAAGATTTGTTGCTGGTTTGCTTGATGTTCCTATACTTTCAAGCTTATATAGAAAATAATCTATGTATACTTTACCATGATAAACCTTTTCTTTTTACCATATATGTTAGAAGGAATGAGGGAGCTTGGTGTTGAACTGATGTTATTGCCAATATTATCATGTGCCTCATCCTCATGTATACAATTACATTATCATGCATTACATCACCTTGCTTTTCCAAAGCATCAGGACATGAGTCACTATCGAACTAGCCATGTGTCTCACTCTTAAGCAAATTTTCTTCTTCTTGAGTGGTAACACATGCCCTATCATCATCTATGCCAACCTTATACCAAGCGTCATCATATCATCACTCATGATCTTGTCAACGGTCAAATACTCTCAATGCACAAACAAATCAATGTAAACATGCTTTAAAATGTGTCCATGTTTGTGTGTGTGTATTTTTGCATGCTTTCACTTAATGCTAATCTAGAATATAATGTCCATATGAACAAGGGCATAAGCATGGGCTCAGCATGGGTGTGAACAAACTCAAATTGATGTTTAATGTAAATGAAGAACTCGAATCCTAGGGTTTTTTTCCCCCAAATAGAATCATATCCTCAATAAAAGATTGTGAAGAGATTCGTTCTCTCTACTATTCAGTTATTATTCCACATCTTCTATATTGCCTTCTCCATTAGTACTTTCTTTACATTGTCTTTTTTTAATCAGGTAGCCAAGAAGAGCAACAATGACTAATGCAATTGTGTCCAATGCGATAAGCCAACAATATGATGTTGAGCTACCTATCTACCTAAGCTTAGGGAGTTGATCACAGCTACATGCAGGTTAATTCTTGGGTCTATCATGAGTCAGGAGTCCACATCTAGACAGGACTACACTTAACACAAGAATGAGTGCATAATAGACAAAGGTATGCATAGTGAAAAAAAAATAAGACAAAGACCAACCCATGTGTCATTCTTAAAGTAATAGTTGAACAGTACAGTACAATGCCGTAGCAAGAGCTCTGCTCATGAACTGCTAACTCAACTCTACCCTATCTTCCTATTCAGTATTGTTCCTCTCCTTTGGGTCCAAGTAGAACCACATAATTCTCAAACCATCCTAGTAAAAACACACTCTTTTTCCTACAATCTTAGCCAGGTAGACTAGATCTTCCCTATCCTTTAATCAGCCTATCCGACTAATCCCTCTTTTCCCCTTTACAACCACACAAGCACTACCAGTTCTTCAACAAAATGTTACAAGTTTGTGACAAAACAAGAAGGCTCGATATGTTGCACAACAGTCAGTCTAAGCGGTGACCAAACAGGTTGATAGGCTACCAACACCTAGCGATCACGAAGGACATTGCGCTAGCAAAGTGAAGCCCGCAGTTGTTGTTGTTCTAAAAATTTATGTCTTCGAATTACCTCTAAGTCCAGAGCCTCCAATCCAGATGTTGTATAGCATGTTCCAACCACCTTCTTGTCATTCCTCTACTATTGCAATGCCCCTTGAGATGAATTTGTTAGATTGGGTGACTGTAATTTTACAATAACCTTAACCTTGGCCGGATCTACTGCTAGTCCTTCTACATATACTATGTGTCCTAACAAGGATCCACTCAAGCAAAGGCACACTTGGCTAGATTGAGGATTAGTCAAGCTTTTCTGCACTTATCTAGGCATATCTTGAGGTGTGTTATGTGCTCTTCTTTCTTTCCTAAAATTTTCCACGAAGACCCTCATGAAGGTGGTTAAATATTCATAGAATATTTCTTAAACCATCATTTGAAACGTGGTTGGAGAATTCTTGATCCCAAAAGTTGTTAAATTAGAGGCAAAACCCCCTATTCTATCACGAAGGCTATTTTTTATTTATCCTTTGGAACCAGCCGTACCTAGTTGTACCCACTAAACCCATCAAGGAAGGAGTATGTCTCATGCCTAGCTATCGCATCTACTAGGGGAATCTATGAATGGCAGGAAATAATTGATCCAATATGGTGGAGGCATTTAGTTAATCTATGCAAACTTTGAGCTTCCCATTCTTCTCTGAGACAATGACTATTGGTGAAATCCATTCCGCTTTGTCCACTGGATAGAGGACCTTACTCTTAGCAGCTCACATCAATCTCCTCCTTCACCTCTTTGGCATAGTTGGGGTTCATTATATACCTGCTCTAGATGATAGAAATTGCATCCTCGTTCAGGTTGATCTTGTGTTGGTAGAAGCTAGGATCAATTCCCTTCATGTCAAGGTAGTTCCATGCGAACACACTTTTGTAGGATTTTAACAATTCTAGGAGTCTTCCTCTGAATTCTTGATTCAGTTTTGCACTGGCTCTGACTATTATGGGCTCTTACTCATCTCTCAAGTTTACTTATTAGAGCTCATCTTCCTAGACGGAAAGATCCCTGTCCCCTCCGTGTAATGAATTTGGGGGTGCTAGCAGCGGAAGTAGCACTTCTTGCATGGGACAGAGCCTCTCACTCGAGGCCTCGCCCACCACGGATATTCCGAACAAGAGACTAATCCCTTGGTTCTTCCAAAACCGAACCCGGAAAAACTTTCCTCTCCTAGAAAGCACAAGCGATTCCTCCATGGGATATTTTTATTCTAACGTAGCCAAGGTCATCACTAACCAAACTGATCCGACCGAACCCGTAAGTCACATGGTCAGATCAAGGAAAAGACTTGCACTTGGATCATAGAGACCAATGCTTTTTTCCTCATCGAGAGACACAACCGTTGATTCTTTTCCATAGAACAAAAACAGTCCGGGATTTACTTCATCTATTGTACCATAACAGAATTGAGTCTCATTTTAGGGATCCATCAGCCCTAACCCCCATGGGTTAGCCAACTGCCCAACCACTATAGTGATAGAACCCGTTTAGAAATTTGGTTATGTTTTGTCCCGGATACCAAGGAAAAGAGTTCCCAGGCCCCCTAGCTGGTGCTTCATGCAAACTTCAAGATAGTCACACCACTTACATAGCCAATATGAAATTGCCTGTTTCATAGATTCACCTAACTTTAAAACAATCTTTTAATGAAATCATAGTATCACTTATCATAATCCTCCAAAATATCCGATTGATTTCTAGTTTCCGATCATAGTATCACTTATCATAATCCTCCAAAATATCCGGTTGATTTCTAGTTTCCGATCATTCCTTTATTGGTGTACCGATGGCATCATTTGCAACCAGAACGCTCACCACCTGTCCACAGGTCTCATAAATATAGTTTCTATAACGAACTCTCGTCTTCCCACATTGTTCCACGTCAATCCACATTACTTAATCCAAGTCTAATCATATGTATTCCCATCATCCTTCATCCATTCTCATCCAATCACATCATTTTTCATCTCATCACATCTTTCCACATTTATACTCATCGCATCTCATCCACTCGCATCTACCCATATCCACATCTCATCACATCACATTCATTCACATCTCATCCATTCATATCTACCCCGATCCACATCACATCACATCCATTTCACCTCACATCTCATTCATTTCATTCACATCTATCCCAATTTACATCATATCACATCACATCCATTTCACATCACATCTCACCCATTCACACTTATCCCGACTCACACTCGACTCACATCACATCACATCCATTCACATTCATCACATTCATTGTTCCATCACATACATTCTATCCACCTTACATCACGTCCACATCTATCCACATCATATCTCATTCATTCCATCCACTTTATATCACATCCTCATCATACCTCATTCATAAACATCCCATCTCATTCATCCACATCCATCCAATCATTCACATGTATGACTATCCACATCTATCCATACATTCACATCTATCACTTCACATCCACATATATTCACATTACATTCTTTCACATACACATCCACATCCATTTACTTCCCATCTCACCCTTTCACATAGCCTCTCATCTCATTCTCATCTCATCATTGACATCCACATCCATTTACTTCACATCTCATCCACATTCATTTTCATCACACCACATCCTATCACATCCCATTCACATTCTATCACATCCATTCACATCTTATCACATCCATTCACATCCTATCGCATCCCATTTACATCGTATCACATCTATTCACATCCTATCACATCCCATTTACATCGTATCACATCTATTCGCATCCTATCACATCTCATTTACATCTTATTCCCATTTAGTAGCTTTTCCTACTTCGATACCAACAATAATGGAACTTTTTCTAAATTTTTGCCAATTGTTTGGCTTAGATAAAGGTTCTTTTTCTCGACGACTATTTTCATATTCTTTCTCAATTTCTCAAATGAATTATATTCAATATTCCTCTTTTGAATAAAAGAATTCATGGGATTTACAAAAATCAATTCTACCCATATTTTCACTTTTGATAAATATTCATAAATTGAATTATACTTAAAATTTCTCTTTTTCCCATTTAATTTCTTGGATCTCAAATATCATGGGAATTCCTCCTTTTACATTGGATTCTAAATGTCATGGGAATTCCTCTTTTATCATCAAATAAATTTATCTAAAATTTCTCTGTTCTTTAATAAAAATATTCAATATTCCAAATATACCAAGAACTCCTCTTTCTCCATTTAAATGATTGAATTCCAAATATGATGGAAATTCCTCTTTCATCATTTAAATTTATACATACATAAAATATTTTTAACTAAAATTTCTCTTAAAAATTAAATAAAAATATCCATTAATCCTAATATGACAAGAATTTCACTTTTTTCATTTAAATGATTGAATTTAAAATATGATAAAAATTTCTCTTTTATCATTTAAATTTATTCATGCATAAAATAATTTATCTAAAATTTTTCTTTAATTTTTAAATAAAATATCCATTATTTTAATATTCCAACTTTTCTCTTTCTCCATTGGAATACATGGATCTCCATTATCATGGGAATTTCTCTTTTATCATAAAAATAAAATTACTAAAATTCATCTCTTTCTCTAATTAACTATTTATACATAAACATTAAAAATTAGTTTTCCATGGATATGACAAGAATTATTCATTTAACATAGGATGATTAATCCTAGAATATGGTAGGAAGTACTCTTTTCACATTATGCATAAAAATGATTTATGTGTTAATTTTCAAAATGTTTGCCATAGCTCTGCTGGCTGCTATTACTAATAATTTTTAATATTTTCTAAAAGAATAAGACTTAGTAAAAGGATTATGATAGAGTAACTATCATTTGGACCAATATCCAATTTATGGGCTTAATTCCTAAGTTTACCATAATTTATGTAACATTAAAGCATAAAAAAGCCATCTCTTTGGCCTCTAGCTTGTTGACTAGCATAGAGTTTGATTTTAGAATTAGGAATTGCTCCATGAGAAGCATCATTTGAATTGAGAATTGGTCATAAGAATGACCATTCTTTAGGGGAGAGAGAGATAAACATAAAAAACATAAAAACTATCATTTGGACCAATATCCAATTTATGGACTTAATTCCTAAGTTTACCATAATTTATGTAACATTAAAGCATAAAAAAGCCATCTCTTTGGCCTCTAGCTTAACTAGCATAGAGTTTGATTTTAGAATTAGGAATTTCTCCATGAGAAGCATCATTTGAATTGAGAATTGGTCATAGGAATGACCATTCTTTAGGGGAGAGAGAGATAAACATAAAAAACATCCTCAATTAAGCATAAATGTAAACTTTATGTGAATAATCATTAAAATTAATTAGAGAGCTTCATTTGCATTGAAAAATCATTTAATTGAATACTTCTCAAGCTTGAGAGGGGTTGAGAAGTGAAAAAGAATTTTCCAACTTTAGTTTGGCTGAATTTGGATAAGATTTGAACCAGTTTGGCTCCCTTTTTAATTTGGTTTAATCCAGGAGAGAGGAGAGATAAAAATACCTTAATATTTTTTGAGTTTAAAACTCATTGACATGTGTGAAATAGGCACCTCCTTGAAGGCTCCCCCTTTCCTTATTTACCAAGGTGTTAAAATTGTATGATTACTCTAAAATATCTCATTTTTTTAGTAATATTTTATAATTTTTAACTAATAAATCTTGTACTCAATCAACTCTTCATCTTATGTGGGTATTTACTTGTTTTTGGGTATTTTCTTTTATTCATTGGATTTATCTCATCCCAACACTTGGATTAATCTTATTGGTCCATAGGAACCTTAATTGGACAATAATCCCAAAATTTTAGAAAATCTTGACCCTTAAGCTAAGGTCTCTTAAATCATTTTTAATTGATTCCTAATGCACCTTGGAAAATTTATTTTGAATTTATTTTTGATTTTCTATTTCAAGGAAACATATTTTTGATATTAGGAGAATTTGTTCATCCAAAAATAACTCAATATTGAATTACCACTCTCTACAATTTTTCATCTCTCTAGGCAAAAACAAGGAAAAATAATATTTTCTTGTATTCAAAAATAGAGAATGATTACAGGGGATTGAAGTAAAGTCTTATTCATTATTCAGGCTGAGGAGGAATCTTACCTGATCTGTGCACAAGATGCATGACAAAAAACCTCGATCGCCTCCACGAATGTCTGGAGATTCCCCACACATCCTAAAAGAAAACATATTGTGTCATTTGCAAACTTAGAGTCAAGAAGATCCTCTTACCATGTAGAGGGGGAGATTCAATCCCTAAGAGTGGTCTCCTGGGTTGACAAAACTACTCATGGCCTTGGCGAGACGAATAGGAAGAGGTAAGGTGCCAAAGGATAGCCCTGCCAAACCGAGTGATAAAGGCAGAATGTGTTGCCGCCACAGGCTCCCTAAATGAGAACTTGGTTGTGCGAGACTGAGTAAAGTCCTGATACACCATGAATTCACTCTACAGGGAATTCCATCCACCTCATCATGCCCTCCAAAAAGCTCCAATCCACCCTATCATATGCTTTCTCAAAGTTTAAGAGTAGCACTATGAGATCTTGCTGTCACATCCTAGCCGAAGCTGTCGCCTCCCAAAAGGTGAAAATGTTGTCTAGAATGCTCCAATTCTGAAAAAAAACCAGTTTAAGTGTCATAAAACAACTCGAGGAGAAAGGGCTCAAGTCTCCTGCTGATGGCCTTGGCCAAGATCTTATAGGCGGTTCCTAGAAGAGTGATGGGTCTCCACTGTTGGATCTCCACACTCTGTCACCACCCTCATTAGGAATCAAGTATATCATCAAACCCTCTAAGAGCCTCTTGGGGCACGGAACCTGTGAGCATAATCTCATTGAAGGTAGCTCGAAGGCTTCCTTTCAGTAGGTCCCAGATGAATGAAGAAAGAAAGAGACTGGAAGCCCATCCACCCTCGAGAATTTTCCCCTAGGTAGTGCCATCACTGCCTCTGTTAGCTCCTCAACCATGAATGGAGTTAATAAGAAGGACCAAAGAGAGGGGAGAACCACCTCTCGTGTGCTGCTAGACCCTCTTTCATGCATCCATCACCTATGGGGGTAATGGGAGACATGTGAGAAGAGATCGAAAGAAATTAGTGGTGGCTCTCACACGGGGGGGATCTAAAACAATAGCTCCATCGTGGCCATGCAACTTGCAAATACCATCTCTCCTCTTGTGGGGTCCAACTATCTCAAAGAAACCCCATGTGACTCTGTCTCACCAGTGTGAGTCCAGAATGAAGCTCTGGAGTGGTACCTATACTCCACCCTCAATGGATCGAATGTGTATGCGTGTGGCAATAAGTTGACTCTCAATCCATGGGATATCTAGGGAACTCTCTTGAAGCCACTATATAGAGGCTAGACCCCTCCTTAAACTCCTCTCTTACTCTCAAAATCCCTCCAATCTACTTTGGGCTACCTCCTGTAAGAAACCGTTGATCTCCCTTAGTCCAACATCATCCAATGTGCATGTAGTAGAGCCTGAGATAAAGTCTAGTCTCACCCATATCTACTCTATTGTGATCTAGAGATCTTGGGGTCCTGAATGAGACTATCCAAAATCCTAGAGCTTGCATTCTTGTCATGCCTCTAGGGGTCCTCTAGGGACATAATAATGAAGGCGTGATCTGAAAAAGTAGTGCCTGCCAAGATACCAATCATGCCCCCATGGCTGCAAGCCCACTCATCAACATAAAACTTGTCATGTCTCGAGAGGTGGCCAGTGCTCCTATCCAATTGTGAGAAGCTAAGACTCTTACGCCCAAACTTAGGAAGATGCCAAGGGTGCTCTCCCCTAAGTATTAGTATCCTCTCCTCCCAAAGCAAAGTTGTCTGCTCCTAAAACTATGGTCGTGCCTCCTCCAAGCGTGTCCTCACCTGCCTCTATCATGTTGAAATGACCACCCATGCACCAAAAGTCAGCCTGGGGAAGGGCCTACTAGACTGTGCTCCAAAAGAGGGCTCTACCTACAACATTAGAGGCAGAATCATTGAGGAAGCCAATGCTATCCTCTCCAATCAAAATGGTAACCCACTATGCTCGTCCTAGAACTATAACCCCTGAGCCTGTCGGTGTCGGTAAAACCTGATCATCTAACAGAAATACAAACTCCTCTCTGCGTCCCTAAGGTGGCCAAAGGATGGAGGCCAAAAAGTATGAATCCTCCAGCCTGGTAAAATCTTCCCGCATCGGCAGGTGCGCTCCTCTAAGAGGTGATGCTCCTGTAGGGAAATAATGTTGATAGGTCCTGCCACACTGTCTCTCTAAAGCTCTCCTCTGAGGATTCCTCATCTTAGAAATCATTAAGGCCCCTAAACCCTGTATGTTCCACGAGACTATCTGCATGAACACAAAAAGAAGCACCTCCAAGCTCGAGGCCACCATCTACCCATCCTAGTCTATGTGGGCTAAGCCTCCAAGCTCCATCTCATCCAATGGCCTTAGGTGGGTGAGTATGTTGGTGATGGGAAGGTCATGAAGATGATTTAGGAAAGCTCAACTACCTAACCATGGATGATGGCAGCCATCAACTCGGAGTCCCATTCCGTCCCCGGGGCTGTAGTCAAAGGGAAAGAGAAGCTCATTCAGCCATTGGAGTGGTGAAAAACCATAAAAATCCAAATGGGAGCTACTCTCCCCTCAAACATATATGTCCCTTCCGTTTTAGGAGGCATCAGAAGAAGCTATAATTCAGAGGCTACCCCAAGATCTTGGGGGTCTACGTAGGGATACGAGAGAGCCCTCACCAAGGAGGCAGCAATGGTCATCTCAATTGGCTCAGAGAAACAATGAATCAAGCAACGCAATGAAAGGAACTTGTCGGTTGCCTCCACCACTCTAGGTCGGGGGGGCTGCTGGAGGCCCTGATGATAGTGCTCTAGAGAGGCAGAAGGGGGTGGGGGGTAGGCTCGGATGACGATAAGGGGGCTAAGGAAACTGCTTTGTGAGGAAATGTAGGGGCAAGGATGCGGGAGGAGGGGTGGCGGAGAGGCTAGAGATATCCGCATGTTGCTCTGGGAGAGATATCCCCACCGGAGGAGGAATGCTGCTGGGAGAGGCTCGCTAGAGTAATAGTGGGGTATACTAGCCTACCTGGGCATTGAGAGTCGAGAGACAAAAAGGAATTGACCACCAAACCAGGGGGCCCAAGGGGCCCTCTCTGTGAGTGGAGAGGGGCCATTGCCAAAATGGGTGGGTGCTGCAATAAATGCTCAAAATGGTTCTTTTATAGAACTGAATCCTCCTAAACACTGCCAGCCTAGTGTGTGCAACAACGATGCTTGGTTCTAGTGGTCAGCTACTAGCAGCCCGAGTGCAAGCCACCGCCACTATCTGGTAGAGAAATTGGTTCATCCATGGTTGATACGTGATGCTCCACTTCCTGGGAACCTTCCTCTCTCTCGGCCCCTTGGTGAGGATTTAAACCAGGAATGGGGGGGAACCACCATAGGCGGTCTCCTAGATTGACACACAAGGAAAGCTCTGGCTAGATGTCCCATTTGCCTATAAATGAAGCAATTACCTGGATGGATTGAATACTCCATGTGCTACATGATGGGGTCACCCCAAAGGCAAGGAATAGATATAACGTGAGGCACTAAATCTGGCGAGGTAACACAAATGCGGAGGGATAGAATCCCGATTGTCGATTGCAGAGGCTAAGGCAATAGTGGGGTGGACTCCATCACTCTCTCGATGGCACCACCAATCATTGGGAGAGGAGGAAGGTATTACATCCCATGGCTTGGAAAGCAAACTGCCACTATTGGTGGGAAGCTCGATATGCTAGCCAGAGGGTCAGATGTAGGGTTGAAACTGTGTTGCCACCATGCAAAGAAGGCACGTGCCATATGCAATGCAAGTGGGCTTAGCTTATACATGACTCAGTCTAATGCCCCTATGATGAGCCAAACTCCACCTGGTAGTAGCCTTTCTCCAGAGGGTGAATGTATGTGATCTTTGCAGGCTCGCCAATGAGGCTTTCCTGTAAAGAGATCTCTGAGTTGTCACATATTGGGCGGCTACCAAAAATTTTGCAAACCAAGGTGGAGGCCTCTAATGCTTCAATTGTTGTGGCAAGGGTCTGAAGGTCCTCTTCGGAAAAGGATAAGCAAGCAAATGTGACCTCGGTCGGGGATGACAGAGCAATTGCCATGGAGTCCTCTTGAAGGTGAAGACCAAAAAAAAAACGAAGTTTTCTAACATGATAACGCCTAGAAGAACCTAAAAAACAACTTATGGTGGAAAGCAAACACGACAAAGGGAAGGGAGGGAAAAAAGAGGGGGTTAAAGGCAAGAAAGATAAAGACCAAAGCAGGGGGAGGGGAGGCAGAAAAGAAAGAGAAGGGGGGTGCAAGGGCAGCAAAAGGGGGCAAGGGAGGGAGGCGGGGAAGGCACAAGGGAAGGGAATGTAAGGCGGTGCAAAAGGGGGGCTCACATCAGTGAAGGGGGGAGGAGGAAGTTGGGTTAGGGGGGACGAGGGCGTAGGGGGTGGAATAGAATAGAGGCAAAAAGAGAGGAAAAACAATGCGAAGAAGGGGGTGGAGGAGAGGAGGGCAGTGTAGGCGCAGATCAAGGGAGAGGGGGGCATAGGAGAGGAGGGTGTTGTAGGCATAGATCAAAGGAGATGGAGGGTAAGCAGGTAGGAAGGTGGGCACAAGGGGCGGGCGTAGAAAAACGCACAAGAGAGGGGGGGAGGGGGGGTGAGGTGTGAGCAGAACGGGGAGCTTTAGAGCTTCGTGCATCGACTGTTTCTCTCTAATTAGTCTATGATTTGGACAATGGAACACTTGAATATAGTGACCATTTGGTTCTTATTCTTCTTGAAGCTCCTCACGATCTTCTTCTAGATTTCTAAGTGGTTCCTAAATCCGTCATTTTTGCTAGCACAAAATCCCTTCTGGAAGTCTTCTTGGACACTATCACATTGCTCTATTTCCTGCAGCTTTGACTTGTTTGCCCGCAGTACCACATTGCTTTATTTGAGCTCCCCTCATTCTCCATTCATGCTCCATAATACTCCTATAAATTTCTCATGAACATTCCCAATACCAATGTGTGTGCACTTCCTGTCTAGATTTATTCCAACTAGCTTTTCTCTACTAACTTACTATGAAGGACTGACCTTAGAACTTGCCTCTATTTTCTTCCCCTACTTGGCGTACCAGTCCCCAAACAAGATTGCTAAAAGTGTCGCTGTGTTGTCAAGGCCCAGCACTTCCGTAGTTCTGGACCACCTAGTCGCCTCTAGAAGAGCGTCGACTAATGCAACTGTGCCTAATTAGGACGTTGAGCTACCTGTGTGCCTAAGCTTACGGAGTTGATCATAAATACAAGTAGGTTACTTCTTGGGTCTGTCATGAATTTGGACATGATTCCACATCTAGAAAAGACTACACTTAACACAAGAGTCAATGTAGAATAGACAAAGCTATGCAAAGTGAAATTAAAATAAGACTAAGACCAACCCATGTGTTGTTCTTGAGTAATAGTTGAACAATATAGTACAATGCCTTATCAAGAGCTCTACTCATGAACTGCTCACTCAACTCTCCCCTATCTTCCTATTCAGTATTGTTCCTCTCCTTTGGGTCCAAGTAGAACAACATGATTCTTGAAGAATGCTGGAGAAACACTCTTTTTCCTATAATCTTAGCTAGGTAGACCCTCGGGGGGTTCACCAAAAAAATGTAAGTGTGGCACGTGAGTTCATCAGGAGGGATATATTAATTCAAAAAAGTTACAAAATTACTTTTATTACATGAGGGGTTTTTTAAACCAATTTTGAAAAAAAACTATAAGTTTATGAAGCAAAAGGGGTTATTTTATTCATAAAAGTATGTAAGTATTAGATGGTTTTTTAAATACCCCTTGAACACATGTGATAGATAAAATTTCTTAGAGGTGAACCCCGTGAGGGTAGAACAAGTCTTCCCTATCCTCTAATCCACATATCCGACTAATCCTCCTTTGCCCGTTTACAACCACATGGGTACTACCCATGCGGTTGTAAACTATTACAAGTTTATTACAAAACAAGAAGGCTCGGTTTGTTGCACAACAGCCAGACCAGAAGGCAATTTGAGTGGCGGCTATTACAAGTTTGCTACAAAACAATAAGGCTCAGTTTGTTGCACAACAGTCAGTTCGAGCAATAATATTTTGGGCAGTGACCAAATGGACTGATTGGCTGCCAACAATTCTGGAGTGTATGTAGCACAACCTTTATTAATACTTGACAAAAATGTGAATACAGTCTGAAAGGGAGGGAAAAAAACACTTGAGTTGCATAAAGTCAACAAAGCTTTCAAATCAACGTAGAAATAGGACACCAGTAAAATAGTATAAGTATACTGAATGTTTTTGTATATGAACCTAAAAATTTAGAAAACTAATTAGGCAAATCTCTAAAGTTTTATATCTTGTATGGTAGTATGTAATGTACTTTTGGCAAAGTTTTCTTTGGAACCTTTTAAAAACTAAAACAAATCAAGCAAGTTTTCCCAAAAATTGTTTATGGTGAAATATCCCAACAATACTAAAGACCCCTCTAAAATAGTCCTTGGGCTAAAAATAGCCCTATTTTATCTTTGTTTAGAATTGAAATCTATTCAATTATATTCATCATCCCTCACAATGTAGAAGAACAAAGAATATCAATATATAGGGTAAGTTGGGCTCTTGCATATGAGCCATGTGTCACAATGCTAAGCTCTTCTTAATGTCCACACTCACCTCAAGAAAAATCACTCAAATAAAGCCATAAATCGCTTGCACTCAACACTCACACAAAATACTTGTGTTTCCAACTTTCACCAGGTCATCTTCCCTAAAATCAAGTATTTTGATCTAAACAGATGTCATCGCCCCTTGACCTATGCAAGTCATCATAAAAGCATAATCATCAAACATTACGTATATGAACTCATAGGAATCATTGCTATCTTGGAGATAGCAACAAGAAGAAATACACTAGTATATTTGCATTGGAAAACAATAGGGGCCAATATTGGCCTGTGAAGTCTCCAAAAAGTAGTAGGCTATTTAGAAAAGGAATCTAAACCACTTAAAATTAATAGTTTTGAGTGACGTACAAAAAAGAGAGAAAATATTAAAACAACATACATCACAACACATAAGATAGAAAATGTGAAAGATTTTTCAAGGGTTTGCTCGATTTCTCTATACTTTCAAGCTCATATAAAAAATATCCTATCTATACTTTACCGTGATAAAACTTTATTTTTTACCATATACGTAAGAAAATGTCAAAGATTTGTTCAGGGTTTGTTCGATGTTTCTATACTTTCAAGCTCATATAGAAAATAATCTATCTATGCTTTACCATGATAAGCCTTTACTTTTTACCATATATGTTAGAAGGAATGAGGGAGCTTGGTGTTGCTGATGTTATTGCCAATGTCATATGCCCTATCCTCATGTATACAATTATGTTATCATACATTACATCACTTTGCTTTTCCATAGCATTAGGACATGAGTCACTGCCAAACTAGTCATGTGTCTCATTCTTAAGCAAATTTTTGCATCTTGAGTGGTAACACATGCCCTACCATCATCTATGCCAGCCTTATACCAAGCTTCATCACTCATTATCTTGCCATGAGCGGTCAAAAACTTTCAATGCACAAACAAATCCATGTGAACATGCTTTAAAATGTGTCCATTTTTGTGTTCATTTGTGCATACCTTCCCTTAATGATAATCTAGAATATAATATCCATATGAACAAGGGCAAAAGCATGGGTGTGAAGAGACTCAAATAGATATTCAATGTAAATGAAGAGCTTAGAATCCTAGGTTTTATTCTTCCCAAATGAAATCCTATCCTAAATAAAAGATTGTGAAGAGATTCCTTTCTCTCCACTATTTATCTATTTTTCTACATCCTCTACGATGCCTTCTCATTAGCACCTTCTTTATATTGTCATTTTTTAATCAATTAGCTATGACATTGTATTTTTTAACTAGTTATATATGACAATTTAGTTAGCCATGTATATAATCACAAGCTTGCTGATACTGGGCTTCTAATACCTTGTATTTTTTATGTTTTTTCCTTTAATTCTTTGAGCTACTCTTTTCTATCTTTCTCCTTCTCATCTTGTATGAAATTTTTCTTGACATCTGTTTGACAATGGTGGAAAAGATGTTACAAATACATCCACCCTACCTCTCTTAGTTATTGCTAAGTTAAGCTCCCTCACATGTGGAGATCGTGCCATCATTTCCTCTTGTACACCTTGTCACACTACCATAGTTCCTCATCCATGGGTCTTCGAGCCTCATTCACTCATCACTAAACTATATACATGTGAAAGTTGCAAAGATATAACAATAGCTCTATTACACAATGAAAGAATAGAATCCCTTACAAACATGAGAGATTGGATTTTGTACACGATAAGTAGGTTCTTGCTAGGTTACTCTCAAAGGATGAGGGAAACAAGGTACACCTCACTAGTGTGATAAGGCTTTTACAAGTGTTTGGCTTTATGAGCTATGTTTCTCATGATATAACCTTGATGTGCATGACTTGAAGAACACTTACAACATAGAAACAATAGGATTACAATATGTGAAAGATGCTTTTTTACCTAGAAGTGTGAACATTATCAATGAATTTTTCATGTAAATCAAAGTGTCTAATCTACTCTCCTTCCCGATGTTAAACATGTCCATATGATTGGGTTAAAGAAGTTGGCTCCGCAAGGTGATGATGTTATTATGTATGTTCTTCAAACTATACCTGTTGAAAAAGATCATGGAGTGGGCATGTTTGTATGATGAAAATAGGAGCTACAAGAGTGCTAATGATTAGATACTCACATATTCAACTCAAGTTGTAGTCCATGGAGATTAATAACACTCATAGTTACATGAAAACTCATTTTGTCAGTATGAGACACAAAATAGATGAAACAGATAAAACATTTCCAAACAAAGCTGAACACATTTTGTCCAAATTTTTAAAGTTTTACAAGTTTGAATTTTTGAAGAAAAGGAAACTTATTCTTATCGTCTTCTTCGTATTTTTAGCCATATATATGTTAGTGATGTGTGGACATAGACTAATAATGGGCCGGGGGACTTTTTCCCTCTTTAGGAGATTTGTTTTCCCAAGTGTAAGTAAGCACTCTTATGAGTGACATGTGTAAGTGACTTTATCATGTCACTTCACTTGTATTTCACTTATCAAACTACTTTGAGTGTTGTGCTTCTATCTATCTCTTAACTTGTACTTTGAGTGTTGTGCTTCCATCTATCTCTTCTTGCTTACTGCATGTATGTGTGTACTTTAATAATTGGTATCAGAGTAGGTTCTCTTGGCTCTAACCCCCTTTCACCTTATCTTGTAATTACTCTTTTGACTGTCTCAAATTGAGCTATCCTCTTAGGTGGAGAAGGTATACCTTTTCAGGGCTCATTTCCATGCTTTAAGGTTTTTGTAGGCATTCCTAGGGAGTATGATTTTAAACTATTTTTGTTCTATTTTGGATATTCCTCATAGCAAAAGCAACATTTGATGTGCATGTAGGGTCGTCGTCATCTTCAATAGTGTCAATATAATTGTCAACATTGTCATCAATTTTTGCATTCCTACTAAGTATCATTTCCACACTCTAGACGATGTAATTTTTCATACACTTTGCAGGCTTCCTTCGTTCATCAGCCACCCATCAATGATCTATTGGGGTAGCCATATCGATTGCATTTAATGGGTTGCAAACTTGGGGGTTCACCTAAAAGTATGTAAATATACCACGAGATTTCAAGTGAGGGGTTTTTTTAATTCAAATTTTAAGGTAAATTTATAGAAATAGATTAACAGAAGTGGTTTTTTAATCCATCTTGAAAAAAATCCGTAAGTCCATTAAGAAAAAGAGGTCACTTTATTCATGAGTATTCATATGTAAGGGGTTTTTTAAATACCCCTTGAACACACGTGATACATAGGGTTTCTTAGTAGTGAACCCCCCGAGGCTACAAAGCGAGTATTAGAATATCATTTCCAAACTCTACACTTTGTAATTTTTGATACACATTATAGGTTTCCTTCATCATCATCAGTGATCTACTGGTAGCCATATTTATTGCATTTAGTGGGCTACAAATTAAGTATTTGGGTACTTACAAGGAACTTAGTCCCTTGGCCTATTCTATGGTAAGGGGGTGATATCCAATTAGGCAAAATTTGGACTAAAAAAGGGGTCCTCTAAGAAATGCCATATTAGCTTTTTTTTTAAAAAGGGACTAATGGTTAAATTTTTGTAAATCAAAATTTGTCAAAGATTATATATTGGGAATCTAATCTTTGAGATCTTTCCAATGATATATAGCATGATGGGAAATTTTGGTAACATGATAGGCAATTTTGGTAACATGCCACATCGTTACTAATTTGGAAAATTCTTCAATATACAAAAATTCCCATCATGCTATGCATGCCATGTCATCACCATTTTGGAAACTTCTTAAATATACAAAATTAGTCACTATGCTATATATTGTTGGAAAGATCTAGAAGAGTAGATTCCCAATCTATAATCTCTAACAAATTTTAATTTGATAAAATTTAACCATCAACCTGTTTTTTTAGAAAAAGCAACATGCCATTTGTTAGAGGCCCTTTTTTAGTCCAAACTTACTTAATGTGCATGCTTTCAGGAAGAATCTCAAAGATATCCTACCCTTCAAGACTTCTCTTAATAAAGAGCCATATTTCCTTATTAGAGTAAAAGACATACATTGTGCTTACTTTAAGTGGGATGGCACATGACCTAAAAGGGTATCCCTATCCCTAAAAGTACCCCAAACCATAAGCTATGAGGCCCTTCCATGAAGTTCCCTATGATCCAATGGGGTTAGGTATGGCTACATTCTTTTGCATAAACCTTTGACTAGTGTCTCTCAATAAGTGATGGGTGTAAATCATTCTCTCATCCTCCATGAGACTCATGAGCCTCTTCCAATCCAGCACTACCGAGGGGGGAGAAGAGATACCTAGGTATTCCACTAGATATGCGTGGCTACTCTCCATCCCTCACTCTCTCTTCATTCCTCTCTAGGAGATCTTTTGTAATGAGAGGAAAGCATTTGGAGTTCAAGCTTGCTATACGTCTTTCATCGGTGTGCGAACATGCAGAGCACAAAAAGATTGCACAACATGTAAGCCTCCTCAACTGAGCATGGAGAAATATGATCCAAGAAGATCCTCATGCAGCCCCAGGATTACACATGATATCTCACTAAGGGTGAAGAAGGTGGTCGATGCTCTGCATCCGAGAATATTAAACATGGGATGTAAATCCAATCACATCTCCTAATCAAAATGCACCTCATAATGTGCTACAAAAGAAAGTCCTTCCAAGGATTAGTGCTAGGAAGAAATCCTCTAACCTACCAACTTCCAAAGTAAAGCCTTACACTGCACCTCTGAGTCAATGATGTTCAATCCTCCCTCTTGCTTAGGCATAAAAATGGTATTCTAAGCCACTCTCACCCTAATGTATATAATGCCATCTAATCATGACAAAGGAAGTTCCAATAAGTCAAAAAAGTTTATTAATGTATCCCTTATGAAAAACCTAGTACAACATGACAAATCAAGAAGTTTCCAATAGTAGCACTTGGTTAATTAGAGGCCAAATCAAGCTTCATGGTACTCCAATGCTAAAGGTTTCTTTCAATGTTCATGAGAACATGAGAAACATATTATGCAGGTGAGATGGCAGTGCACCCTCTCTCAATCCAAGTACACACCATATCCAAACCCCAATCTGTCTATAGAGAGTCACTAATCATGTTATGGTAGGCATAACTAGGAAGTTTTCCACTAGTTTCTTGCTTCCATCAAAGTATATCTTGGTTCTTAATAGCCGAGAAACCTTGGTACTTCTACCATGGATACCTTTCACCTTTAAGGAGGTATCTACAAGTTGGGATTTTCCCAATTGGTTCCATGCATTGAAGTAAATTAGATTGTGACTAGCCTCGTATCAAGTAATGCATTATAAATCACTTTACCATTAAGGCTAGTCAATTAAATGGATTCTCCTACAGGTGCTATGTGCTCCTCTATGTCCTCTTCAGCCTCTCCCACAAAGGCTTGTGCAGCAGGTCTAAGATTTCCTTCTCTTAATTGTTGTAGTTTGGCTTGTCTTCCCCTTGCCTCCTCTTGGGTTTGGTTCTTCTTTTGAGCAGTCCTTTCCTTGGTAGATTTCTTGTCATGTGAAGCACATAAGAATTATTTGATAAGATATCCATAGTATTTTTAAACTTACTTACTTACATTAAGGACACCAACAGTTTCAACTCCGTCAAGAGTCTCAACACGCATACTACCTTGTGGAGTAACTTCACAAACCCTAAATGGTCCCTTTCTGGTATATTTAAGCTTTTTCATTTCACAGCCGACCCCATACATAATAACAAGATCTCCTATGTTAATCTCCTTGCCCTTGGGAGTCTGTCAAACCACCTCTTTCTTTGGTCCTTTTTTGTCAGCATGTTTTGTATTGCAATTTGTCTCTCCTCGATGAGTTGCTCTAAAACAAATAAGTAATCAGCCAATTCATTACCTTAAGTTTCTCACTTATGGTGGCTATCCTTAAGCTAGGGATCATAAAACTCCCAAGGCATTACTGCCTCAATTCCATACACCATGTTTTGTATTGCAATTTGTCTCTCCTCTCGATGAGTTGCTCTAAAACAAATAAGTAATCAGCCAATTCATTACCTTAAGTTTCTCACTTATGGCTACCCTTAAGCTAGGGATCATAAACTCCCAAGGCATTACTGCCTCAATTCCATACACCATAATTAATTGCAACTTTGTATGATGTGCGATAGGCCCATAAGCTACTATGAGCTTAGAGTGTGAGAAGGGAAATGACTTCTCTCTATGGTTAGGGTTTGCAATATACATTAGGGTTTGCTCCTGTGTGTGTGTCTCCTCTCCCTCTACCTGTTTTTCATCATGGTATCAGAGCCTGGTGCTCTCTATTAGGGTTAATGAGTGAGTGAGAGAAGAGGGAGAAGAAGCTATGAAGCTTGCCATTGATGCTGTGAAGCTTGGAGCACACCAATTTCTATCAGATTTGAGAGCTTGGCCTACTGGCGGGTAAGGACTACTAAACACTCTTGAGCGGATTGCAGGTGATTCAAGCACAAACAAGGCAAATTAGGGTTGCCCAAAGCAAAAGAAAATTCTGGTTTTTTGCAAGCTTTCCATTGGAGCTTGGAAGCGGTGATGTATTGTGAAAATGGATGCAAATCTAACAAAGAAACATGTATCTGGCAAATGGGAATGTATTGGCAACTCATGTGCAAGCCCTACAATGAATTTGGAGCAAGTATGATGCATTTGAGTGATTGAAAAATTACTGTTTTTGAAGCTCTCACAAAACAGAGAAAAAGAGTCACTTGGTGGATGAAATTAGAGCTAGTTTTTGGCAAAAATCAGACAATTGATGGGTTGTACACATGCCTTGGAGTGCTCGACAACTACACATGCCATCAATTGGACACTACATTCAACCCAAACTCCCTCAGGAGTAGGTGGCGCAGCCTAATATACAGAAACAGAGTAGGTTGAGATGTGAGGAAGAAAAAAGGGCGAGGTAACAAGTATGACCTGAACTTCTTTACTGTAAAAACAAGAGACAAACCACCTTTCTCCATTTCACCATACCTCTCCTCGACATCAGTGAGTTGTTGTCTTGCATAATACATTGGTTGCATATGCCCTTGCTCTCCCTTTTACAAGAGTATAGCACCCACTGAATGTGATGAGACACTTGGGTTCACATAAAAGTCCTCCCCCCACCTAGGAGGCTGCACAATTGAGTAAACAAAAAGATTGAATTTGATCGGGCCCCCATTTGAAAGAAACATTCTTCTTTGTTAACAGATTTATAGGATACATCTTCTTAGAGAACATGTCAACAAAGCGTTGGTAATACTTTGTTTTACCCAAAATCCTCCTTACCTCCCGTACATTGGCAGGTGGTGGGAGGGCCGTAATTGCCTGCACCTTCTCAGGATCCATCTCTATGCCTTCTTTTGAGATAATATGTCCCAAGAGAACCACCTTCCTTTGTGCCAAGCGGTATTTTCCAGGATTAAGACACCCTTTTGCATCATCAATACTTTGCAAGGCCAACCTCAACTTTTTCAAGTGATCCATGCGGCTTGAATAAATGCAAAAATCATCCAGAAAGACCCTTATAAACTTCCCCAAGTAAGGTGTAAATACCTGACTCATGAAACATTGAAAAGTTGCTGGTGCATTGGTCAAGCCAAATGGTATCACCCTATAGGCATACACTCCCCAAGGGGTGATAAATGAGGTTTTCCTTTGATCTTCTTCACAAATCCGGATTTGAAAGTATCCAAACTATCCATGACACCTGAATACAACTCATGACCTGCAACTTGATCCAAAATCTCATCCTGAAAGGGTAGAGGATAATAATTCCTCTTTGTGCATGCATTCAGAGGGCGAAAGTCCACATACACACGTCATTTTCCACCCTTTTTGGGAGTGACTATAACTCTGGAAATCCATTTTGAATTCTCTACTGGAAAAATAAATCCAGCTTCAAGCAAATTTGTTACCTCCTTCTTAAGCACCTCTTCTTTGCACTACTCCTAAACCCATGCCTTAGTCGCTGTACCACTAGCTTACTTTGGGGCTTGAGATCAGTCTTGTGCTCTACTAGGGTAACTTGGCGTACTTGTGAGTAGCTATTTGCAAAAAGGTTAGGAAATCCATCCAACATTTTTAAGTAATCCTCCCTTTCAGTACCTGCTATGGACTCATCAAGAAGGAGTTCATTCTGTTCATGAAGACTAGTGAGGTCCACATCTCCTTTCTTGCACATGGTTGAAGAAGCTTCCCCTTCCAATGCTCCATTGTCAGTAGCATCCCCTCGATCCCTTCCCAGGGAAAGACCAAATGCAACTCCCTCCACCTCCCCTTCTGAGATGGAATCCTCGGAGCTACCACTTGTCTCCTCTTCATCGGTGATGACTCTGACTCTGAACTTTCAGAAGTTGAAGGTTCACCTCTTACCACTTTCTTGCGACGACTCTTGATGTTGTAGTGGACCTTCTTATTCTCACCTTGTAGAATAAGATCACTTGTCTCCCACTTTTGAATTACCTTCACTTGGTGAAGCCATGGTCTATCCAATATCAATGGGTAAGCCCTAGCATCAGGTTTTGTAGGAATGACCTAAAAAGTTGTAGCCACAGAAATACCACATACATCCACTTCTGAATTCTTGACAATTCCTAAGGTTTTCACCCTAATATTATCAGCAAATTTGATGCGATAGGGAGAGTTAGAAGAAGACAACTTTAAATCGGCATCTTTCATTGTTTTTTCACTCATGACATTGATTGATGTACCTCCATCAATGTATGCATTAGAAATTGTTTGCCTCTCAATGATGACATCATAGGCACATTATCTCCTACATCAATATCCACCTTTTGAACCATAGGAGTCCCATTATCGCTCTTCTTCTTTTTCTTAGATTCCCTTGTGCTAGCCAACTTACCCCATTTCTTTCTGAGCTTTGGAGAGAGTGCCAAAAGCTACCCAAATGTGATTTGTGCTGTTTTCTCCCTAAGATCTGTTAAGAGGTCATATAACTGAGAGATCCTTGTCCAAGAGGAAAGTCAAATTGTCCAATTTTTCTCCTAGATGACTTCTTCTTCTTCTTATTTTTCTCCTCTTCTTCAGATTTATCTTCTTGTTCTTCTTTTTCCTGACTCCTAGTTTTACGACGCCTTTTTGCTATTAATGGCATCAATGTTTCCTCTTCTTCTTTTGAGCATGTTTCCTCTAAAAGTGCTAAACTTTTATCCTCTCTTTTCCCTCGGGGGGGTCACTATATGTAGAATACCCCTATCGCGTGCGTTCAAGGCCTATATTTTAAATCCCTTATCTGTGAATTTTTTTATCCATATAATATCCCCTTTTCTTTATGAATCTGTAAATTTTTTTGAAAAAAATTTAAATCATACCCTTATGTAAATATATTTCTGTAAGTTTCATAAATTAAAAACATGCTTCTATTGAACGCACGTGATATTTACATTTTTTTGTGAGTGACCCCCCCCGAGTCTTTTCCTCAATTTTGGACACTCAGTGCGATAGTGCCCCTTCTCTTGACATTCATAGCATGTGACACTACTTCTATCCCTAGCAGCTCATGGAACCCTAGGTGGCCTTGTATTGACTAAGTGTAACTTCAAATCAGCAAATTCTACCATAAGTTGTGCAATGTTATGATCCAAGGATGGAGCTTGTACCTAAGATGTTGAGGTTATCTCTACTCGTGGTGGGGTTGGCACACTCGGAGAAGATTGGAATGTGGACTCAATATGAAGAGTGGCCTCCTTCTTCAAAGCAATACGAAGAGCCTCTTTAAAATTAGTGGGATCTTTGCTAAGAACTTTTCCATGCAAGCCGGGATCCAAATCCTTGATAAACTTGCTCATCTTAAGGTGCTCCAATGCTAAAGAACTCTTTGAATCTTCCATAGAAGGTGAAGAAGAAGAAGTAACAACATGTAAAGCAGCTTGTTGATATTTGATGAATAAGGCTTCATACCTCACTGAAAAGGCAAAAACTCACTTTCCTTCATTTTGGAAAATTTGATCCAATTGCAATAGTAAAGCATTTGGTGACTCCACTGTCCCAAATCTCTCCTTCATTGCTTTGGTCAACCTTTCCCAATCATTCTTGGACTCCTCTGGCAAAGCCTCATGCCAAGTTAAGGCCACACCCTCTAAGAAATCTGGAAGTATTTTTACCCTCTCCTTCATAGACCAACCCGTCAAGCGGCATGCTTGGTTAAACTCTTAGAGATAACTCCCCGGGTCTTCTCCTTCCGATCCTTGGAACACCAGAATGTTGAACATCTTGCACCAAAAGATGAGTAGCAACAAGGGAAATTTACTTTTTTCAAAATAACTTTTCTTTAATCATGCGGGATCTTGAGGTTAAAATAGAATAATTCTAAGTAAAACCTGCCCGTTGTCTCCACCAAAATATGTGACACAAAGTTGGGGTTTGGACTTCGGTCACTTCTTAGAATCAAAACACACTTGTATGAAACCTCATAGCCTCCTCACCTCCCTTTCTCTCCTTAGGTTAAGATAAAGATATACACATCAAAGGTGAGATCATAATTCATGGAAGGAAAGATGAAAGGCTCCGGAGAAGCAAGAATTTCTACCAGCCTTGCAGCTCCAAACAAGAGGGCGATTCTTTGTTGGAAGAAAATCTTCCGACTCAGGATTATGTGAACGGAAACATACGGGGAATATTGGTAAGATTCATCCGTTCGAATTGGGCGATTTGGTCGGAACATATTAAAGCAAATGAATATAGCAATCACTTACAAGAGGATAAGACACATGGGATTAGCCTTTTGATAAGAGATCGAGAGGAATTAATCATTATTAAGAAGAAAGAATGGCCAAAAGTTTATAAAAATAGAGATACACAGAGAATTGCAATTTTAAATCCATATAGACTATGTAAAAGAGGAGTACATAGATGCCTAGAGCTTGAAGAGAGATTCGCGCCTGTATAAAAACTTTCAAAAACGGGCAACCGAGCGAAAAGTTATGAGCATTTTACTACAAGACTATAAAATTGTCAAAATTCGCCTAAAAGTTAGCAAATTTGGGAGAAATTTTGATCATCAATGAAGTAAAGGATTAAGAAATTAGTTACATGATTAGAAAGAGCATATAAAGAGCTTCCTAGACATATGATCAATTTTAGAAACCAATACCCGAGCGATGAGTAATTACCGATTGAAATTTGGGTATTGGACCACAAAAACTGCACTTCCCTCTCTTTGCATGAAACCTCAATTTTCACATAGCCTCTTGCCGCTCATCTCCTTCATGATTCAAGCTAGAGGGTAAGGGTTAACATTGCTCAGCAGACAATCGTAAAGATTTACCTATGGTCCCCAAAGTCTTTCCACATGCTCATTACCGCTAAAACCATTGGTACCTCCAAAGGAGGGCGGCAATAAGGCAAGGGCTACCTTGAGAAGTCACAGGCCCGCCAAGATAATAACTCCTTATCTCACTTATCATGAATCATCAAAGAGGTCCAAAATTGGGTTTAGCAGGAGCTAATGCTAAATGAGACATTCACATGTAAAGAGAGTGTTTGAATAGGGGTTTGAAAGATAAGAGAATGGCAATGACACAAAATGCTCAATTGAGGAGGCTCATTCCTTGATTTGAAAGGGAGAGGAGGGCTCTTTTTTTAGGTGGAGAATCACCCTCTCTTCCATTGTTACAAATTACAACATAAAAATCTTCAACCCTTTAGTAACATAAGGGTAGATGTCACCATCAATTGTCCTCTTAGGCTGTCTTCTCTTGATTATTAAATTGAAGACTTTTTGACTTTGAAAGTGTGATGAGATAATAGCCAAGTCCAAGTGGCATGTAGGCGGAGATCCTACTTACACATGGTGGAATTCTCCTCTTCCATGTAGGCATTCTAGAAGAATCTTTCCCAATTATGCACCTACACACACTCCACATGCCTTCCACACTCCGTGGCCGACAACCGTAGCCGACAGAGCGAATCATGAGGCGAGCAAACCGTGGCCAAGAACCATGGCCGACAGCCGAATCCTCTAGGTGATGAGAGGAAGAGCTTGACCCCAACGTTCGCAAGGCTCTTCACAGAACTCAGCCACAGGACCCTTCAAAGGTGAAGGGGAGTACTTGGGCAAGGATGTGGAGAAGTGAGTTGAAGCCATGGAGGAATATTTTGATGTCACCGGATACAACGAGAGGAGCAAAATGGCTCTTGCACACCTTACCTCTTGTTTTGCTTGATTCTCTATTCTTAGGAGACACCCCCAACCAATCAATTGGTTAGTATGTTGAGGAAAGCTCCAAGGAAGGTTGAAGAGAGACAGAAGCTCCGATCTCTGCTAAATGTAGAGGACTTTTAGGGGATAATAGTAAATATACTTATTTTAAGGTAATATTGGCATGGTCTAGTTCACAGATGAGAATATAAAAGAATGAGGGTCTATTTATAGGTGAGGGAGGCCACTAATTGAGTCCAACTAAGAGGCGACAGGTTCAAAGAGAGAGAGGGAGGCGATAGGTTCGAAGAGAGGGAGGCGACAGAGGTCAGTAGTAGGCGACAGGCTTGTGCTTTATCAAAATCTATTTTGAGAAAGATGTAGTTCTGACCAGAGTTTTCAGCATGTTCCATACCCTCCCATAGGCTAATGATAGCATCTAGAATATACCTTTCCCTAATGAAACCTTTTTGCTCCTTGAGGATCCACTCATCCATATAGGGGTTGATTCTAATAGGCGGATATGAGCAAAAACTTTGTAGAGAGAAGAGAGACATGTTATGGGTCTCCAGTTCCCAAGATCTTCTTTATCATCTTTTTTGTGAATAAGCTTTATAACCCCCATATTAGTCTTCTCAGCAAGCCCCCCCTTCTTCATGGCTTCTTTCCAGATGTTTAGGATGTGGGGGGTAAGCTCGTCTTTAAATACAAGGAAGAATTCATTTGGAATCCCATCTTCCCCCAGAGATTTCCCCTTTTTGAGATGAGAGATAGCCTCTTTGACCTCCTTTTCAGAGAAGGGGGAGTCTAGCTTGGAAGCTAAAGAGGGCTTGACAACCTTTTTTCTCATGAGAGCAATTTTGGCCCTAGCTGCAGTAACTTCCGGAGAGGGAGGGAGGGCCGTGGAGAACAAGTCAAAAAAATGTTTCTTGATTACTTGCAGGTTTTCTACATCATCGGCTGCTGCCTGCCCATTGGGTTTCTTGACCATAGGAATAAGATCCCTAACTTTTTTCCTTTTGAGGAGAGAGAACATCTTAGTTTAATCAAAGAATTTGGTTTTATAGATGGAAGTTCCACACTTATCCGGTATTCCCAATCTCACCTAGTCACAAGATATGACTACCTTCGCCTTTGAGCATATCGTCTCTTTCGACTCACAAGCCATTTTGAGGACTTATATTTCCCAGATCGAGTAGAGAGACGACAGCATAAGTGGTACGCAAGGCAATATGTCCATGCCTCCTGCAATCAGCACATGATGCTGAGGGAGAATATCTCGTTAGCCATAGTCATGTTGAGGTGAAAAGTGATTCATGGTGTTATTTTGTATCATGCCACATCTCAAGATTTTCGACTTTCTTGCCATATCTATAGACTTCTTAGATGTTTTATTCCAAGTAGTAAGATAGTAGCTCCTTTGGTAGTAAGGGAACATTTGTATCGGGGCATGTGTGTAGCCCAATATTGCCGTCTTATGCATTTCCCAAGGAGGTTTTGACTTTCTGGAGCCGAGATGCTGTATGTACATATTGCAACCTTTATATAAATAAAGAAATATTTTGTGGAAAATTTCCTGTTATAAGTGATTGTTTATTATTTGACGAATTGAAGAAGCAAGATCTGTTACTCGGACATATGTCGTAGATCTCCAATAAGATCGTTTACCTTGTTTAAGAGCAATTATTTTTTGAACCTCTTAAGTCTTAGGATCTTGTTGATGAAATCAAAATAAAAATTTAATAATGTATCATTTTTGGCAGAATCATGAGGCGAGTGAACCGCTATGAACTATCTCAAGTGGCCTGCTACTCATGTTGCCTTCTCTAGGAAACGGCAACCTCGCCTGCTTTCCAAACTGACAGGCATCACAAACATGCATATTCCCATCATACTTGAATCTAGGCAGCCCACTAACAATGCCTCTTGCCTGCATGTTCTTTAACCTTTGTATGTTCACATGCCCAATCCTTTTATGCCACATGTCAATGTCCTGTACCACATTTCAGCTTTTAGAGAACATGGCTGATTTCAACTCAAGAATCCTAGCATCCAGCTTAAATAACCTGCCTTCTTTCTTGCCTTTTTGGCAATGACTCTACATCCATTTTTGAAATCCTCAACGAAGAAACCATGCTCGTTTAAACAAACCTGTAAACCCTGTTCCACCATTTGACCAACTGAGGCCAAACTTTTTGTAATAGAAGGCACATACAAGACATCTGCCACCATAGACTTTGTTTCACCATTGTGCATAACCAATGATATACTTCCAACATGTGTGATAGCATGTTGGGTATCATCTCCTGTCTCCACATAGTCTTTCACATCTATAGGCTTCATATGCTCAAACCATTCACCATGACAAGTCATATGGTTTGATGCTCCAGAGTCCATATACCAAGTGTCATCGTTTTCACCATTTGACATCATAGATCCCACAACATGTTTCATGGCAAACAAGTGATTTGCACTGCCATCATTACTGCTTGATACATAATTTCCACCATGTTGTGCATAATGTCCACCATGTTGTGCTCTACCCCCTCTCAAATCATTTTGTTTGCGAAAACAATCACGTGCCATATGACCAAATTTCCCACAGTTATGGCATTCCACATTTTGCATAGATGTTTGTTGGCCTTGCCAACGTCCTCTACCACAAGGATTACCTCTGCCTCTCTGAGGTGTATATCCACGACCACCTCTAGCACCATATGTAGGCTGAAAATTCTATTGTGGTGACCTGTCCTGCCATCCACGACCATTATCGCAACCACGTGATGCAAATCTCCCCCTGCCTTTAGATCCCCTTTGTGAATAGAAAGCCTGATTTCTGCCATTATCATCATTGCTAGTAGATGCATCATGAAAAGAATCACTGAGTTTGATTTCCTCAACAAGCAAGAGTGAAACCAACTCATCAAAATCTGGTAAACCTATACTCCGAACCGAGATGGATGTATCAAAAGACTTATACTCCTTGCCAAGAACACGCAAGGTAATGTCTACCAAATCATCATCAGGCATGGGGGCATTGATTGTTGCCAATGCATCTGCATACTTCTTTATCTCTTGTACATAATCATGGATGCTCCTTCCTTTCCGTTTCACATTATGAATCTGTTGTCGCAATTAAGACTTGCGACGAGCACTAGTGTCTGTATCAAACAGCTTTACCAATGTATCCCATGCATCCTTGGGATTCTCAGCATCATGTATATGTATGAGTATAGCATCCGAGATACATATAGACAGATAATGCAAAACTTTGTATGCTCTTTCTGAAGATTGCTTATAAGCTATAACCTGTTGCTGTGTAGGTTGTCCGGGTAGTTCTGGCTCTGACTTCGCACATGTAATAAGATTCCAAAAACCTTTTCCCTTCAGAAAGATTTTGATCCTGTACTTCCATGCCTGGAAGCTCTTCCTATCCAACTTTTCACCCACAATTTGTATTGGATTATCTGACATATTTGCTCAATGCAAATGCACCTTCCACACACATCCAAATATGTAAACGAGCCTTCCTCAGCTCAACCACACTCTAATAAGTGTTCCAAATACTCCAAAGTACTCAACAAACTTCACTTTTGATGTAGAAAATCAACCTGAGTACATCCAAAATGAAATGGCATATGCAGTCCAAGGTATTGTGACATGAAAAATTGATATCTTTCATTCTCAATTTTTTGCATATTTTGATGGTTTCTCAATGGTAATAAGGTGGAAGCTTGTCCAAGAAGATTGCGGCGCCCACAATGGAATAACGGCGTGGTGATGCGGTGGCTTGACAGCTACCCCGATAACAGCATTCTATCTTTAAATATAATGGTTTTACTTGATTTAGGGTACACAGTTATGGAAAAGAGACAATCAAGGTAAAACAATGCTTCTAATTGGTTTACCAAAGTTAGTTTCTATGTTTCTACGCATAAAACATTGTTTATAGGTAACATCTAGGATTGAAGATTACTTAAACCACTAGACTTATTGGGAATAAGAACAAGCATCTATATATATCTCTAGTTGATCAAGTATTGGGAGAAAACACTTGTGCACTTGAATGCAATAAATAGTACTCCAAATACACATAAGAACCATAGAAGATGAGGATAATAGAATTACTACAATTACGAATGATGATGAATTTCTACAATTGGAGGCATTATTGTGGTCCTCAAATAGGTAAGCCAAAGAAGCATTTTCTTAAATGGTAGATCTATATAAATAAGGGAGACTTAATTATTCTCATTTGTCGATTAGATGATTTTATCCAATTTGGTTGGGAGTGGCAAAATTAGATACTATTACAAACAATCTTTTAAAACATCGTGGGTATGACTATAATATCATGTTCCTTCTTGTAATAAACAAGCTTTCAGAACATTATGGATAGGTATGATTATAATATTGGGCTCGTGTGTTTTTAATAGAAATAATTCTACAAATGCAGAAGTATATATAGATTGTTGGAAGATCCGCTGTGTTGGGAGTCTATAGATTCCATTGTGTGGGCATGGCTTAGGGTGTTCGCCCCTAAAAATATATAAGTATACCATGCAAGTTCAAATGAAGGGGTTTTTTAATTCAAAATTTTAAGGCAAATTTACATAAATACATTTATAGAAGGATTTTATTTAATCAATTTAAAAAAAATGATAAGTTCATAGAGAAAAATAGGTCATTTTATTCATGAAAAATTCGCACGTAAGGGGTCTTTTAAATATCCCTTGAATGCATGTGATACATAGGGTTTCTTAATAGTGCACCCCCTAGGGGCATGGGTACATCAAAGAGACAAAATGTACAAAAAAGAATAAAGATCTCATTGATTGTGTGTGAGAAGGCTCAAGCAAGTTTGAAAGCTGAAACAATACAGTGATAAATTAGCCAGCCTTGTATATTTTATGATCTTTTAATCCTTTAAGAAAATGAGTTAGTTCATGTATTAATCATCTTTATTGTACTATAGGATGCTTTTTTCATTTCGTTAAAATTACAATTGTTATCTTAAATGACTCCTCACATTAAAATTAATACTCTTCAAAAAGATATTTATTAACACCACCATTACTTAAAATTCATCAACTTACTAAATATTGATTAGGTTAAAAATATGTTTATAAAAACACATACTACAGAACATTATATATAGTAATGAAAGTAATCATCTAGTGATGATGATCAACTAGCAATGTTCCCAATCCAAGACCACGGCAACTTTGAATTCATAAATTTTGTAGCTTATACTACTAGAAGAACAAGTTCTCAAAGTATTTGAAATACATAACACAAGAAATTACTAAATCAAAATTATTATAACATCTAGAATAGAAATTTTGTAATTCCATACTATCTAAAATAATAGGTTGATCAAAATTCTCAAAAATTTTATAGTAACAATCTCTAAAATCCCAGACTATATAAAATAGTATATTTGAAAAATTCATATTATCCAAAACAATCGTCTCCAAATTCTCATATTATTTGGAATTGAATATTTCTCCCAATTCTAAACTCTCAAAGTATCAAGCTTTTTTCATATTTCTTAATAGGCTATTATATATATATATATATATATGTATATATATATATATATATATGTATATGTTTGGGACATCATAGCATAGCGGAGGCTACACTCCAACCCACACACTTGTCAATCCGTGAATGCAACCCGATTAGCGCATAGAGGCTATCCCGAATGGGAGAAGAAGAGTTAACCACACACTAATGACTTCTAGTCCTACTCAATCCTTCTTCATCACTCAAGCAATCAATCTTACATAATCAAAGCATCAAGATTAGGCTACACTTAAGCACACAAATGTAACTTATGCAAGGAATCTAATATGCAAAGAGATATCACACAAGCCTCAACTACACATTATTTCAAACACAAGCTTCATCACAAGCACTCTACAACTCACAAATCAAAACATCATTAAGAAATCTAGATTAGCAAGAGTGTAGACCAAAACCTCATATCATTGAAAATGTAAAGAATAGAGAGTACAAGATTAAAGCATGAATGGAGATGGAGAGCCTTGGGAGAGCACTTGAGAAGGAGCTATGGAGCAAGCTCTCTCTATGAGCCTCTCAACCAAATGACCAAAGAGTGCTCTCTAGCTCTCAAATGGGCCACCTTTTATACAAAAATTCTAGAACTCCCAAAAGTTCCCATGTGGGATTATTGTCAAGCCCTCTCCCACATTCATCTACAACTTTGAACTCTTTTCAAGAGCCCTAAGTGTCTTTTTTTGTTGCATCCTTGTATTGATCTTCATTCGTCATGCAACACTCCCCCCTTCCTATTTTGCGCACGTCCTCGAGCGCGGTAGTAGCAAGAGCTGCAACAAAAAAAAACAATGGATACAAGTAAAATCTCTTATTGAAAAAAAAGAAAAGAAAAGAAAAACCAGCAATGATAATTTCACACGTGAGCATACAAGTGCAAGGCTGATTAAAGTTTTAATGAGTACTAAAATAGGTGAGTAAAGACTAGTCAAAATGAGACTTAAGTGGTAGATAGTGCTATGCAAAGGCAAGTGTGCTTTGTACACCGCCAGTTATGACCGCAGTCTCAATGTCCTACAAGTATGTAAGTTATTCCTAAGTGGCAAACCTACTCCTAAAGCAAAGGTGATTGGAACTCATTTTTTTTTCTTTTTTTTCTTCTTTTTTTTTTCTTTTTGATGTGTGTGTAGAAGGTGATAAAGATTAAGGTTCCATCCCAAGGAGACCCAAGCAATGGCCAAGAGACCTCCGCCAAGAGAATCTAAAGACCGCTAAGTATCTCAAGGGCGACAGACCCTTTTTCTTTCTTTTATGACCTAAGGAGTACCCCATGAAGATGAGGGCATCGGTCTCGAGGGCCCATAGTGTACCCCAGAGTCCTATCAACATCCATCAAGGCGATAGATTCCTCAAAGGTCTTTTTCTAAAGCTTTTCGACATCAGTGTTCACCCCATGGAAACCAAGGCATCGGCCCCAAGGTGCTAAGACAACCCCAGGTCCTACCAAGCATTTCTCATGGCTGTGGACACGTCATGTCTCAATTCACTTTGGATATATATTATTATTATTATTTTTTTATTTTAGGATATATTTTCGTAAATTTTTATTACTCCTAACACCTAGCTCATATCTAAGAGGTAGCCACCACTAGGGATAACTAATATACCTTGAAAGCTTAAGAACTTGGCATATTCCATTGGTATATATCCTACACTGGCTTTAGATAGAAATATCTTTTACTAAGTCTTCTAAGACTCTAGAATTTACTCACCATATTTTAAGAACTAATCAAAAACTTCAAGCAGCCAACATTGTGTGAACATGCAAACTATATATTCGAAAGATAAGAGCACATAAAGAAATAAAGATTAAGATTTGAATACACCTGTTGTAGTGCCCTGTTGATGTTGTTCGTTTGCATTGATGCATTGCTGATTTTGTGCAGATTGCTCCTCCTTGATCTTTGTAGGCGTAGCATGTCTCCCCCCTTCCTAATTTGTTTGCACGATAGGTGGACTATTGGGGCGTGTTTGATGCTCTTGTTTTTTTCAGAGATCTCTGCAAAATTTTTATTAACAAACAAGAAAAGAAAAGAAAAGAATAAAATTTGCCATTGGTGCCAAACACCGAATATAGCCAAGGGGAAAAACCCAGTGGGATAAAAGTGCCCTGGCTTGTCGATCTTATTGTGGAGTCGTTGAACTTACCCTTGCGCTGGTGGTGGATCCGTGTCCTCGTCTTCTGGAAAGATGGTATCAATTTCCTCAGGATGCAGAGACAACCCCTCACAAAAACCGGCCGTTGGAGAAGGTGGTAGAGGAAGGAGTGCTTCCTCACTAAAATATGGCATTGGTTCTATGGGAAGGTTAATCAGACAGTTTCGATTTTGGAACTGCGCAATATAGGTACTCATATTTATCCAATATTGACATGTTGAGGCTTGGGGAAGGAGGGCTTGCAAGATCGGTGGTTGCAAGTCATTTAGGCTTGTATCCCTCCATTGTTGTGCTTGAACCTCCTCAGGTAATCTACGTTGATTTGGTCCTCTCTCTGGTATTCTCACATTAAGAAGATTATGGCGTTGGGGTGTAACTCCCACAATTTGCTTCATTAAGCCCGTGCCATATCGCCTAAAGTAAGAGCGGCATATCCAACAAATATGTGAAGCTTCTTCTAATACGAGCCGTGCACACTCTTGACAATGTGGAAATGGGTGATGCTGTTGATAGAATAACGTGACAAAGTGATGCCCACAGCAATTTTCACCTAAGGGAGCATAGAAGTACCTAGAATGTGTTTGAAACGGAGGAGCACTATAACCCCCGCGATGATCAGGTCGAGTACTATCGGGGTCAATGCATGGTGGACATGTATCTCGCCAAATATCCATAAGGAGTTATCTGGATGTAGAACAATGAAATTTAGAACACTCATATCCATCATGACAATTCCAATCAAAAACAAGATTATCTCAAAGAGAACACATCTTCTAAAGGCATAAGGAACCACATTATTCAAACATTGATTTACCAAAGAGCTTTAATTATAGTGTTAATGCCTTATCTTTGGTTTTTGGTATATCCTTTTTAAGAGGTGGAAACTTTAGCAATTGTCTTGGAATTTGAGCAAGATAAGAGGATTTAGTCATTGAAATGCTAGAATCTATGCTCAAATGAGACTCATTTGGACTTGTCGTAGGTTCACAAGTTGATGGTTGAATTGTGTAACAAGGAGAAATCGGGACAACCGGTGTCTCAATACATGTTTTAGGAAGATCAACACAAGTAGTTTTGTAGGTGCCATCACAGCCACCTTTCCTTTCTTGAAGAGTTTGTGTTGATTTCTTTTGCACCCACTGATATGGACAATCAAGGGTGGCTTTTGGAATCTTTCTGAAACACTCTTTTACCCCTGCCAAAGCATGGCATTTTGGAAGCCAAATTGCTGTTGCATCCTCATAATAGCCTTGTGCTTTAAGAACATGTTTTGGGACCCATCGAGTAACAATCCGAGGCTTAGGCTTGGAAATGATGTGCTTCTTAAGAGGCTTAGCAACTGGACTAGATGGTACAAGTTTGTACGCATCTTTGGGTAGCCACATTGACAATTCCTTCTTGCCTGGCCTTCTTTGAGCAGCAACTAGAGTAGTTGGAACATGCCAGTCGTGGCCCTCACTTGAGTACTCATCAATTATCCACATCATTTGTTTTGGAGCTTCAAGAGCAGATTTTGATTGTGGGTTGGGTAAGGTAGAAACATTACCCCTTTGACACGATAAAGCTCGTGGTGTAGCAGATCCCAAGATGCAATCAGAATCAATTTGCAACTTATATTGTCTATTCTTCCAATCTAATGAGCAATTGGTACCATGATCTACCGAGAACAACCTCGACTACTGCCTTGGACTTACGTGCCACATAAAAGGGCACTGACATCTGGTGATCCTGAATGGTCATCATAATGACACATTTTCCCGCTATAGGGTTATCTTCTCCGGAGAAGCTTCGTAGGTCCACAGGAATTTGCACAAGTGGTGGTTGACCCAAGGCTATCCAGGTGTCAAACGAGAGAACATTATAATCTGCACCAGAGTCAATTAAGGCAGAGACAAAGTAGGTAGTCTCATGAAGATGAAGGCACACTTGAATATTGAATGGTTCGACATATGGCTCATCAGTAGCCATCTGTATGGCTAACATAGAAGCTTTGCGATGCTCCTTGGCTTTTGCAACTCTAGCTTTAGCCTCCTCTTGAGCCTGACGTTTAAGTAGGTCAAGTGCTTCTTTCCGTGTTTGTGCAGCATGCATCTGTTGAAGCATGGCTTCAGTTAATGGTTCATTGTATTTCTTGAGACGACTTCCATTAATGAAGTTAGGCATTTGCTCACCGTCTAGTGTCTCTAAACGCACTGCACCACTTGGAGTAAGCTCATTAATCACAAACGGTCCTAGGCCACGTTTTTTGAGCTTTCTCTTATGTTTCTTAAGTGTGTACAAGAGCACCAGGTCTCCTTTTTTGAATCGGCCAGTTGTTACATTTCTATCATACCATTGCTTTTGTCTCCTCTTCTCGGCATACATCCCCATTACCGCTAATAAGCGGGTCTCATCAAGCTTTTCCAATTCGTCAACGCGTTGTGAAAGCTCATGACCAGTCCAATCCAATTGTTTAGCTACTCGTAGAGTAGGTATAAGAAATTCAATGGGAAGAATTGCATCTAACCCAAAAGCAAGTTCAAATGGGGTTGTGCCCACAGATGTTTTATAGGCTGTCCTATATGCCCAAAGAACTAAGTGCAACTTTTGCTCCCAATCAGTCCTATGTCCCTCAACAATCTTTGTGAGTGCTGTGCAGAGAATCTTGTTAGTACTCTCGGCTTGTCCATTGGTCTGGGGATGATAGGGTGCAGAACGCTTGTGAATTACCATAAATTCTTGAAGCAAAAATTCTATGACTTCATTTACAAAGTGTACACCTTGATCACTAACGATCTCAATAGGTAAGCCATAGCGTGTAAACACGTACTCATACAAGAACTTGGCTGTGGTTCTGGCATCATTTTTGACTGTTGCCTTTGCCTCAACCCATTTGGTCAAATAGTCGGTTGCGACTATAATATATTCTGCATGTGTGTTACGAGCTGAAGGTTTAATGGGACCGACAAAATCAATACCCCATTTTGCAAAAGCACGTGTGCTTAACATAGGTCGCAATGGCATATTGTCCTTTGTGATGGGAGGTTTGGTCCTTTGACAATCGTCACAACGTTTCACATATTCTTCGGCATCCATTTGTAAGGTTGGCCACCAAAGCCCAGACCACCTAATCAACTTAGCTGTGGTATTGCCAGAAAAGTGTCCACCACCAACACCTGCATGTGCATGAGTTAAGATTTTCAGATAGTCAGCTTCACATACACACATGTGTAAGTTGCCATCCTTGCCCCTCTTGTAGAGTTGGCCCTCTATCAGCATATAGTTTGCCGCTTCAATTTTAATAGCCTACTTTCGATGTTTAGGAATTGTTTGATCCAAATGACCATGCTGAAGATAGTCCACAATATACTTACTCCAACTTGGTGTAGTTGAAATTTGGAATAATGTGACATTATGAATTGGCTTCTGAATTTTACATGAAGCACAGTTACGAACAAATGTTTCAGCATCTGCATGCATGGTAGGCCACCATTGCCCATCCTGAGAGATACGTCGCACACAAGTAGTAGCTGATGCATGGATTCCATCGATACCCGCATGTGCCCATTCCAAGATCTCCTCATATTGGTCGGGGTTAGGTATGAGCCTCAACACTCCATCATTACCCTGACGATATAATCTCCCTGAGATTAACTTGAATGGTCGCCATAGGTCCACATTAGGACCCGCTAGTTGTATTTGCCCACTTGTCAAAATTTCTAAAATGGATTCAGACCATCTAGGAGCTGTCTCTACAAGGAAAAGTGTTGAATCTAACATATCATCATCCACACCCACAGGAGCTTCGCCAGAGGTGATTCGAGACAAATGATCTGCCCTTAGATGAGTTGTTCCTTTTCGAACTGCCACTTCAAAATCAAACTCAAGAAGGATGATAAACCACCTTACTATCCTTCCAGTTGCACAAGGCTTATTCACCAAATATAGCAATGCTTGATGGTCCACAAAAAATATGAATTTGTTTGCCAAAAGGTAATGGCGAAACTTTTTCACTGCATATATCATGGACAATCCTTCTCTTTCTGTTGTGGTGTAATTCTTCTCAGCATTGTTCAACTGTCGACTAGCATATGAGATTGGGAAATCCTTATTGTGTTCTCCCGATTGAGCCAAAATACATCCAATTGCAAAGTTGGAAGCATCAATATGGACATGAAAGATTTGGTTCCAATCTGGTGCCCGTAAAATGGGTGCAGTCACTAATGCTTGCTTCAACTTTTCAAAGGATTCCTCACACTCATCAGTCCAATTAAACTTTACAAGAAGAGCATATAATGGTCTGGCTAGGACAGCATACATGTAGATGAATCTACGGTAATAGCCACAATGTCCCATGAATGTTTGTACCCCTTTAGGGTTGATAGGCCGAGGTAAAGAGACAATGACATCAATTTTATCCATATCTGTTGAAATCCCATTGCGAGAAACAATATGGCCCAAAATTTTCCCTTGTCTTACCATGAATTTGCACTTGTCAGGATTCAAGCATATACGATAAAGTTGACACTTTTGAAACACAAGTCTGAGGTGTTCTATATGATCATCACGCTCTTGTGAGTGAACACATAAATCATCCATGAAAATCTCAAGAAATTGCCTAAGGTACTCCTTGAATACATGACTCATTAACCGCTGAAAGGTTGCTGGTGCATTTGTTAGACCAAATGGCATAACACGATAGGCAAAGATGCCATCTTCAGTAGCAAAGGCTGTCTTGTGTTGATCCTTTGGATCAATTGACACTTGATTGTACCCGGAGAATCCATCCAAGAAACTATATGCCTTTTTCCCTGCAACTCGTTCCAGAACATGATCCGTGATTGGAAGTGGGTAATGATCACGCACAGTAGCTGCATTTACCTTCTTGAGGTTTACACATACTCGAAGTTTTCCATTTTTCTTGGGCACCACTACAATAGGGGAGACCCATTCAGTGTGTTCAATCTCATAGATAAATTCTGCCTCTAAGAGCTTGTCTATTTCTTCCTTTATCTTCCGTGCGAAGTTTTCATTGTAAGTATAAGGACGTTGCTTGGAGGGTTTTGCATCCTCTCGCAATGGAATTGTATGCTGACATATGCTTGGATCAACTCCTTTGAGGTCTTTATAACTCCAAGCAAAAACATCGCGATACTCCTTTATTGTTTGTATTAATAACTTCTCCTCATCTAAGGACAAGTCTGTGGCAATCCACACATAGCGAGGCTCTTCTCCTGGCTTAGCAATATCAATCTTTTTTGCATCCTCTGGACCATCGTATGAAACCCCTGGCACGCTTGGTTTTTCTCGCATGGGCTGTTGAAGAACAATCTTTCGATCTTGAAGAGTGTACTGTGTGAAATTTGGAGGAACATTTAGACCTTGTTCTTGTCCACTTGAGTCTTCACTCATTGAAGACCATGCGGTTTTGAGCTCTCCTTTGCTATCTTGCATCGGATTTTTTTGTTCAACCGTTGTCTTTGCACTTCCCACACTCTTTTTTGAATCGGTTTTAGACTTGAGTTTTGGTTTTTGTTTCTTCGTTTTTTTACGATTTTTGCTAACAGTTGTTAGCTTTTCCCCTGCTTGGAATCCATCTGATCGTTTGACTTGGTCTTTGATACTATCTTGTGCTTGGACATAGTATGGATATCCGTTCTTTCCTGAGAAGTGAGGTGGTGGTCGAGAGTTTTCACTCTTAGACTCCTCCTTTTCTTTTTGTAGTCTCTCACGTTGTTCCCGCTCATCTTGTCTACTGATTCTTTTATGGCTCTTACAGCATTTTCGTTTAGGTCGGCTTCAAGGGATCTCTACTTGAACCTCCCTTCCTCTCAAGAGTAGGCGTTGTCGTGCTATGGTGCGTCTATGGTGTGAAACCATGCATGTGAGGCCATTAAATGCAAATCCAGATGCATGAGATTAAGTGCCACTGTGTACATGAGTGTTGTTCGTGTTGTGGTAAAGTCATGGGGGCACCCATTGACTCAGTGTGGGCGTCGTGGATGCGGCAATCAGGCTATGGGTTTTGATGGAAGTGAATGTGCAGAGACAATGTTGAAATTCTGGAAGCAAGCTCGTCCGGAACGTAGCTGGAGATGGTCTCAACTGTTCAGCCACTTGAGTTGTATGCGCGTCCAAATGAGTGGGCACTGAAGGTCGCATTTGAGGTATGTGGGCATGGGTAGAAAAAAGGTATGGAGATATGGACTTGGTGTGAAAAGAATAACATGGTGGTCTTTTTCCTCATAATAAATAAAATAAAAAGGATGATGTGGCCAGCTGGCAGTAAGGGCGTGGAGCTTTGAGAGGGCTGCCAGCGCATCTTCGAGAAGATGAAGAAGCTGGCAAGGAGGATTTTTCCAGGGGGGGTTCTGGGAACAGGGTGCGGCAGCTGCTGCAAAAAAAAAAGAGGTGTAGCCTTGTGTGTGGGGGTCGCTTTGCTGAGGAGGCTCTCAGGCGAAGAGTTCTGGTCATGTGGAAGCTAATGGAAGGCGACGCTCTGGTGACTCTGCTGTTGCCGACGTGTGAGAAGCAGCTGCCTTGTACAAGGTAACTGGTCGTGTGGGCTGACGTGTTAACTGTTGGGGGCTCTCTCGCATAGCTACAAGACAGAGCCAAAGAAAGGCTGCAGGCAGGCACATGCTGAGGGCGCCGTCTTGTGAGAGGGGAGAAGCTGCTGGCGAGGAGCCCTTTTAGCACGCTAGCTGCAGAGGATAGACGCGAGGGAAAAGTGAGGGCCGCCTCGTGGAAGAGCAGACGCGAAGGGTGAAGTGCTGGTGTGTAGCTGACGGAGGGGGACCACCTGGGGTGGAACAGCTAGGAGCTTTGAGGCGCAGCGGCAAGACAGAGCCAAGGGTGGTACAGTGTTGGTGCAGAGGTTGGGCGCTTCTCGGATGAAGAGCAGAAGGCGCTGCTGCCGGTGACGAGGGGGGGTTGATGAGCAGAGGGCGGAGGCGCTAGAGAGAGAGAGAGACTGGTGATCTCAGCGCTGGAAGATTAAGGTTGTAGCCATAGGTGCAGTGGCCGCCTATGGGCTGATGAGCACAGCTGGCAAGGTCAGGCGCAGCTGCAAGGTAAAGCAAAAGGATTCGGGTGCCGGGACGAAGGAATACGTGCATGTGCGCACCCAGCAGCGCAACGGCAGGAAAAGCAACTGTGCAGGGTCTGAAGAAGGAGTACAATTACATTAAGATACTCAAGGACTTTAAGAAGGAGTTCTGCTGCAATGGCACTGTAGTCCAGGATCCTGAACTGGGTCAGGTCATTCAGCTTCAAGGTGATCAACGAAAGAATGTGTCTCAGTTTCTTGTTCAGGGTGGGCTTGTTAAGAAGGACAACATCAAGATCCATGGGATCTGAGACCACACTAGCTTCAATCCGGGACGTTTGATCTGCAGCCACTGTGAGGTTTAGTTGGACTGTTTTCTAAAGATCACGAAAAGATATAGAAGCTTGAGGTGTTACAGGCTTGATATGTTCAGACTTGTTATGATTTTGCAGCGTATGGCACATAAGGCTGGTCAACTTCTTCATACAGTTTTACAAAGGAATGCAAAGTGAATGCATAAGCCTTGAAGGCTCAGTATTGTGAATATGATGTGATGGTTCATAAAGTTGAGGTCCTATGTTTATGACATGTTATGATGATGTCAGCCTTGTCTTTGATATGAACTATGGTGCCAATGCTGGCCGTGAATCTTGGATGTATATACCTATGAGATGTTTTTCTGGGGTTTGATGTATTGAGTTTTATGAATCAAGCTATGTTAATGCCAGTTTTTGGCTTGGATCATGAGGCTCTCGTTTGCTTTGACTACCCATGTATGGCTGAATCTTAAATTTATGATGGTTCTAGCTTTTGCTGGTGATGCCCCTTGAAGTTCAACCACTTACTCTCACAGCTAGAAGTCTCGCACTTTCCCAGCGACACCGCCCACGTCACGACAGCTTTGGTGAACCCGACGTGAAACCGCTGGGGTGAGAGTACGTAGAGATGGCTAGCAAAATGGAGCATTTATATGCAGAGATGAAAGAGCTTGAAGAGCGGTTCAGGAAGATTGAAGAAGAAAAGCGAAATCAGGAAGAAGCGGTGGAAATTGCGGTGCAATTGGTATATAACAGGGTCAATATATTTGATGGTTTTGATCCAGAAAGCTATCTAAGGTGTTACGAGACAGAGATGAAGAATCAAGGGGTTCCAGAAAATATGATGATTGCATCTTTTGCATACCTTATAAGTCCTGATTTAAAAGATGAAGTGCTGGAACTAGCAGAGTATCACTCCAAACGATGGATTGATTTTGCAGATGCACTTATTTATGCGAGTTCCAGGTATAATGTGAGCTGTGATAGTGTTCCAGCAACAATCCGAGCCAATTTAGAAGCAGTTGTCGATGCATGTCTTATGGAGGATAATCAATTGCTATTCAAGGCTGATATAGAGATTGTGGAGGCTGTTTATGCTAAATTGGGACTGCAAAAAGCCATTAGTGAGCATCAAAACCTTCACAGTGACACACATGATGTGTGTATGCCTATGCTTGAGGAGACACTTGATTCAGAGAGCTTCAGGACAGGTGCTCAAGACCCAGTACACGAGGAAGAGGACATTGCTAATAGTTTCCTCTTGGGCTGTGAAACATGTAAGCTGTGTAAACTTGAGGATTCTCATGACGAAAGTGCTCCTTCGAAGGGTATTCCTCAGGTGTCGTATCATATGTGTGAAGAACAGCAAGAACCAATGCTTCTTGCTGAAAGCATGATTGCAGAGTTTGAAGATCTAAGACAAGAAGAAGATGCTATCATTACTGCATTCTTATCTGGTTATGATGCTTATAAGCAGGATGATGTACATGAATATGCATGCGAGGAAAATAAAATATTACAAGATGGGCCACAAGTATGTGTGATTGATTTAGAGGGGGTGAGTGATATGGGTGATTCCAACAGTGATGTTGCTTCTGAAGCTGGTTGCCAAGGTTCTTTGGATTTGGGTTATCCTGGAATGCTAACTGGGTGTTCCAACAATAAACAGGGTGATGCTATGTCATCAGTGTCAGGGTTACCTTGCAACCACATTTGTGAGCAACAATCTCGAGCTTGGAAGCCTGTTTATGATGATGATTTGGAGAGGGAAATTGAATCTGTCTTTTTGGATCATACAGGGTTCAATGATATACAGACTCAAGGGTACTCGGGTGAGGGACCTATAATTCTAAGCCCATCTGCAGACAGGTATCAAGAAATACTGGGAGATAACATGCAGGATATGCAAAGTGTGGTCACAGAGCCTCATGAGGCTGCATATGAGCAACCAAATGGATATAGCTATGGGGGTATGAATGTTCACGATAATCAACATGTGGGATTGCAAGATGATAATGGCTTCAATGCGATTGATCCTGGATTGGATGCTATCTTAGATGATGCATTGGATGATTTCATGGTATATAATAGATCCCCATCAGCTTTGGGCTCTTCTATGCTTGATGCTAGTCAACTGTTGGTTGCAAGTGAGGATATGCAGGTGTTATGTAAGCCAAATGATTGTGATGAGATTGATTCAGAGCTGGAGGCTATTCTCGATGATGCCTTGTTGGACTTTGTATGTGTTGATGGTGTGGATGCTTTGCATACTTTGCAACGGCCTAAAGAAGAGGTATATAATAGCATGGAGGAAGCCAATGAAGACCATGCTTTTCCGTCTTTGGATGAGAAGAATGAATGTTTGTCAGTGGGTGAGCTGGATCCGGGCACAGTAGATTTGGATGGGATGTTACCAAGTGTGTGTTTCATGCTGTTAATGCAGTTGTTATTTGGTGTGGCCATACAATATGTGGTGCAAAGGCTTCAAACATGGCCTGAGGAAAATTTTGAAGCAAATCATTTTGAAGAGCATCCCACTTTGAATGATGAGGATAATTATGCATATGCAGAGAATCTAAGTGAGGATAGGGCTTCATATGAGCAAAGGATATGGCACATATGCCAAAAGCGATTGGTATTTGATCCAGGTGGGAAAGCAGAACCATTCAGATGTGATTGCTAAGATATAAATATCTTGCAGGCTAAGGGGGGGTAGGCTAAGATGTCATGCTATGTTTCAACAAAGGATAACCCCTTGTGAGTGGCACTATGTATATTCTTCTACTGTTTCATGTTTACTAGGGTGATACCAACTGGGTCAGGTTTGACAGGGTTTAAGACGCCTAGTTGGATGCTTGTACATATACCAATGTTGGTGTGCAAATAATGAATGGACACTGAATTCCAGGACCTGTGTGGCACATACCAGAGGATGTGCAGGTTTAGAGGGGGTGGATGTCGTGCTATGGCGCGTCTATGGTGTGAAACCATGCATGTGAGGCCATTAAATGCAAATCCAGATGCATGAGATTAAGTGCCACTGTGTACATGAGTGTTGTTCGTGTTGTGGTAAAGTCATGGGGACACCCATTGACTCAGTGCGGGCGTCGTGGATGCGGCAATCAGGCTATGGGTTTTGATGGAAGTGAATGTGCAGAGACAATGTTGAAATTCTGGAAGCAAGCTCGTCCGGAACGTAGCTGGAGATGGTCTCAACTGTTCGGCCACTTGAGTTGTATGCGCGTCCAAATGAGTGGGCACTGAAGGTCGCATTTGAGGTATGTGGGCATGGGCAGAAAAAAGGTATGGAGATATGGACTTGGTGTGAAAAGAATAATATGGTGGTCTTTTTCCTCATAATAAATAAAATAAAAAGGATGATGTGGCCAGCTGGCAGTAAGGGCGTGGAGCTTTGAGAGGGCTGCCAGCGCATCTTCGAGAAGATGAAGAAGCTGGCGAGGAGGATTTTTCCAGGGGGGTTCTGGGAACAGGGTGCGGCAGCTGCTGCAAAAAAAAAGAGGTGTAGCCTTGTGTGTGGGGGTTGCTTTGCTGAAGAAGCTCTCAGGCGAAGAGTTCTGGTCGTGTGGAAGCTAATGGAAGGCGACGCTCTGGTGACTCTGCTGTTGCCGACGTGTGAGAAGCAGCCGCCTTGTACAAGGTAACTGGTCGTGTGGGCTGACGTGTTAACTGTTGGGGGCTCTCTCGCATAGCTACAAGACAGAGCCAAAGAAAGGCTGTAGGCAGGCACATGCTGAGGGCGCCGTCTTGTGAGAGGGGAAAAGCTGCTGGCGAGGAGCCCTTTTAGCACGCTAGCTGCAGCGGATAGACGCGAGGGAAAAGTGAGGGCCGCCTCGTGGAAGAGCAGATGCGAAGGGTGAAGTGCTGGAGTGTAGCTGACAGAGGGGGACCACCTGGGGTGGAACAGCTAGGAGCTTTGAGGCCCAGCGGCAAGATAGAGCCAAGGGTGGTACAGCGTTGGTGCAGAGGTTGGGCGCTTCTCGGATGAAGAGCAGAAGGCGCTGCTACCAGTGACGAGGGGGGGTTGATGAGCAGAGGGCGGAGGCGCTAGAGAGAGAGAGAGACTGGTGATCTCAGCGCTGGAAGATTAAGGTTGCAGCCATAGGTGCAGTGGCCGCCTATGGGCTGATGAGCACAGCTGGCAAGGTCAGGCGCAGCTGCAAGGTAAAGCAAAAGGATTCGGGTGCCGAGACGAAGGAATACGTGCATGTGCGCACCCAGCAGCGCAACGGCAAGAAAAGCAACTGTGCAGGGTCTGAAGAAGGAGTACAATTACATTAAGATACTCAAGGACTTTAAGAAGGAGTTCTGCTGCAATGGCACTGTAGTCCAGGATCCTGAACTGGGTCAGGTCATTCAGCTTCAAGGTGATCAACGAAAGAATGTGTCTCAGTTTCTTGTTCAGGGTGGGCTTGTTAAGAAGGACAACATCAAGATCCATGGGTTCTGAGACCACACTAGCTTCAATCCGGGACGTTTGATCTGCAGCCACTGTGAGGTTTAGTTGGATTGTTTTCTAAAGATCACGAAAAGATATAGAAGCTTGAGGTGTTACAGGCTTGATATGTTCAGACTTGTTATGATTTTGCAGCGTATGGCACATAAGGCTGGTCAACTTCTTCATACAGTTTTACAAAGGAATGCAAAGTGAATGCATAAGCCTTGAAGGCTCAGTATTGTGAATATGATGTGATGGTTCATAAAGTTGAGGTCCTATGTTTATGACATGTTATGATGATGTCAGCCTTGTCTTTGATATGAACTATGGTGCCAATGCTGGCCGTGAATCTTGGATGTATATACCTATGAGATGTTTTTCTGGGGTTTGATGTATTGAGTTTTATGAATCAAGCTATGTTAATGCCAGTTTTTGGCTTGGATCATGAGGCTCTCGTTTGCTTTGACTACCCATGTATGGCTGAATCTTAAATTTATGATGGTTCTAGCTTTTGCTGGTGATGCCCCTTGAAGTTCAACCACTTACTCTCACAGCTAGAAGTCTCGCACTTTCCCAGTGACACCGCCCACGTCACGACAGCGTGCCTTTCCTAACTCTTCCTCAGGGATTGTCACATCATTATTAAAATCAGAGTCCCAGCCATCTTCCTTATCAGCATCATTAGCAGATTCGAGTGTTAAGTCCTCCACTGAAACTTTCTCGACATGCATAGCTGTTGTGGATGTATCTCTATAGTACAAATCATCTAGAAGGGCACGTGGTTGTACCATTCGTATAGGAATAATATCATATCCATCTAAGTCACAAAATTGAATTGGCTTCGGTAAAGCACATGTCGATAATGTTGCAAGGACATGACTCCATTCTAATGGATCAATTAAATGCTCAGGGAAGGGTTGTGGAATGTATGCCTCGTCTGATACACTTCGATTACCCTTAAGTCTCTCAGTGTTGAAATCCCTACATGAGGCTCCGCACATCCATAGATCTTCTCACCCATCTGACAATGTAACTCTTGAGCCCTCAGATGAAGCAGAATCAAACTCATCTATTGGAGACTTTGTTACATCACGATATGAGTGATTCCTTAGGTTGACCCTTGTGATGACAGAATCATGTCGGAGGTACAAATAATTGTATCCCCAATCTTGAATCATTTGAAATTGTCGCATGAATGGTCTACCCAATATCACTTCATAGTTTGGATGTTTTCCAAAATCTACTACTGCAAAGGTGTGCTCATATTCAATCCCACACGTGGTGACCAATATGTTCTCAAGCAGCCCAAGGGGATGTTCTAAGCTTCCATCTGCTAGCTGCAAGCGCATCCTTGTACTCCTAATAGCTGGTTTGCCCCACTTTTCCCAAATGGACCTTGTCACAATGCCCACTCCTGCACCACTATCAAGTATTGCAGTTGAAGATACTTTTCGCACTTCTAATGGGAGGGTAGCATTTCCCTGATCGTCCTCACAAAATTTTCCTACTTTGTTGATAGGAACTGGCAATACATGCTTTGTCTCAGGGTGTATAGTACACTCATGGTGACCCTTTTGTAGCAATACCTGCTCTGACAAACATGTGGCAATATCACTCCACAACTCAGGTCGAATTTTTATCAAATCAAGCAAAGGTAAGGTACAAGCCACTGGTGCTGACAAAATAGCTTGCACCATACTCATATCTTTCTCCTTTGTCAACCTTTTATGCATGGAGGGTATCCTCAAAGTTTGAGAACAGTTCTCATATTCTCCCAGATATGATGGTAAGGTTTTCATTGTATGCTTACTTCTAGGAGAAACAATTGTTTGAACTTCCTCCTGGATGCTTGGGCGTCCAAAGTTGTTTTCCGTGCCCCTGGTAAAATCCACCTCAGAGAATGGAGGCGAACTAATAGAAGACATGTTCTCATGAACTTTCTCATGAACTGCGGCCCACATCTCATTTGCCATGTCCTCATTAGCATCAATAACTTCATCATTGCATGGGTGGACAAGGCTAGGTGGTGGCAGATTACCCCCTTTCAATTGGGTGTCAATTGGTGCAGACCTTTCGCTATGAGCTTGTGAAATGAGATCACTTTTCATTTCCTGACTTGATGACACTTCTGGTATGGTTTCTAATGTCGGCTTAAGAGAGGTTGGGCCCCGAGGAATAGGTGGTGGTGGTCCCTCAAGTATTGACTGAGCTTCCCTAATGAGTTGCTGATGTACAGCTAGATTGATCTTCTCCTCACGAGGGTTTGGTTATTCTTGAAGCTTCTTGGGTAGCTCAGATAAAGCTGCAATGCGACTTCTATGAGCATCAATGATGGCCTCTAGAGTCTCATTCACCTTATCCACAAAAACAGAACCCCCAGAACTATCCTCAGTCGTACTAGCCTCATTTTGTTTAGCACTAGGCTTAGGTTGAGGTTGATGTTCCTCATGCACTTCTTGGGAAGTAAAAGTTTTATCCCTCATGTTTTGTTTAGAGGCTTCTTGAGAACTAGTGGATGTACTCTTAGTTTGCTTGTTTCGGTTCTTCTTCCTCCTAGTGGTCTTTTTTCTATTGGACTGTAGGGTCTTGTCCACTAGATTTGTCTTTGCATCCCTAGTTCGAGGTGTCTCATCAGTTTGTATTTCGGCATTTCGTGTCTGTGATCTAGTCATGACTCTAAGTGGCACGACATCCTCATTCTCAGATGAAGGTGGCGATGGAACTGCCCCTACAAGGTTGAGTGAGACCTTTGGTTGAGAGGTGCCTTCCTCATGTGGTTTCAGCAGACAGTCTTTTGGGAAGTGTTCTACACAACACCCTAGACAATATCTTTCAATTGGTGGAAACTGTTGTACTGTTGTATTGGACCGAGATGCTTGCCTTGAGCGATGTGGACAATCACGAGCCCAATGGAGTTCTCCGCACTCATAACAGGGGCCCATTGGTTTGGCCTCTACTTTCCTTGGCTGCCATTGACCTGAGGGGCCTGGAGTCCTAGGTTGGTAGCCGCCTAGCAACATTAAAGAATTTTGTTCCCCTGGTTGAACGTCCAGTGCTGGGCTTGGGTATGCGGGACTTTCAAAGATATTTTCTTTGGATGAATATGATACATATTCTTCCTCCACATAGCCTGGGTTTATTAAGTCTCTACACATATTTGAATTGTCGTAGTCGACAACCCTCACAGGAGCAGTCCCTGGAGTAGGAGGTTGAGCACCAAGAACAGGTCGTGCTTGCTCTTGTGCCATCGGTGGCTTACGTTCAAAATTAGTATACTGTTGATACATTTGTGGAGCCACTCCACCCCTTGGCTGCTCACGTTCCTGTCTCATTCTCGCAATGCGAGTACATTCTTGTGTGGTGTGGGTAAAGTTCCAAGCACAGGCTTGGCACCACTTCTTTGTGGGTTGGTTTGTGACTAGAGGAGAAAAGGTATTACAATCCTCTGTTTTATGGTTACCGCCACATGCTCCACAAAGATGAGGACCTGTAGGAAGTACACTCCTCATTCTCTGCTGCTGTTGTTGTGGCTGCATGGGTGGACGATAGGTCTGTCCCAATCTCCGTAGTACTAGGTTAGCTATCTGGTCTGGATTTACTAGTGCGCTAGACCCTGAACTTTGGTCATCACTCCACTGATCTCTAGGTTTCATCTCTGGGCCAGAACCATCTTGGAACTTGAAGTTATCGGTGAAATCCATAGCATCATGGTAACACTCATTGAAATTTGTATGCTTCTTCGCATAGAGATGTGTATGCAGTGTTGAATTTTTGAGTCCTTTTAAGAAGAGAGAAATTAATCGACTTTGGGCGGGCTTCTCATCTTCAGGGCAACGATTAATGTACTGCTTCATTCTATTTACACAGTCTCTAACACTCTCATTCTTGCCTTGTTTGAAAGAGTAGATGTGTGCTACCGTGTCATGTTGAATTCCCATCAAGGAAAAAGCAGCAATGAATCTCTCTTCCAAAACTCGTAAAGAAGATTTGTCTAAAGCCTCTAATGCCTGAAACCAAGCCAGGGCTTTTCCCTCAAGAGTGAGTCCAAATCCTTCAATTTGAGTATGCTTATCAGCCACTTGCTCAGCTCGAACTGCTTGCCTAAATGCTGCTACATGGTCGTATGGATCTCCCGACCCTTCATACTTCTTTACCAGTTTCTGAAGAGTTGATGGCCTTACTTGTCTTGAATACTCATCATAGGGCCTACGGCCTCTCACTCTCAGTGGGAATTGTTCCTCTCTTTGGAAAGATGGTCCACATGTTTCCAAAATTGGTGTGGGTACCCTATTACCAGCCTCACCAAACCCCTCCAAAGATCTTGTCACCCGCATTTCAGGAGGTGCATTAATGGGATGCCGAGTTGGCTCCCCTACCCTCCGATTGTTATAGTGAGAAAGATGTTGGTGTGGTGTGACCTGTGGTCGCATATTTGGTGTAGGACGATATCTTGGTGCTAGAGTTGGGCTACTAGCAGTGGTCCACTTGGATGTTGAAGGTCCCTCTCTAGTGAACTCTCGTAGGGGAGGAGCAACAGTTTCTCCAAGAAAGGCTGTCTCTCCTGGTTTGGCTGTATTTGTTGAGAACACTTCCATGAATAATGGTTGTCCTTTCCACGTGAGTTCCCGAATCTCTTTCCAATCTAAGGTTCGGTATTCATTGGCCCATTTATCAATTATTCTGTTCATGTGTCCTGCAAGCTTCTCAACTACCACCACATGAGCTAGAGGAAGATCCAGCTGTGGCAATCTAGTTGTGGCATAATATCCTTCTAACGAGTCCTTATAGACCTCTTGAAGTGGGTCATCCTGTAAGACCTTTGTCACTGGAATTTGTCGTACAAACTCCCATTGGCTTTCAGCCCCCTGATCCATTTTGCTCTTGCCTTTCCTATCCCTTTCCAAATTTAGATCTACAAGAAGTAAATCATCTATGGATGGCTTTGAGGACTGAGCATTGGATGGTCCAGGCATGTCCGGCTCAATGAGCCAGTCATCTCTAGACTCCCTTACTCTGGAAAGTTCTGATAAGTCTAAGAACTCGGTTTTAGAGAGTTTCCCTAATTTGTCTACCTTTTCTGGATGGTAGGTGACTTCGTAGCGAACACCATCTCCACCCATGTACATGTTACCCTGGTCATTGACTAGAGGTGCTCTATCAAGTTCTGAGAAAATGTCTGCGATCTTAACAAGATACCGTTGTTGTGGATCCCTAAAGATCTCAGCTCCTTGAGCATTTGTGTAGACATATTGGAGTCTCACATTGAGTGTTAACCCCATGGTGTCGGCTTCAAATGGATTAAAGGATCTTGAGGGTGTCCTATTTGGGGCTACGGGATGACTATTTGTCGGCCCTAGATTGTCCATGGACAATGAACTAGTTGTTCTGGAGGAAAGGGTATCGGATTGGGATTCAGAAAGGGTTTTAGCAATATCTGCCAAATTTCCTACCGATTGGGTCCCACTTTCCTGCGTAGGTACTCTAGAAGGTGCCCTAGGCCCTATGGCAGAATCTACAAGACGTCCCGACCGCAAGTGCATAAGGTCAAATTTTTTTGGTTTTTTATGTGTTTTTGTTTTGTTTTGTTTTTTTTTTAAAATAAATTTTATATATATATATATGTATATATATATATATATATTTTTTAACCTACCCAATCACTAAATGCAACTAAAAGGAGTATGTGTGGCGTAACTATCTATCCTATTTTTATTATTATTATTTTTTTTAAATGATTTTTTTTAATGATTTTATGATTTTTACTTTTTTTTAAAACACAAAAATTATGAATCACACTAAAAAAATACTAATTATGCACAAAGTTACAAAAATTAAAAAAAGTAAGAAAATACTAATTATGCAAAAAATTTAAATGAAGAATTACAAAATGTGCACAAAGGTAGACTCCTAAAAACACTTATAAATTTATTTTTTTTATTTTTTTAACTTTTCTTTTGTTTTCTTTTGTTTTTTTTTCTCCTTTTTGTTTTGTTTTGTTTTGTTTTGTTTTTTTTTAAACTAATAAATTTCGTGCCTAATTACAAAAAAATATAAATCTACTAATTATGCACGTAATTACAAAAATAAAAATAAAAAATTGCACGCTACTTTACTTATGCAAAAATTTAAATAATGAACAATGGATTCAAAAAAAATTGTTTTTTTTTCTTTTTTAAGTTTAATTATTTTTCCTCTTTTTTTAAAATTTTTTTTTCTATTCCTTTTTTTTTCTTTCTTTCTTTCTTTTTTTCTAAATTTAATTGTTTTTTCTTTCCCTTTTTTTTATATAAAAAAATATTATTTTTTTTGTTTTTTATTTAAAAATATAAAAAAAACATGAAAAATTAATAAAAATAAAAAAATAAAAAAATAAAAAATACCACCTACCTTATCCACCACCGCTTTGCCGGATTTCTCGCCTGCGCGCACGTGCCTCCTTGCGACGCCTTCTGCCAGCCGTCTGCTCCCACTGCAGACACCTCACACCTCCTTGCTGCTACCCGCCTTCTTCTGCCGTCTTCTAGCTACGCCCACTACAGAGTTCGCTTCGGTTGCTGCGCCTTCGCCTGCGCTTCTCACTGCTGAGCTCCACGCTGCCTACGCTTCTACCGGCGACTAATACTCCATCGCCTTCTGCCGGCGCCTCTTTGTATTAGCCGGCTGCTGCTCACCTCAACTGGCCGCCTTAACGCCTTCGCTCGGCCACCTTAACACCGGCCGCCCACAGCTGCACGTTCTGCAATGCTGTCTGCTCCTTCTCTTTCGCTTCCTCCAACCGCCGTCTGCTGCAGGCTGCGCCCGCCTATGCCAACGCCGTCGTCTCACGCCTCTGCTGTCGGCTACTACAGGCGCTATGCCAACGCCGCAGTCTCACGCCTCTGCTGTCGACTTCGCCTACTCCTCTGCTCCCGCCTATGCCAACGCCGCCATCTCACGCCTCTGCTGTCGGCTGCAGGCACTATGCCAACGCCGCCGTCTCACTCCTTTGCTGTCGTCTATGCCAACGCCGCCGTCTCACGCCTCTGCTGTCGGCTGCTGCAGGCGCTATGCCAACGCCGCCGTCTCACTCCTTTGCTGTCGTCTGCAGGCGCACAATGCAAACGTAAGAAATCATATATATATATATATATATATATATATATAATTTTTTTTTAAAAAAAAACCTCCTTTCATCCGACCGCCCACAACCCTCCTTGGTCTCCTTTCAACCGACCGCCCACAAACCTCCTAAACCTCCTTTCAACCGGCCGCCCACACTGCATGTATATATATATATATATATATATATATATATGCTTCGTTTTATATGTTGAGTGTTGTAGCAATGTAGTAAGCACCAAAATTGAAAGGTGATTTCGACTCTTTGCTGCGATTATGGAGATGTCTCCCCACACGATAACAACACAACAAAACAATAAAAGAAAGGTCGCCTCCAACACTTCCTATCTACCACTCGCCAACCCCGTCAAAAATACAAAAACTTGAAGTACTTAAATCTGATTAGTGGCGGGATTTCTCTTCCGCAATGAGGTTTTAATTATTATTATTTTTTTGCTTCTAATCAAAAACCGAAAACACTCAAGGCGCCCTTGAGATCACACACTCAATGCCCTTGCAAACTCTACTCTAATCTATCCTAATCCACGATTTTACAATCAATGGAGTACTTAGTAAGAAGTAATGGTTAACACCCTTCACTAACTTAGGTGTGCGTTCCCCGACAGCGGCGCCATTGTTTGGGACATCATAGCATAGCGGAGGCTACACTCCAACCCACACACTTGTCAATCCGTGAATGCAACCCGATTAGCGCATAGAGGCTATCCCGAATGGGAGAAGAAGAGTTAACCACACACTAATGACTTCTAGTCCTACTCAATCCTTCTTCATCACTCAAGCAATCAATCTTACATACTCAAAGCAACAAGATTAGGCTACACTTAAGCACACAAATGCAACTTATGCAAGGAATCTAATATGCAAAGAGCTATCACACAAGCCTCAACTACACATTATTTCAAACACAAGCTTCATCACAAGCACTCTACAACTCACAAATCAAAACATCATTAAGAAATCTAGATTAGCAAGAGTGTAGACCAAAAACTCATATCATTGAAAATGTAAAGAATAGAGAGTACAAGATTGAAGCATGAATGGAGATGGAGAGCCTTGGGAGAGCACTTGAGAAGGAGCTATGGAGCAAGCTCTCTCTATGAGCCTCTCAACCAAATGACCAAAGAGTGCTCTCTAGCTCTCAAATGGGCCACCTTTTATACAAAAATTCTAGAACTCCCAAAAGTTCCCATGTGGGATTATTGTCAAGCCCTCTCCCACATTCATCTACAACTTTGAACTCTTTTCAAGAGCCCTAAGTGTCTGTTTTTGTTGCATCCTTGTATTGATCTTCATTCGTCATGCAACAGTATACATATACATACATATATATATATATATACATATACATATATATATATATATATATATATATATATATGTATATACGTATGTATACATACACACACACACACACACATATATATATATATGTATATGTATACATATACATATATATATATATATATATATATATATATATATATATATATATATATATGTATGTATGTATGCATACATATATATATATATATATATATATGTATACATATGTATACATATATATATATATATATATGTATACATATGTATACATATATATATATATATATATATATATATATATATATATATGTATGTATGTATGTATGTATGTATGTATATGTGTGTGTGTACATCAGGGATTTCATTAACGTCTTCACAATTTTCTGATCACGTTAAGAAAACATGTTGTTAACATATTAAAACTTGTGATCACATTGTATATTCACATGACCTGAGCAATGACCAGCCAAAACCTACTAGTCCCGTAACCCCGCCGGTTTTTTTCGTTTTTCCGGCGGGCCCGTCGGGAAAACCAAAGAAACCCGACGGGGTACTGTCATGTTGATAAACATTGCCCGACACGCATCATGCAACTTTTGGGGAGATAATCCTTGTTTTGGGGGCGTGATATCTCTCCTCAAAGTACTTGTAGAGCTTTCGAGTTGCTAGAAGTGTCCTCTTGGGAAGAACGCCCTTATCTTAGGGGCTGTCGTCTTTCCTTGTAGGCACTCTTAAGGCTTTTGAGCCACTCGTCCTTAGTTCTTTGAATTGGGGACAGGGTGTGGTTCGTAGCTAATACTTGCAGATTTAGGGACAAAGTTGGAGTCATTCAGCTTTGCATTTGAGCTACGTAGGTAATCTACCTCATTCTGCTTTATGAATGGTTTGATGGAGCCAAGAGTCCTACTTAGGGGCTTGTATTGGTTCTTGATACTTGATATAGTTTAGAGTAGACAAGGGTCTATTGCCCTATACTAGAGTATTGGGCAAGCATAGATCTTTTATTTTCTTTGTGAATGTTAGAGAAGGTCTATTGTCCTATACTAGAGTATTGGGCAAGCATAGATCTTTGATTGTGTAAAGTATCCTTAATTGGGTACAAAAGGCATCCTTCATTGGGGGTGCAATGTGCATGATAGTTTTGAAGTAGTTTTGTAGTCAGACCTTGCAAGATAATTTCGAAGTAGTTTTGTGTTATGTGATGATCTTTTGTGTTTGTCAAGATAGTTTCAAAGTAGCTTGTCTGCTAATGTATGTTTTGTAATACGTGAGTGACTTTGTTGTTTTTTCATTTGTGTATTCATTGTTATATGCTTGGTTGAATAGGTTATTTGAGATGGAGGACAATGTTGGATCTAGTGATACCTCCAATAGAGTCCAAATTCCAAATAGTAGGAAAAAAAGGCACCTGGGATAGAGTGGGAATATGCAATTAACGTTGGTGATCGATTCATAGATTGGGAGTGTAAGCTATGCCACGCAGTAAAATCAGGTGGGGCGCCTCGACTAAGAGAACACTTTTTAGGCAGAACGAAGAAAAAGTCATGTACCCACCCCTCTGCACCTGCAGTGGCCAAACACATAAGAGAAAAAATTCAAAAGAAAGATTCAAGAAAACATTACACTCCTACCGTTAGTGTATCAAGGCAGCAAGAACATTGTTGTTCTAATCATCAAACTTCGGCTACATTGCATGCTTGTACTCTGAACGTCAATGTGCAACCAGAAAGTAATCTACCCAGTGCATCTTCCTGCAAGCGGAACTTTGACGTAGGAAATATACCCATGCGTCAAACTTCATTGCAAGAAAGCCTACGTCAAGGTCGGCTCGATGATGCACAACTCGCCCTTGCTAAAGCGATTTACTGTTCTGGGAGTGCTATGATGATGGTGGACAGTGAGCATTGGAAGAGAGCATGGAAGAAAATTGGTGAGTTTGGACCAGGGTTTTCACCGCCTACGTACCATGCTATGTGAAATGATCTATTAGAGAAATGTTATGCGCAAGTAAAAGAACGTGTACAAAGAATAATTCTTAGCAATATAGAGCTTTCTGGATGTAGTATAGTAAGTGATGGATAGTCTAATGTACAAAGAAAACCATTAATTAATATAATGGTTATTTCACCTAGAGGTGAGACTTTCATCCATGCCGTGGATTCTACTAGTTCAATCAAAACTAGGGCTTACATTGCTCAAGTCATTGGCTCTGTGATAGAGGAAGTGGGTCCCAAAAATGTAGTCCAAATCGTCATGGACAATGCAAAGAATTGCAAGAATGCATCCAAAATCCTAAAGTGACACTATCCACATGTTTTTCCGGTAGGCTGTAATACTCATAGTTTGAATCTTGTATTAAAAGATTGGTATAAAAGTGATGATACCAAATGGTTTGCCTCAATCATCAACACTGCTCGCAGCTTGTAAGATTCATGCTCAAGAGACCGAGAGTGTTAGATATTTTTCGACCTCGCATGTCAGTTATGTTAAAGCTTCCAGCGGAGACTAGGTTTTGCACTCACTTTTACACTTTTGAGTCTCTTCTTCGAAATAAAGATGCAGTTTGCAAAACATTTACATGCATGACATTTCATGACTGGGAGAGCACTCAACTTGAAAAAGTGAAAGAGAATATCAAAGTCTTGAAGGCAGCATTTACGAGAAGAAGTTGGTGGAACAGTGTGATGGATGCATACCATGTAATGGTGCCTGTTATGTATGCCGTATGAAGTCTTGATCAAAGAGCACCTAATCTCAAGAAAGCATGGATGCAATGGTGGACTATCCAGTAGAGTTTGGAGTGTCCTGAGAAATTAGAGCATTCAGTGGTGGAAAAGCAATGGCGTGTACCATTCTCCAGTAGACAAAGAAAAGTCCTATTGAAGTCTTTCCATGCTAGATGGATTGGAGCGCATTCACCACTACACAGTGCTGCTTACATGTTAGATCTTGAATACTAGAATATGGATTTGATGTCCAACGTTGAGGTGGTTCAAGATTTTTATAAAGTGGTAAACACTTTTTATAATAATGCTGATGATCGTGTAAAGTGCATAAAGGAGATGACCTCATTTCGATTGAAAGAGGGTTTATTTTCCAACTCCCTTGTTCAACAAATGGCTAAAGAGTAACCTGCATGGAAGTGGTGGATGATGAATGGTGGTGAGCATTATGCTTTATTGCGCAACCTTGCGATGACGGTTCTAAGTTAGTGCTCTTCAAACTCAGGCTCAGAAAGAAACTGGAGCATGTACAAATATGTTCACAGTACTATTCGCAATCGACTTCTTGCAGATCGAGAAGATAAACTTGTTTACATGTATTGCAATGAAAAGATCTTATGAGACATTGAAAGCGAAGAGTATGAAGAAGATATGCCCAGATGGATGTACGATTGTGATGATGTAGTAGACGAGAACTTTGATATTGGACGTACATCGTGCACTAGCCTTGAGATAGAAGACAATTTGGACATTGACTTAGATGAGCTTAATTTAGCAGATGAGAGGGTAAACAGTGAAAGAATTTTGGAGCAAGATACTAACATAGAGGAAGGAGTCATTTCATTAATTTCATAAAAAATACTTGTATAAATGATTGTATTTGGAGAAATTATCAATACAAAAGTAGGATTTATGTCTTTCTTAGCTTTCATCTTAAAATAAATTGCGAATTGCACTAGGAGTTGCATCTAAAGGTCTTGGTGGTTTATATTCGCTAGCCATGCCGAACACTGTATAAATACCTTGATTTATTGGGACACTGCACAATGCACATGTGGAAATATTTTGCATTTGCCTCACTAAACATATTAAGTGGTAGTAGTGTCCAGAGGGCAGTATACTGGCCGCTCCACCCATTGAATACTTTGTAACATAAAGGACATTGGGGGGTGGAGGAACTAGTAGCCTCAGCAAAAACTCCCACAAGATCAGGATGTATCAAAAAATGAGAGATGTGGTTCCCTTGGCGCACAGGAGCTATACGTTAAGAGATGGTATGTACATCTTGGCTGATCTTTGTGAGCTGCTCTTGAATCCCTCTATTGGCCAGGGGAGGAGTTGACGCTTGAGATAATCGTACAGCTTCTTTCTCCTTCTTTGCTAGCTGTGCCCCTAAGCTTTCTTTGACCTTGTTTAACTCCAATCTAGTGCCCTCCACCATGACAGCAAGTTCCTCCCTTGTGAATGTCACTGTCTCTTCACGTATGTCGTGGGTGTTGACAGTGGCCTCTCTGGAGGCGAAGTCCACTGGAGTTTCTAGGATAAATTGTGCATATAGCATCTTAGCAAAATAGAGTGGAGCGTCAGCATTATGGAGAGGACGACCGTACACCTCCAAGAAAATGCGCTCGGCATTAATTTTGATATCATTACGAGTGCAGCGCGAAACCTTCCATCTTCCCTTCTTAATCTCGCCATGTGGACATGGCCATATTTCCTTTATCATCTCTATGGTTACGCGTTTATTTATGTCTTTCCATTGGGCATAAGTAGGATTTGTCCATTTCGACAACCTGCATGCTGTTCTCGTAGCTTTGCGGGCTGTCAGTCCATGTGCAAGGGCCTTCATTCGCTCATATGCCTTCTTGGCTAACTCTTGATGCTCGTTTGCTTGCACTTCTGCCATATCTGCAGGAACGTAAATGACTTTAGGATTTTAATGAACTGTAAAGATCAACGTAAGATAAATCGACCATTACCCTCAAAAACTTAAAGTTTAACACCACGAGATGAGATATGTATTGCAAAGACTTAATGAGAAATATCCACTTGACTCAAAGAATACTTCGAACAATGCACGCACATCAAATTTTGAAGAGAAAACATAAACTTAAACACAACAAGAGGAGAGAGATATTGCAAAGACTCAATGAGAAAATATTTCAAACAATGTGCACATATCAAACTTTGAAGAGAGACAAACAAAGAGCCATTCTTGAAACTTAATCTCCTGATACTGTATCATTACAAAATTGGGGTGAATGACACCGATAGCTCTACAAGAGGACGTGCCCTCGTTGGGTCAGTATTCAGTGATCTAAAAAATTCCACTACTTGCAAAACAGATTTTCGCTCGTCGCGATTAGGTAGACACATCCAATTTTTGACTCTATAAATAATAGTATCCATGGAAACTTTGTCATAGGAACTATTGTCCATCCACAACTCTTGTACTTTCTGCCAAAAGTCATATAAAATTTGTAATAAATACCCTAAAGCAAAAACATCAGATGCATGAGTGTATGCATCTGCCAAAAACAGATCATAAATTTTTGGGGCTATCCACGGCCGTTTATTTCGCTCTCTGTTTGCGTAGGAGACCGCCTGTGCCACCTTCTCAGGGTTCTTGTCTGCTTCAAATACAAAATTGAGAGACATCTGTTTTTTGGGCACTCTCAGCAGTAACCCCCAATCGATAATACCTACGCGTGGCTTCAACTCTTTTGTAAAATCCAACACTACATTGAATGGATGTAGGTCGGTATGTACAATTCTTGCCAAATGTGTTGCCGCTAGGCCTTCCACCAGGGCATGCATAATATGTGGCATGGTTATTACTATTTGTTTTATTTTAGAAAGTTCTAGATGACTTAAAGGAATATTATCGGGCGGGGGTTTTCTCCATCCTCGATCCAAACGAAAAATTGCTCTGGTGAACTCACTGAATCTGAAGGGGACCTTCAGAAGAGTATCACCAAGCGAGCCGCCATTATAATATGGGAAAATAGTGATCCAAGGAGATTCTTTTGTGAAGACAATACACCTGACAATTGATGGGTGTAGAACCTACATGCCCTGCTCTGCCTAGAGGCTCTCAAACTTGGCGCTGCCTTTTTCTTTGTAGTGCTTTCCGCAAAAAGTAATGTGCTCTGGCAAAAATGATATACCTCTAACTGTATACTCTTTTACTATGCCAAAAACACCAGAGCCTATTGTTCACCCTTCGAGCAGAGCCTCGTGC